>NC_089767.1:29422008-29484508 GCF_040412425.1 Macrobrachium rosenbergii
ATACGTTCCAAGGCATTGGCAGTTACGTAATATTTTTTTCCCTCCAGACGTGTCAAGTGAAATTGAAGCCCTTGAGCTCAATGTAATCCTCAGACCCTAAATTGGAGAAGCATTTAATTTTTGGACATTTTTAATGACGTTAGACGGAACTTGCAAATAAACTTATGAAATGGCGCAAATGTCCTAAGCTAAAAACCAACATCTTAAAATAAATATTAAAGAATATGAGATTTTCCTTAGGTCATGAGCAAACGTGCTGTAAAGCAAATTATTCACATTCTCTATCAATTCCCATTGCCACTCAGAACAGAAAAATTTCTCCTCACAAACACGATACAGTTATTGCCAAACGCCTCTGAAAAGAGCAAAGATACTGTAAATGTCAATAACTGTTTTTAATACTAATGGTAAAATCACCGAAGCGAACTGCATGAAGGGGAAGCAATATAATATAAAAGCCTTTAATCCACTCTCCCCTTGCTGCCCCCTGGAGCTGATTATAAGCTCTTGTAGTTATTTATAATAATTAAAAATTTTGGGGGGAAATAATTATATCTTCCTGGACTCATTTGCTTTTACCCGCCTCTTTCATGCAAAGGATATTTTTTGACTCCTGATTGGGCAGAGAGAGAGAGAGAGAGAGAGGGAGAGAGAGCAAGCGAGGTTTTCTTACTTCATTTAATCCATGTGAAAATTCGTACTACGTAGCCAAGCCGATGAAATAAGAATGATGAAATAAAAATATATATATATATATATATATATATATATATATATATATATATATATATATATATATATAATATTATATATATATAATTTGCTGGTCACTTTTATCAGATAAGTATTTATTTAATAATTGTAATAGCCAAAATTCCTATTAACTTCTCGATTTCTTCGTACTTTTTGGATGCGCTTGTCATTACGAAGCCTGAGATCCAAATGTGGATTTGGGCTTTGTAGTAACAAGGGTATCACACACGCACATGCACATGTACACACTCACACACACACACACACACACACACACACACACACACACACACATATATATATATATATATATATATATATATATATATATATATATATATATATATATATATCTACTCATGAGAATCTCTGCAAAGTAAACTTTTCATACTTCGATCTTTTATGTCAACATGCAAGTAAAGCACATAGCACTCTGGATACACCACATTTTATTAGCTCTGCGGTTTCTCTTTGAAAGAGAGGTCGATCACCCCACCAGATTGTCTGGTCTCTCACTTCGCTTAGCGCTGTCCAAAGTGGGTCAGCCAAGTCTAGTATATTACGTATATCGTATGGAATAAGATGATTTTGTGTGATCCAGCGTTTACCGAGAGTTTGCATCTCAAAGGCCTTTTAGATATTGCAGTGTGGAAGGGTTTGCGCCTCCGAAATGTAACGAGAGTTATATCATGCCTTTACCATATATGGAAAATGGTTATTCAGATGTCCACCCCCCTTCCTCCCCAACCCCACCCCCAAAAAAAAAAACACACACACACAACAAAAAAACAACAAAAACAAAAATGCTCCGGATCTTTAATTTGTGATATAGTGAAGACTGAATTAGAGTTCTAAGGTAAATTGTTTTGCTGATATGGATACATACACACTAAAAAATAGTAAATCTTTCAGCAAACGTAAATAAAGATAACGTTTTTGGCGATTATAAATATAGCTACAACAAATCCGTTACTTTATTATTTGAAAGTCGTAATCAAGAAATAATTTAATACGTCTTGTAACATTAAGACTGGATTTTTATACAGTCCTTGATTGTCTAAAGTCTGAGCCAAAAGTAAACAAAGACTAACTAAATTATGAAACAAGCTTTAATCACTAAAAAATTTATGTTCTTTGACGTTGTGAATTTCAGGGGCAATTTTCCCCGATATTAAAACGATATTGTCATTTAAGAAAAGTCCCTATTCGTGGATTTAGGTGTAGTAAATGCGTGTGTCACAGTTTTCACCGTTACCCTACCTACCCCAGTGTTCTCTTTAACCAAAGGATAGCAGGCGGTTAATTATGATCAGTAATGATTATCTATTCTCAACTTGTAAAACTACTTGCGGTTCCCAATTACTAACCAGTTCTGGCGAATAAAGATATACGCTCTTGTGAGTTGGCTCTGTTGGAGGGACGTCCTCTGCTGAGCACGGCTCTGTTCATTGACATGATCCAACAGCACTCCCATTATTGGTCTTTCAACCTTATTACCCAGAAACAGCTGCTCATCTTCATCTTGTGTCATCAATCTTCACCATTTACTACCGCCAATTGCTGCCATCTACGCTTTCGCAACGATTTTGTTTTCGGTCTTTGGGTTCAATTCTCTAAAACTTGCCATACTCTATTTAGTACTTTTGAACTCCTAAACATCAAATAATTAAACTTTCACAACACGACCACAAAATATCTTCTACCAAGCGCTAACACTATTTTTTAGGAACGCTCCTCCCCAAACCTGTTATCTAAAGAAATGTTTTGTTTTATTTCGCCATATGACAAAATCCTCAAACGAGAGAAACTTGAGCAATCGTTAACGGGAACGAACGGAGAATATTTGAATTGTACTCGCAAAACCAGACGGACATAAAAGAGGGAGAATCTTAAAACATTCTCAAGTGTCAGGCTATTTGACTTGTATCAAGGACCCTCATGTAATATGCAGAGAAATTTTTATATAACCCGTAAATTACAGGTCACCACAATATCACCTACATATAAAATATAAAAAATAAACATAAAATAAAGAAATAAACATCAACCCCAACGAAAAGAAAAAATAAATAGAATGAGAAAATTCGAGTCCATAAAAGCGCTTTCTTGAGCTTCTATTCAGAGGAATAAACGTCGGAAGAAAGACTTTACTCTGAACAGCAGCGGGCAAAAAAAAGCTTAAATTCTTTACTAAAAACCTTTCACACAGGAATTCAGTTTGGTAACCTTCTTCACAAATGTTCCGAAAAAATGGGGATTTTGCTGGCTGGAACGAGGGAATTTCGACAATAAAAACACAATGAGAGAGAGAGAGAGAGAGAGAGAGAGAGAGAGAGAGAGAGAGAGAGAGAGAGAGAGAGAGAGAGAATTGTGACCAAAATAATGAAGTAAGAAAAAATGAGTGAGACGAAGGTTTGGAGTCTCATTATTGTTGCGTGATTCGTATTTTTTGCCTGTCAAAGTTCGAATTCAGCACCGATTTATTGCTTTCTTATAAGATAAATATTGGAACCACCCATAACCATATTAATACCCTACAAAATACAAAATGGAAAAAATTATTATTACAGCCCTAAGCAAGCGAAATCCAGCTGCAAAGGCTACATTACTTCTAATACGTAATTGCATAAACGATAAAAACTATATAAAATATTGATCCAAATTAAGCACAAACGTGACTATGGCATTAAACGGGTCTATTCTACCTTCCCTTAATTTGAAGCCAGTTTTGCGACTTACGAGGTAAAAATAATCGAATCAGTCTGAACTCAACTATTATCAACTAAATTAATCCGCGCAACATACAGTAATTACGGTTGTTCCAGTATGCCAAGTTTCATAACTCGGTCTTAATATGTTGAGTAGAACATACTTCAAGAGCTTTCTCATAAAATTCGACCCTTGTTCTTCATTGTATACAATTCATGATATGCAAAGGTTTTTCCATCGTCATAATCTCTGGAAGCTTCGGACGTGAAAGCATACAAACATATAAGCTTTCCTCTGTACTCCATAGAAAGCATATGTAAATATATGTAAGTCCGTGTGTACACATATATATATACATATATGACTGTGAAATACTTTCTGTCAAAAGAGAATTCCATCAAATATATGGGAGCCCACACAAACGCTAAAGTGTGGAAAATAAAGGCTGTATTTCAGAGACCGAATTGCCTCTCTCCTCGGGGAAATAGAGTGAAACTATTTCACTATTTGCCTGAGGAGAGAGACAGTTCGGTCTCTGAAATATAGCCTTTGTTTTCCACATTTTGGCGTTTCTATGGGCTCCTTATATTTGATATATATATATATATATATATATATATATATATATATATATATATATATATATATATGTATTATAGTCTTATACATGATGCAACCCCCTCTCATTCGATTCTCCAAGCACTAACTATTCTCTCTCTCTCTCTCTCTCTCTCTCTCTCTCTCTCTCTCTCTCTCTCTCTCTCTCTCTCTCTCTCTCTCTCTCTCATCTGATGCTTCTTATGGTTACCTCTTTTTTTTCAGAAATTAATTCTAAAAGTCTCGTGTATTCAGGGTGATTAGTATTCTCATAATATTACCTTTTCTTAACAACTTTCTGCTATAAAGAGGTAAAAACGGACGGGGAACTGCAAAAAATAAAGTTGCTGAATGGACTTTTGCCAAAGTGATACTCCAGGATTAGCATAATGGAAATGGCTTGCATCTACTTTCGGTAGGAAGATTAGGGTGGTCGGGTTCCCTGATAGTTTTTTCATCCATGACTTAACATTAATTACTGAAACAGACAAAAATCCTCAGGTGAGCCACTGACAATTCTCATAAAAAAAAATGTCAAAAGGTCTGAGATGCAAATAATGACTAGGTATAACTTATGTTCGTAGTTAATTATTTAAAAAATCCAATAATATAATGCTATTCATTATAAGATTTATAACACTGGTTGACTATTCCCATGGGTGTTCAGCTTCTACTTTTCTGTAAAAGAAAACTATTGTGCCGGCTCTCTGTCCGTCTGATCAGATCTTTAAAACTACTGAGGTTAGAGGGTTGCAGATTGGTATGTTGATCATCCACCCTCCAGTCATCAAACATACCAAATTGCAGCCCTCTAGCCTCAGCAGTTTCTATTTTATTTAAGGTTAAAATTAGTCGTAATCGTGCATCTGGCAACGACATAGGACAGGCCACCACCGTCCCGTGGTCAAAGTTTCATGGGCCGTGGCTCATACAGATTATATCGATACCGAGACCACCGAGAGATAGATATATTTTCGATGGCCCTGATTATACGAGGTACAGAAAACTCGACTGCGCCGAAGAAATTTCAGCTAATTTTTTACTTGTTTTTTTCAAATGGGTGTTCTTTGTTTTCTTATTCGAGCACAAAGCCACACAGACAATGCAATGTAAGAAGTAATGTCCACAAGGCACCTCTGAATAAAGAAAACACCTACAAAAATGCAAGTGTTTGAATAATGTATGCATGCAAGTATACGTACGCGCACACAAATCCACATACACACATTTACACATACTGTATATATATATATATATATATATATATATATATATATATATATATATATATATATGTGTGTGTGTGTGTGTGTGTGTGTTTGTGTGATACGAGCACCTGCGGAGATTCATGCAACCCACACAACAGATCACCCCACTCTCTCAGCTTCATCTGGTTAAATTTGCTTTGAGCTAAATCTGCAATCTCGTTGTTTGAAATTCGTGACAAAATAGATTAATCCAGGACCGCCTTAATCTCCGAAGCAGGAAGGGAATTACGTATTCGTTTATCTGTATTTCACAGCAAGGAAACATCAGGAGGTAAATATAAAACGCGTGATGAGGAAAGATGGAATGGAATGGTGACGAAGTGAAAACAGCTTAGCAAATACAATCTATAAGCATGAAATGTATTATGTTTCCTTATATTCCTTTTCTGAAACTTACAAGAAAAAAAAATTGTGCACAGCCGGCCCCAGAGAAAACACAAGCCCACTCCGTAGCAACAGCAATAAAATGAAAAACAGAGGGCCATCAACCGCAAATATTAACTGATGGAAGGAGAGAGACGTTGTTGCTGGATAGACCACCGCGATCATCAAAAGAATTAGTCCAGAAAAGATGGACCAGACCTTTTCGGTTGGTCGAGTTCGTAATTAAAAGTTAACCAGGGATGCCTGATGGGTCGGTTGGGAAAAGAGAGAGAGAGAGAGAGAGAGAGAGAGAGAGAGAGAGAGAGAGAGAGAGAGAGAGAGAGAGAGAGAGAGGCTGGCGGGCCAGGGATAGGCTCAGTCATTTCCTGTCGTTAAAGTCTGTCCAGAGAGCTTCATCTCCGTACACTTTTTTTGATGCAAGTTAATGGCTTCTGGGCTTATTAAAGAAAAACCATTATATATACATATACCGTATATATATACATATATATATATGTGTGTGTGATATATAAATATATACATAGATATATACATATTTGTATATATAAGCCACTCCAGCATCTTCTAAAAACATAACAAACATCTCACACGTCTCGAACTCTCGACCTACCCGCGCAACAACTTCTCGCTGCTGGGAGAAAGGGCGTTGGGTCTGGTATGATACATGTACCATACGCTACCGGGGTCTAAGCGATGTCAGGCAGGGCAGCCGATCGAGACTACGGTCTACCCCAAAGCCAAATCAAAAGTCCTTCAAAAGAAGGCATCGTGCTTACCCCATACAAAAATGGGAAAAAAGCACGTTAAAAGAAGAAGAAGAAGAAGATATACATATTTGTATATGCACAGTATACATATGTATGTATATATACATATGCAATTTCTCTTTTGTAGGGTGTGGTGAAATGGAAACAGCCTTCCCTTTTCTCCTCACTTTATTTGGGATGGCATTCACAGGTCAACGACCTTTCTCTTGACTCTAGCAGACATACATATCCATTTTTACTGTGGTGAACGTGAGAGGAAAACTCTACTACTCTGCGCATATCGTTTTTAAAATACTTAAAACAATTGCAACTGGCTGGGTTGGTTGACTCGATAGCTTTCAACCATTTACTCGGTAATCAGTTGACTGTTGTGGGTTACAGGTAGGCTGGAAATGAGCGTAGGACTAGTATCCTCACCCAAAAATTATCTTCTGAAACTGGAGGATTAACATCCTGCGGAGGTTTCGTTTGTGAGTGAATAAGGCGATCAGATCATTACAAAGAAAATAAGTGCAGGTAGCATCCAGGCACGTAGTGACATGCTGGACTTCCATTTTGTGCTCTACATCGAATAATTCGACTACATGAATATTTTTCGGAATGAAAATAGGCCTTGTTGAAATAATTTATAACGTTGTTCAAATTCCATTATCCTTGTAATGGAATCTGTCCTGAAACATATTGTTAAAGTATTTAGCCTGGAAAAATATTATAAAGATTAACAAAATCAATTTTACAATGTATTTTGTACCAATAATACAGTGTCATGTTACGCTTGAAACTCTGCGTTTTCGATTCGAAAAATTAATTTCGATAGTAAATGCACTGCTCGTTCGGAGTTATATTGGATTATAAAGAACGAAAATCCTTTTCTCGTGTCCTGTCATCCAGGGATACATTTCCATATAGATATCCCAATGAATTAATCGTAAAAGAAAAGAAACTGACAGACACCTACGGGTACAAAGCACTAGCCAATTAACACGCGCGCGTGCACCACATACGTATATATATATATATATATATATATATATATATATATATATATATATATATATATATATATATATATATATATATATATATATTTAATGCCTATATGATTTTCTATAATATATATATATATATATATATATGAACATATATTATGTGTATATATATATATGTGTATATGTTCCGCGCACGTATAAACATCAGGGTATTAAATTTAGGCATACTTACAAATCAGAACCGTAACGTTTAGTATTGACATATCTCAACGCATTCATACATAAGGGAACTATTTGAGCAAATTTTATATTCACTTTATATTTGTGATTTTACAAGTTATTCAAAACAAAACCATGTGTGTTTGTTTTCAATCGATCTGACAATAATTAAACTACGAAGCAGAATACGTAGAAGTGCAATAAGCAAAAGGTTCTCCCTCCATGAACCTGTTGGCCTTTATTTAAATGAACGATTACAGATGAACATTCAGCATTTTAGGCTCACTCACCATTAAGTCTGAGTGATGTATGTCCAACTTAAATTAGACGTCTGTTCGTCTCCTTTTTCCGTAAATTCATTCAGTGGTGTAAAAATCCACCGCCAAAACTGCAGTGGAACCATATGGAAAAACGTGAAATACTTCGAGAAAGACGAACCACAAATTCACAGTAACCAGAAAAAGCGAGAACAAAACAGAATGCTTTCATATATTTAAATTCCTTCTCCCTACGTTATGCTGAAATGGGAAGACCATAAATCTCTCCTGAAGCGCAACCTGAGGTCTGCATAAAAGATGAGGTGAGTAAATTTATTTACACCACTTGATCAAGTGGGATTCCTTTAAGGATCAAGGAGAACCAAAAGACTGACTCAAGAAGAAGAAGAATAAAACAAAGAAGAGAAAGATTGATGAGGGAAAACACTTGCCCTGAACATTTACCTGCTTGGAAAATTAAGATCCTTATATATATATATATATATATATATATATATATATATATATATATATATATATATATATATATAAATCTATACACTCTATATATATATATATATATATATATATATATATTATATATATATATACACTTGCACAATTGTTTTGTGCATCAACTCATCTATTAACAGGACCTCATTTAATGAGATGGTACCTAACGAAGATTTCTATTCAAAAAAAGTTGCAAGCTGTGTAAAAAATTGTTACTGCCATACAGAACCTCAGTAGTATAGAAGGTTCAGAAATGAAGATTCTGAAATGAAGATTCTTTGTTTCCAAGGTTTATAGACCTGTCTGTCCTTTGAAGATGTTTTAGACAGACATCCGAAAGCTCAAATAATTAACAGGAACCTTCTGTTTAATGAGATGGAAGTAATAACTTTTACAAGTGATTTGTGTTTTCAAAAATGTATATGTATATATATATAAATATTGTATATATATATATATATATATATATATATATATATATATATAAAATTTCTGACTCAGTCGGATCGAGACCCAGGTCTCAGGTGGAAATGGAAGGGCGTTATCCACTTGTTTCTAAAAGAAGTTGGAACCTGAGAGCAACTGCCCTTTGTTACCTGGGCAAGCTGATACCAGCGAGACTTTCCCCAACTTCCCGACTCAGCAATGGGCCAATGGACAACATTTCATTCGAATTATCCCTTCTGGTGAATGATAGAAATCATCAACACACAATCACGTGTGGAACAGAAATTAAATTTCTGACTGATAGAAATTCATTCTCTCAGGTGGAAAGCAAGCTATAATATTGGAACCTGAGAGCAACTGCGGATTACCTGGGCAAAAACTGCTTGCATAGGTTTCCCCAACTGCCCGACTAAATGACCCAATGGACAACATTTCATTTCTTATCCCTTCTGTGAATAAGATAGAAATCATCAATCCTTTGCTCTCAGGTTCCAGCCCTTTTAGACTTGTATGGCTGTGGATAATCAGCTCAGTGGTCTCCGACGTGAGTCAAAACTTATTTCTGTTCCACACGTGATTGTGTGTTGATGATTTCTTTCTTTCACTCAGAAGGGATTTCGAATGAAATGTTGTCCATTGAAGATCAGGCTGAGTCAGACATTGGGGAAAAACTTGGAAATAAGCTTGCCCAGGTAATTCCTTTTGAAACTTCTTTTACTGGCCGAGTGTCCTCTATCCACCAGAGAGACCTAACTTTTCCCACGTGAGTCAGAATTTGTTTCTTTTCCAAGTAATTGTGTGTTGATGATTTATATATATATATATATATATATATATATATATATATATATATATATATATATATATATATATATATATATATTTTTTTATACACACACACACACACATCCTCTACAGACTATTCATAAAAAGAATTTACATCAGTTACAGAAGTAAGGCAGTATACTGGTTTCAGTTTTTATTGCTTGAAATTCTTCACATCAAGTTGGAAGCCTTATCTTTCATGCCTCAATATTAAAAGGTCATTAACTGCTACTCTAATGTCTAATACTAACACAGCACCATCACAACAAATATCGAACTTGTCGATCAAATGGGTATTTTTAGCTCTTTTTCTAATCTCTATGTTTTATCATCTCTTCCTCTTGTATATTTTCTTGCATCTGCAACTGTCTTGTCTCCGTAGGAAGAACAGGTCGCCTTTGTCATGACACAGAAATGTCAACACATGAACGCATGATATTACTGAGCAGAGCTAGGACCGTTTAGAACAAAGACCAAATTTTCATCCAAACATTCCGTGTTTTATCCTCATTAGCTAGATCTTTAGAGCAAATATTTAAGCACCTGGGATGACACTCTTATAAGCCTGAAATAACAGAGATATTCCTTTTGGAAACTGGGACTCTTTGAACAGAAGTTCTGAATATCATCACTTGATTAGGATATCCACCACCCCCAGCCCCCATCCCCGCTCTTCATTATCTCTCTGAAGGTTATTATGTCTGTTATCACAGTAAACGTACCAAATAATCTGGAGAACTAAGGAACAGATATACCAAAACGGTACCTGAAAATTCTGGGTGTAATTATAGGGTCTTATATATTCTTATATAGGGTAGATTAAAATAATATATGTAGCATATATTATTCAATTTTCCAGGAATAAAAAGAAGACATCTCAAATCTAAAAACTGCATTAGATCAATTTGCATTTCATGTCCAACAAATCAACCAAACGACTTATTAAAGGAAACAGATATCCTGCGAATTTTGTAAAACTATTTTCAGAAGATTCCTTGGCCTTGTTAAATTGCATCCAGAGAACTTGAAATGAGTGGCAGGCAGTTTTCCTTAATAATCGTGAGTTGAAAGCGTTCCATTTCTGTCAAGACAGGCAAGTGAATAAGAGAGAATGTCGCAACAAAACAGAGATCAGTTTTTGTACGGAAAGTGGGATTTATTGGTCTGCTGAACGATAAAAACAGCATTTCTTTTCATACGACGGAAATAGAGATGATGAGATCTGATCCCGGAAGGAAATTAATCTAAATGGAACGTGAGCAACGCCCTGAATAAATAGAAATAAAATTCAAAAAGCATGCTTCAAATCAGCTAAGGATATCTGTCCGTGTTGCCTCAGGTTTTCTAGGAAATCTAAAGGCCAAAGATATATCTGGACTCTAAATGTGAAATAGCTTCAAGTTTAAGCACTTGCGTCATCACGTCAATTACAGCCGAAAAACATGTCTATATTTAATGCCCTCTCTCTCTCTCTCTCTCTCTCTCTCTCTCTCTCTCTCTCTCTCTCTCTCTCTCTTGCATAATTAACATGGCAATGTAGCTGAAGGCACCAAAATAACCGTCACAGAGTTACTGAAAGAATTCATGATTACTGTAAACTCGCGGCCAACCCTATGAGAATTAAAAATATGTTCTCGGTGATATAAATAAAGAACCATAAAATAATAATAATAATAATAATAATAATAATAATAATAATAATAATAATAATAATAATAATAATAATAATAATAATAATAATGAATGGAAAATTCTCAATTATGTCTGAGGAAATATAGGTAACCGAAGGGAGTCTGAGTTTTAGGAAATTTTACTGGTGCTAGAGATTGAGAAAATGATCGATAGATAGCTTACAATAGACAGAGAAAGTCAGACAAGGGAGACAGCAAATGTGAGTGATCTCCAACGAGGCTGAAAACAAATATTAGATTGTTATAAGGGATGGTGGTCAATTGTGAACGCTTTGTACTTAAATTATAATGCGGAGCTCATGTGATAATTTCCTCTCTCTCTCTCTCTCTCTCTCTCTCTCTCTCTCACACACACACACACACACACACACACACACACACACACACACACACACATATATATATATATATATATATATATATATATATATATATATATATATATATATATATATATATATATATATATATATATACACACACATATAAGATGTTTTTCTGTCTGGGGCTGAAGATTGAGAGCTGACATCATATGAAGGAATTTTTAAGCTTCCTGTTATCTAAACGGCAGATTATCCTGAGAGGCATCAAGAAAAGCATCCTTAATCAAGCATCTCCTTCCTATTGCGATCGTAATGTTCGGGAAGCTCGGATTCCTATGGCCAAATTAGTTCAATTTCTCGTATTTATGAAACTCTTTCCCAACATATTTCCAGATCCGCATAAGCGTAAATAAAAAGGTAAAAAATATCATGAAGGCGACAGCATAGTTACAAGGACAAACTACACTTACTGGGCAAACACACAAGCATGGTAAGAAAGATTCGCCTGTCAGCTGCGAGCTTGGAACAAGAAACAAACAGTGAAAGTAAAAGTTTCAGTGCCGTCTTCAGCGTCTAAAAATATAAACGCCGCTTCTCTTGGAGAGAAATAAATAAGAGAAAAAAAACCCTGAGGACGCGCCTTGTTTTACTTTCCTTACTTTGCCAAACTCAGAACTGAGAATAGGTCACATCCAACAGCCATGACAGAAGATCAACGCGGTACCGAGATTTACTGTCAAACTGCAAGCAGTGGACACAATTTATAGGTATAAGTAAACCACAGATTATCCTTTTGCGCAAGCGCCGTCTCGAAGGTAACTTTGAGATTAACTTAAGCTTTATTTGAATGGGCGCTGCTTATTTCCTCCACTAACAAATTCTTTATTCAGCTACAATGAGAATCCACTTTTGACCTTAGAAGTCCTCCGAATAAATCTGAAATATCGTCCACCTGATACCCTTAGGTATTTTGCAGTGATTTTTATAAATTTCACATTTATCACCATAAGCGTAGCAGAAACACGACTTAAAATATTCATATGAATAGATACAGTATGTTACATGATGATAAATTTTTATATACTTCATCAGTGATGTAGAAATTGAGAAAAGAACTGAAACTGCCATTTCAGAACTGATTGTTTTCTTTAAACCTATTCCCTATGAAAACCCTCCAATTTAACCCTGATTTAACGTTCCAAAGTGAACAAAATAACTAAAACCAAAAACTCCGTTCAGCAACAACAACAACAAAAATAGTTGCATTAATAACAAAAATAGACAGTCACTGATATTTACGTCCGCATTACGTATGAGACATACTCTAGTGAAACTCAATCATAAATCCAGGTCATTATCACAACTGCATACTCGTGCATCCAAAAGAACGACAAAGTTTTATATCAACTTTGCTTATTTATAATTGTGCTTAACTCTGAAAACGTTTTGTGCGTAAACAGGTCAAATCTAATTACATACGCTCTTCGTATCAAAATGTCCCTCTAGCCACGTCTCCTTTGTCTAATACATGTATCCACTGGCAATTCTGGTTATTCAAGACTAACTCATTGTGTAACTTTCCCCCAGCGTTTTTCCTTTTCCAAGTATACTCGTATGTGAAAATACTTCTCCTTCACTTAAAGAATATGTATATATACATATACATATATATATATATATATATATATATATATATATATATATATATATATATATATACATATATTGTGTGTGTGTGTTCAATTCAGCTTGCACATTTTTCCCCTCCTCAGCCATTCAGAGCGCAGAGATAACGAAAATCTTTTATCCGCTCGCCACTTCATTAGCAGGCTAACTTCGACCGCATTTTCTCCGTTTTGCTCATCTTTGCAAAACTAAGGATGAAAAAATTTTAAGCCGAGAGAGATACCACAGCTGAAAGTCTAAACATAAACTTTTACGATGCAGATTTTTTCATTTTCTTTTGTGATTTTTCCCACATATTTTTTCTCCGTTTCACTTACTCTTTTTGTTTAATAATATGAATGATAGATTGGCCGTATTTCTTTAACAATCTACATATATGATCGTAAGTTGTTTCAACTTAAGCCTGGAATTACGACCTAATAAATCATCCCTGATTTCAAAAATGCAAAAAATTGCTTCACAGGTATCTCATGTAATTGTACAACTGTAATATGGGTAGGGTTGAACAACGAACATTAATTTTTACTATGATGCTATGTTAAATCTACAATCAATTTTCCACGGCCATTATCACCAAACCAAACCTGTCCCTAGAACAATTCTTAATAGCATCCGTTTATACCATAAAGTAAATATTTCTTGATAGAATGAGGCCAAAATGTTTAGGAATCTGATTACCTCTGCATAATGAATTTTAAGGAGAATCTTATATTTTCAAAGTTACATCATCTAGGTCTATCACACATTCACATCAAACCAGCCAGACACACTATCTCTTTTAAAATAAATTCCACTCATTTGAAATCTATATTATCCCCTAACGAAACCGAAGATTTAATGAAACATTTTTGACATTTTCAAAAACCACCTCCCGAGCAAACATACAGCGCAGTCGCGAAGAATAGCAATAGATCCAGTTCCACTTCATAGACGGGGAAAATAACCCACCGAAGGGACTCGCCTTCTCACTGTCGCGCCGATCTAACTGGGCAATAGAGCGCGTTATCAGAGCGGAGATGACTTGCCCAGTAACCTAGTTCCGCCCAAAATGGGTTGGCAAAATGATGGCATTTCTGCCATCGAGAGGAGGAGGAGAAGAAAGCAGGATGAGAGAGAGAGAGAGAGAGAGAGAGAGAGAGAGAGAGAGAGAGAGAGAGAGAGAGAGAGAGACGTAAATGAACAGAGGGAGACAGACCAAAATCCCAATAATGCAGAACGGTAAAGAAGGAAAAATAGTTAAGTATACCTTAGTTTTACCAGGCCACTGAGCTGATTAACAGCTCTCCTAGGGCTGGCCCGAAGGATTAGACTTATTTTACGTGGCTAAGAACCAATTGGTTACTTAGCAACGGGACATACAGCTTATTATGGAATCCGAACCACATTATAGCGAGTATGAATTTCTGTCACCAGAAATAAATTCCGGGTGACAATAATACGAAAGCTGGGAAAACTGATCTTAGAAAATCAGTCTATTGTCAACAACTTAATGAGTATTTTGATACCATTCCTAACCACATAGTTAAGAGATATATACAATTACGAAATAATAAAAAATGATGCGTTATAATTAATAGAGCAGTGATGTAATGTTAACAAGATGGAAAAATATGAAGGCAGTACTACAACAATTAAGGGACAAAAGAAAAATTAAAATTTGAGCAACAGGGAAGCGGTAATTCAAAATACTGATATCAAATTTCCAAAGAATTTTACGGAACTCTGTCAAGTTTTCGTTCTATCTAAAACAATGGTATTTGGCTTTTTTTTTTTTTTTTTTTTCTAATAAGTAAACTTAATTATCATCAAAATTATTTCTCATTAACTGATAAACAAGAAATGTTTATAAATGACCTCTACTTTAGTAGTGATTGGAAGTTAATTATAAATTTCATAGCTTTCATTACTACCATAGATTAAGTTTAAAACCCAATTGTAAATGAAATGATCGTAATTGTTTTCAAGTGATAACATAGAAAAGGGTCGTAAAAATAAAAATAAAATGAAAAGGAGAGAGAGAGAGAGAGAGAGAGAGAGAGAGAGAGAGAGAGAGAGAGAGAGAGAGAGAGAGAGGTTCTGAGAACGAAAAGGAAGAAACGAAAAGTCAGCCACTGCAGTGAATATGAAAGACCAGAAAGTCTTTCCTGTTATGCAGAGACGGTGATATTCTCTAAATGCACAATCTTTTAAGATCAATGTACCGTAACGTGAGATAAAACGGGTCCCTGGGAGATCTCTAAGAGAAAATGGCCATCAGAATACATTACCATTTTTGTCTCAGAGGTTTACTTCTACTGTAAGTCTCCCGGTATCAAATAACATAATTTTCATCGAATTGAATATAGAATTGAAAACAGAATTTGGGCCAAAGGCCAAGCACTGGGACCTATGAGGCCATTCGGCGCTGAAACGGAAACTGACAGTAAAAGGTTTGAAAGGTGTTGCAGGAGGAAAATCTCGCAGTTGAATCGATTGTTACGAGAGGGTAGAAAGTAAGATGGAAGAAAGAGAACATGAAAGGATGTACAGAAAAAGGAATGAAAGGGTTTGCAGCTAGGGGCCGAAGGCACGCTGCAAAGAACCTTAAGTAATGCCTACAGTGTACGGCATGAGGTGCACTGACAGCACTACCTCCCTACGGGAAGAGTTTTTATCACCGTTATTTTTGTCAGATTTTTTGTAGCGAGAGAACTCGGCTGAAAAACAAAATAAATTCCTTGATAAAAACACAAATTTAGTGCGATTCCAGCCAAACTTATTCTGGATAAAAAAAAATGCACACAAAACCATTTATGAATTAATTTAGCGGCCGTTTTCAAACTGTTTGTTATCCAAAATCATTATTAATAGAGTTGATGTACTGCGCGCACTTCTTTGAAGGTGTTATTTTCAAACAGAAGTGATTGAAAGTTAAAATACGGATACCATTTTCATGGTGGTGTAGATGGCTAGTATGTTACTTGCATTATATATCAACATGAAAAGACAAGTGCAATTAATATGTATTTGTGAGGAATTATACATTCTCTTCGCGATGCACAATTCACTCCTGTAACGAACACACAAGGCAAAGGTTCGCATGCGTACAATTTATCGTCAGAGTAGGGCGTTTGCATCTAATATATATATATATATATATATATATATATATATATATATATATATATATATATATATATACACATATATATGTACATATATATGTGCATATATATATTTATATTTATATATATATATATATATATATATATATATATATATATATATATATATATATATATATATATACACACACATATATCTTTGAGTGTGGATATACATATGAGAGAGAGAGAGAGAGAGAGAGAGAGAGAGAGAGAGAGAGAGAGAGAGAGACAAGACATTCTGTAAGAATGATTAAATCATTTCCCAACTTTATATTTACCCCGGTTCGTGGATACACAGAAATCAGACATTCAACAAACGACGACGCTGCCGGTGTTGATACATACTTAAAAATCTGGAGCGCAGTGAGCCACGCAGTAAAATTTCTGTCGTAATGCAAGCATGCGCGAGTTTTCGTTGATTCACGGAGCGTATTCCAAGCAAATATGGAAATGCTTCTGGAGGAGTGTATCATGAGAGTGGTACGGCGAACCACATTTCGCAGTTGAAGCCTCAAATAAGAACATATTTGTGCGAACTCCTTCTAAGCGTCCGCTGGAAAAGCTGTCGTAGAGAGAGATGTCGAGCTGTGATTTACAACTCACGGTCCCTTTGAAAACGTAAAAGAAATCCTGGTGGAGAATGGGAAACAAATTTCTGTTTCACTATAAATTTTATTACCCACATGCATTTGAATTCAAAGTGGGAGAGAGAAAAAGCTGTCAAACGTACAAACTTATACACAAACACACGCACGCGCGCGCACACACACACACACACACACACACACACACATATATATATATGTGACTGCAAAATATTTTCTGTTAAAACAGAATTCCATCTAATAAAAATATAGCCCATAAAATCAATAAAATATATATATATATATAAGGAAATATTATGACTGTTAAATATTTTTCTGTTAAAACAGAATTCCATCTTAAAAACACAAAAGCGAATTAAGGCAAAGACAACTTTTCTTCTCAACTGACAGGTTATGGATCCATAACCTGTCAGTTGAGGAAGACAGTTGTCTTCGAAATATAACGCTATAACTTCTACCCTTTTGGTGTTTTTACGGGCTCCTTTTTATTGATATGTATGTATATATATATATGTATATATATATATATATATATATATATATATATATATATATTGTAACGACCTTAAAGTGGGCCGTTATGCAGGTTCTTTAATATACTCAGGACGGGGCTGTCATGACTGATAAAGAAGCAAATAAACAAAGGAGGGGAAAACAACAAAACAATAAAATAAGCTTAATATTAATTTATTTACAAAGTTAAGTTATATTTACAAGTGAGTCAGGTCTGGTAAAAAGATAAAAACCATAAATACAAGAAAAAAAATAAACAAAAGGCAGCACTAAACAAAAAATCAAGTTAAATAAACAAAAAATTAGCTGCAAGAAAAAAAAAATCAAAAATAAACAACAGCAGGCAGAAAAAAACAAACATACGTCCTCCATCGGGTCACCAAGACAGCCCTCAGCTGCAACAACAGGACAAGACCCACAAACCAGAATACCCTGATGGAGACGTCAGGACAGCCTCACGCTGTCATCAAAGATGAGCAGCTCGTGGTCACACGACTACTCATGGTCACACTCCACCTCTACGACGTGCTCCACTTCGTAGGCGTGCTCCAATTTGCTGCTCAAAACTCGACCAACGTCGACTCAAAAACTGCCTGCTGCTGCTGCCACATTGCCGCTACCTTTCGCTGCCCTACCAGACCCGACTGGCGAAAGAAAAACGGCAGCTCACCGACGAGAACATCAAAACAAAAAAAAACTTGAAGGTAAGGAGGCAGCAATCCACAAAAGGAAACGAGCGGGAACCAGCAGTTCCTATAAAACCATCACTTAACGTGACACCTCCCACCTAAAAGAAAAAAAAAAAGATTATTTTTTTTTTACACTCATGATCCTCCAATGCCGTAACAACCCCAAATAAGCCAAAACAGAGCCGCCTGTCACAGTCGCCATTACTGTAACGACCCGAGTGGGCCGTTATGCAGGTTCTTTAATATACTCAGAGGACGGGGCTGTCATGACTGACGGCAGAAGCAACAAACAAAGGAGGGAAAACAACAAAAACAATAAAATAAGCTTAATATTAATTTATTTACAAAGTTAAGTTATATTTACAAGTGAGTCAGGTCTGGTAAAAAGATAAAAACCATAAATACAAGAAAAAAACAAAAGGCAGCACTAAACAAAATCAAGTTAAATAAACAAAAAGTAGCTGCAAGAAAAAAAAGGCAAAAATAAACAACAGCAGGCAGAAAAAAAACAAACATACGTCCTCCATCGGGTCACCAAGACAGCCCTCAGCTGCACAACAGGGACAAGACCCCACAAACCAGAATACCCCGATGGAGACGTCAGGACAGCCTCACGCTGTCATCAAAGATGAGCAGCTCGTGGTCACACGACTACTCATGGTCACACTCCACCTCTACGACGTGCTCCACTTCGTAGGCGTGCTCCAATTTGCTGCTCAAAAACTCGACCAACGTCGACTCCAAAAACTGCCTGCTGCTGCTGCCACTGCCGCTACCTTCGCTGCCCTACCAGACCCGACTGGCGAAAGAAAAACGGCAGCTCACCGACGAGAACATCAAAACAAAAAAAAAACTTGAAGGTAAGGAGGCAGCAATCCACAAAAGGGAACGAGCGGGGAACCAGCAGTTCCCGCAAAACCATCACTTAACGTGACACCTCCCCACCTAAAAGAAAAAAAAAAAAAGATTATTTTTTTTTTTTTTTTACACTCATGATCCCCTCCAATGCCGTAACAACCCCGCCAGCCAAAACAGAGCCGCCCTGTCACAGTCGCCATTGTAACGACCCGAGTGGGCCGTTATGCAGGTTCTTTAATATACTCAGGACGGGGCTGTCATGACTGACGGCAGAAGCAACAAACAAAGGAGGGGAAAACAACAAAAACAATAAAATAAGCTTAATATTAATTTATTTACAAAGTTAAGTTATATTTACAAGTGAGTCAGGTCTGGTAAAAAGATAAAAACCATAAATACAAGAAAAAAAACAAAAGGCAGCACTAAACAAAATCAAGTTAAATAAACAAAAAGTAGCTGCAAGAAAAAAAAGGCAAAAATAAACAACAGCAGGCAGAAAAAAAAAACAAACATACGTCCTCCATCGGGTCACCAAGACAGCCCTCAGCTGCACAACAGGGACAAGACCCCACAAACCAGAATACCCCGATGGAGACGTCAGGACAGCCTCACGCTGTCATCAAAGATGAGCAGCTCGTGGTCACACGACTACTCATGGTCACACTCCACCTCTACGACGTGCTCCACTTCGTAGGCGTGCTCCAATTTGCTGCTCAAAACTCGACCAACGTCGACTCAAAAAACTGCCTGCTGCTGCTGCCACTGCCGCTACCTTCGCTGCCCTACCAGACCCGACTGGCGAAAGAAAAACGGCAGCTCACCGACGAGAACATCAAAACAAAAAAAAAAACTTGAAGGTAAGGAGGCAGCAATCCACAAAGGAACGAGCGGGGAACCAGCAGTTCCCGCAAAACCATCACTTAACGTGACATATATATATATATATATATATATATATATATATATATATATATATATATATATAATATATATATATATATATATATATATATATATATATATATAATATATACATTTAATATTAGACCGTACATGCATTAGTACATACATCAAGTTTGTAAATGTACTTATGGTGTTTAAAATAGGTAAGAGAGAAAACTAATCGTACTGTTCACGGTCCTTTCACCTCTGCTTTCAAAATAAAAACAAAAAACCGTAATATACGGTATCCAGCACAAAACTGAAGATAGAGCCATCTATTGGCCAAGAAGTAAATCATCATCGAAGAAGCTGCTTGGATACGCTTCTCTTAAGCTCCAATAGATGGGATCAGCTTGCACTTATTACTACTTGAGTGATTCTGCTTTAATTGTAGGAGCGAAAGTATTAGATATGCGTACTGAAATAGCATTATGCTATAAGTTGAAATATTATTCAACAGCAACTCTTAAATAAACCGGGAGCAAATTTGCCCATTACATACAAATAGGAGTCATTTACTATTAATATATGAAAAATGTAATAATGTTGATTGGGCTTTTCGTCCTTCGTGTTAATGGTCTTTTTTTTTTTTTTTGTCCTTCCTCACTTGAGTTTCTTATTGTTTCTTTTCTTTAAATACCTACCCTCACCAAAAAAAAACCGACCACCCATTATATGTTAAAGATAGGTTTAGAAGAACGTTTGTATAAAAGTAACTATTTCCAGATAAAACCCAAAGCTGAAACTAATAATAATAATAGTGCTGGACGATGAGGATGATCGACACTGAAATGAATTTCACTTACTAAATTTCTTTCATGTATTTTCTTGCAGTGAATTAATTATTATAATTGATGGACTTCAAAAACATACGCACATACGCATAAAAAGGAAAGATTCCAAGAGGACAATGAATGGAGATAAGTTAAAAGTTAAGTATACCTTAGTTTAACCAGACCACTGAGCTGATTAACAGCTCTCCTAGGGCTGGCCCGAAGGATTAGACTTATTTTACGTGGCTAAGAACCAACTGGTTACCTAGCAACGGGACCTACAGCTTACTGTGGAATCCGAACCATATTATACCGAGAAATTAATTTCTATCACCAATTCTTCATTGGCCGGTCGGAGACTCGAACTCGGGCCTAGCAGCGTGCTAGTCGAGAACTCTACCGACTCGTCCAACGAGGAACTTACGAATGGAGATAAATCACAAGAATATTACCCAAGAACTAACATACTGACTACGAGAAAGTGACGTGTCGAACGCAGGAATGGAAGCACTCCTTAACAAAGTCTTAAAAATTAGAAATGTTCGCAGCGAACCGCACTCGATGCCTGTCTATAAAACAGGCATGATTACGTCCCAGTCTCATTCATTTCTGTTTGCAGAAAATCTATACTAATTCCCATGGTCGGGTATAATCAGCTGCGCTGCCACCTTTACTTTCGGGAACAATAGCACTCGATCGATCAAAGTCAAGCTGGGGTAATTTCTGCTCTAAGAACTCCAGCACTATACAACAGTGGTTTTTTTCCTTCTTTCTTTGTGTGTTTTTTTTTTTGCAACAAAGCAATACATGACGCTATAGGAAAAGTATGTTTACAAAATAACTGATTTCCTAGACCCTTAGTACAAAGACATTACAGACCAATCGACAATAGGTCGATCTTTATATTCCTTAAATATTCCAGACAGAGCCACGCCACGTCACGAAACATCTACAACGTTCTGTAATTATTAGCATTCGAAAAAGGTAAAATAAGAAAGATATGAATGTAACAAAGAATCTTGTTCATAGCCGAAAAATTACTTTCATTCTTACAGCAACGTGTATCAAGTGATTGTGTCTGCCCAATTTGTCTTTTTTTTTTTTTTTGTACAATACTGTCACTTTTTTTAACCTTTTCTATCGGATCCTTGAACTATAAGAAATGGCAGTTACCATATATTAATGAAATACGTAATTCGAACAGATGAAAGTTCGTGATAAATGAAAGTCTGGAATAAATTGAAAAAATTTATCGTTTTCGTAATCTATGAAAATACAGTGAATGATACAACAGCAAGAGGAAAAACCTACTTCTAAACTTTGCATAAAGTTTGTTCCTCTAATTTAACGTTTAATCCTGTTTCTTTTAGGCCAAATGACACTCGGCTTTCTCATACAAAAAAAGAATGAGCTTATGTATGAACATTTTAGATATTTATATACAAATTATAAACCGATAAACCTGCACATACATACACACATACCTACACATACACATACACATATATTATATACATATATATATATATATATATATATATATATATATATATATATATATATATATATATACAAACATATACAAAAGTGTGTTTGCGTGTATCTTGCATGTGAACATCTAAATGTAAATTTGTTGATACGACTTATTTGTATGTAATGAAGTATGTGTACACGTTCTTAAAAAAGTACCTTACATCTCTCTCTCTCTCTCTCTCTCTCTCTCTCTCTCTCTCTCTCTCTCTCTCTCTCTCTCTCTCTCTCTTCCATAAATAATGAACCGTATTTTCATTCAACAAAAAAAACAATCACCATGACAGAGAGAGAGAGAGAGAGAGAGAGAGAGAGAGAGAGAGAGAGAGAAATAGAGAGAGAGAGAGAGAGAGGTTCTTTCTCTCCAAACTATTAAAAGGATTTAAAGTTGTAATAATAACGACTCCATGAGTATTACTGCAACCAACTTCCTGACCCCATTGTTAGTCTGAAAGAGACCCGCTATAACTTCGTCCTATTTTAGCTGGCCGAACGTTCAACTCTCCTTTTGCTACGATGCACAAGGATATTTGCAGCAAAATATTATATTTTGGTGTACCTTTATGATTGCCGTAGTACTTTTATTCACGATTTTTATACGCTACAGAACTATGATATATTTTCTGTAGTTATTGACAAATGTCCTATTCAGGGTACATCAGCATGAGAGAGTTCAGACTAAATCATACAAATTGTCTTTTTTTAAAACTTCCATATCTAAGCCCAAATAACCACCGAAATCGCGCACTCGGCAATGTGAAGATGAAACCTTCATGCAGAAAATGTTAATTAATTTGGTAACATTTCGTACTGTCAAGTTAAAATTACGATCTTAACATTCCTCTATTCATCACCATACCAACGCTGCACAATGTTGAATATTACCCTTTTTGTTGGCTTTATTATGCCCGTTTCATTAAATATAAAATGATGAAAAGTTTTTCTAAGACAAATTCATTGACTCAAACTCCATTTCCAAACTGTGCCTTTCGCATAAAAAATTTATCATTTTTCTGATAGAGCAATGGCATTACAATTAGCAAGATTAACACTTTCTTTCGTGGTATTTTCCTGTTTTGAAGAATAATGCCTCACTAGAACAGTTTGAAAGTACTACGTGAGTGTGTATGTATGTGTGTGTGTGTCTATGACGATGTGTATACAAAAAATACTAGACTCAAATGAGAATCTATAAACATGTGTAGTTTAATTATACACGCACAATGGTACAAATACATTTATGTGAGTATACTGAAACTTGGACAAACATATTTGTTTTTATTATGCCTGTAATCTGTGTGCGCATGCATGCATGCACACACAAAAAAATTGTTTAAGTTTGCCTATCTTTACTAAGAATAAAAACAGTTCAATCTGGGAGCAATCTTAAGTGTCCAGGGTAACAATAAAAATCTAGTAAAATAAATAACAGCAACCTGTGTAAAGGACAAAGGCGCCAGATGACCTTAACGAAAACAGCGATAAAATCTAAATCCCAACTCACGCACCAATTTCATTATTTCAAGCACGTCTCATTAAGTGAGACAAGGGACAATATAACCTTTATAAAAAAAATAAGTCAAGAGTAAAATCTAGTACCCACGAATTCACAAGAGAAAATATTACATTAATTTAATGGGGAAAAAAGACCCATAAAACTTGGAAACGGAAAGAAAACAGAAAACATTGAAAACCAAAGCCTTGAGCCTTTTGGCAAGAACAATGATGAGCCCCTGCTTTCTTTACACCTGCTCGCTCGCATGCGGTGCTGCAATATCATTTAGCAGCGCAAAATTATGTAGCACTTTGAGAGCAATTATAGCGTTGTTTTTATCAGAGTTACAGCCCTCCATTAACTCATTTGATTTTAATTGAAGTTAAAATGTGTTCTTGAAACGTTCGTGGCTGAGACTGGCCTCCTTGGCGTGTATGTGTAATTTCAGTACTGATTTACAGCGATACTCCCAAGAGATGACAATTTGTTTTGGTGTACGATTGCGCAATGCGATGTTGAATGAACTTGGAAGTTCGTTTGTATGTCTTCTTGTTTACATAGAGGCTATTTCTTTCCCATATTGCCATCGGTTTGCGTCTTGGAATAATTTCATTTACTGGGCGCAAATTCAGATTTTCCTCGAAACCTTTCTTTTTTTAATCGCCCGCTTATCTTTACTGTATTAAAGGCGACATAAATGTAACTGACGAATATTTTGCGATAATCTGTTATTCGTTGTTGTTGTTTTTTTCCTCGTGTTTACATTTTTTTTCTCCTTTTTTTTTTTTTATTCATTAGTTTGTCCTCAATTGCTCCCAATTATATGTTCTTTGCTCCTATATCTATGCTATTAATCTGGTTTTACTTTTGGGTACACATTTCGGCATAACAGGTTTATGATACTGTTCGCTGTGTGGTAATGTTGTATTAAGGATTCTTTATTCATTACTTACGAAACATAACTAGAATCCCCAATCTGTTTATCTATTTTTCTGATGGGTGAACAGTTACTCCTACAGCATTGCACTAATCTCTCTGACTCTTACAAAGGAAGAAGTCTGTCATCTGTTTAGTTGATCTTCCCCAGAACAGAACAAATAATATACTGCCTCTTCTTTGTTTCTATACTTTTCTTATGAATGTAAGCCCGTTCTTCGAATTAATTCTCATTCTGCTGTTCTGGGCATATAAAGTAAGCAGCGTTGGCAGAACTATTAATCACTCTATATATTAATCACTCTACATCAGTGGTTCTCAACCGTGGGGTGGGGGCGGCCCCCTACAGAGGCGTCAGCAATTTCCAAGGGGGGCTGGAGCCCCAGGGAAAAATTTAAAATTCTCTAATTATATTTGTTATTCTCATAGCAAGAGATGCTAAGAAGCAGTGTCAAGTATCTCACTAATTCATTCCCAAAAGAGTAAAAACACCCCTTCTCTCTTTCTCTTTTTTTTTATTTTCCTTTAAATCTGGGAAGGAACTTTACTCATAGACGCAAGGGGGGCGTGGAAGGAAGAACCAACTCTTAGAGGGGGCGTGCTAATAAAAAGATCAAGAACCATTGCTCTATATCATCCCTTTAGATGTGAGTCCTTTTTGTAGTGTTTTTCATGAGACCTTTGTGGTGTTATTAATTTCTTATATCTTAAAACTTTCACGGTCGGGCAGCTCTATGAGCATAAAGAGGCATTGCAAGCTGGAAGGTGACACTTCGGTCGCTAAAGCAGGAGCGCTTGGCCGGTCGCACGCACGCGCGCCCATCCACAAGAGAAAAATATCAAACGAGATTTACACTCCGGTTCATAGAACTCTTTCATTTTAAGTATCTATTCGCTCTTTTATGTTTTTAATATTGATGTTTTTTTTCAAATATCAATATCAAAAAGAACAGTTAAAAAGAACAGTTTCAGTGTAAGCCGTTGAAACCTGCATATATTTTTGTAAAGAATAAATGTGTAAAATTATTGGAATAGCTCCGTCAATTTTACAGTTTTTCTAATCACCACTATTAGTACAAAAATCACTTCATAACATGTAAATATCTTTACAACATTACCAACGCTAACTGTGTTAAATGCCCTCTATTCCTACGCTGCTCACATTATGTAAGTGTATGTTGTCATAAAAAATTAGCAAACGAAAATTCTTGACTGGATAGGCCACCTTTGTACTTTGATACAGAATTTTTGTTCGAGTCTGAAAAAGCCTAGGAACCACTGACTGTTATGGCTAAAAGAGCAGAATTTGCATACGCGTATTATACCGATCGTTGATGTTCAATTTCTCTGCGGGAGGCTTTTCCCCGGAATCTGTTTAAGATTTATCGCATCCTTTGCAACATCTTTTGAAGTACTATTTCCCGTAAATATCAATATCAGCGGAATAGAGGTACTTTGGTAGTTGGAAGGTGTCAGTCATTTTCTTATTATCTTTCCTTTTTATATTCCATTTTTTCATCGAAGGTTTGGGAAAAATGTTGATTCTATTTTTATAACTGATGCTTCACCTTACGCTTCGTCCTTCGGGAAATACGGGATGATATGAATTTATAATACTGATATTTTGCGAAAAATTATTGAAGGCTGCTCAGCTCAACTACCAACCATCTCAGGTTGCGTAAGATTTAGTAATTAAAAGTCATAATTACAGATACGTTGACTGATGCTTCCTGCTTGAAGTTACATTTAATTACAGTATGATAACCCTCAATTTTCTTGCGTGCAAAGTATTATGATTTAAGGAAGGTTCAATTTACAGCAAAATTCTTGAATATTATTAAAATAGAAACCTGCATTTTCTTTCAATAATATTACATCACTAACGATTCTCGCCACAAAAATTATTTTCTGGTGGAATTCTTGAAATTCTTAAACTAGCTCAGTTTTATAAAGTTTCGTACTGAATAAGAGCTTCTATTTTATTAATACCCTAAACCCCTCCCCCACCCCACCATCCAATCCATCATACCCTACCTTATCCTCTTTCCCTTCCCCTTTTTATTTCCACCTTTTTCTCCCCCTCCAGTTTTTCCATTTACCTGTCTGTCATAATTTTGCATAATAAGGCAGTCTACCAGATTTTTTTTATTTATACTTTTTTTTATTAAATACGAAGAACTCAGTTTAATGACCTGATTTCTCCTCTGCACTTGACGACTTTTATCAATATTTAGATGTGCCTTGAATCAACCTTTAATAAACCTCATTTAATTTTCTTTTGTGGCTCATATTTCTCGTATTATTTTTTTATAAGACCAAATTACTACCATTTTCATAATTTGTCTGCAGAGAGAGAGAGAGAGAGAGAGAGAGAGAGAGAGAGAGAGAGAGATATAATGTAGAGAGCATGAAACGTTTAGCAAAAATGTAAATGCAAAACGTTTAGTAAAAAAAGAAATTCTTTCCTTGGTTGACCTCGGAGATACTCGTACGATCGCGCATGCCAAGAGCGTTTCCTTTGCTGTTTTAAGATTGAAAAGTTTTCTTTGTTTTTACACAATTCACTTCATTTCGAGTTGATGAACTGTTGTCGTTAATTCGTTACGCAAATTTACCAAATCGAAAATTTCTGCAATGACAAACTCACCAGGATTCATTTCTGATACGTGACGATATTTGGTAAAATAAAACGTAGGAAAATATCTGAGAAGTGCTGTGAAATTGCCCTGCGCCAGTTTAACGATGGAGAAGGGAACACTTTTTTTCTTTCTTTTTTTGTCAGAAGAAAATCATGCCAGTTCAGAGAAAATACATCATATTTCAAGCAACATTTTGAAAACCCAAAACCCTTGACCCATCCGTTAATAAAAGATTTTTTTCCATAAAGAAACTCTGGGTGCAATTCAGAAAGAGCAAGGAAGCTAGAAAATGGTCCGCGCGAGTCGAACGTAATTTTCGTTTGATATTCGTCTAAACGATGTTACCATAGCAACAGGAAGGGTCGGGATAAAATCCGATAAAAGCCTTTTAGAATAAAAATGAGATTTTTCTTGGCTAATTTGTCTGGATGACTTTGTTCAAAGTGCAGGTAATTGAGTTTAGATCCTTTGTTTTCCACTAAATTTAGCGCGTTAGTTGTTATCTTTCCTTCGTCTCAGAACGCCAAGATGTAGAAAAGAAATATGGTATGCCACGGAAGAACTTAAAGGATGAACCTTTTCCTCTTTTACGAAGGCTATTTCATGGTGCATGGAGCATGCTTGGTTTTAACAAATGTATTTCATTGCTTTCTGCTCTTTTCTCCGTCTCCAAAGCTTTTTCCTCTTTTTTCTAGCTTTTACCCTAGTGAACTTTATTCGGTTTTTCCTCTAAGTTATCATCTCTGCTTGGAAACGACTATAATTTTCACAATTTTTGTACTTGCTTTTTTTAGCAAATACAAAAATTTACAGTATCAATTCACCTGACATTCTTCTTAGTTAAGCTATTTTCAAACTGTTCATTAGATTTTTAATATTGAAATACCAAATGCAGGTAAAACAGAAATAGTTCCTGTGGAATTTTTTCCCCTACAATAGATCACTGGAGACATCTGCTAGGCACTTACCTTAAACACTGCAATGTGGTCGGGTGTCTTCACCTGAAAAACAAAGGAAAACTTCACTGTCCTTCTCAATCATTGTTAGTCACAGAATATGGACATTTACCTTCAGGAGAAGGAAAGACTAGTGAGGAAACTTTCTTATCTTTATAAAAAATTAAGTTTGATCTAAATAATAAAAAAATATTTACAGACTATTATAGCTTCATTTTTACAACATGGTAGTGACATACAACATCAATGAGTGTAGCGAGAATACAAAACGTTAAATATACTAAAAACTTATTCAAATCCTTTTTTTTTATAAAATATTCGACAGTAACGTGAAGATTAAAATATGTCAGAAACGTAAATCTTTTGCTCGTCAATAACTCAACAGTTTACCAAAAATTAAAGTTAATATTAGGTAGCAATACGTGTTTGTATGTGATTCTGGGTAATAAATACACCTCAGAGGTCAATTTTTACTCAAACAGTACACCGAAAATGCAGATTCGAAATCTGCTTGTCGGAAAATTCTAAATAACATAAAGATTACCTGACAACAACGTAGATTAAAAAATCGTAATTAAAGTAAAGACATGCTTTCACAATATTTAACGCATCTCATGTTACCTGCATCCCGGAAGCAAAACGAAAAACCTCAAAATTTCGTTGGTAAAATCTTCTTAGAATCCCAGAAAGGGAAACGCTTCCGACATCAACGACATGACGGTAATTGATTTCATATTTTAATGGGGAAGAAGAAAGAACCATTCATACCGCCCTTGTAAGTTTTCTTGGGAGAGCTTCGCAGAAAGGCAAAAGAAGGAGGGAAACTTTAAAGAAAACTGGGAGGAAGTAAAAGCTATTATACGAAACAGTGAAATGGAGCTCTGTGTGGCGGCTAAAGATATAGAAAAAAATTTTCCCTTCATGAAATCAAAATTTTCCTTTAGTGAATGACTTTTCACATGTTTCCCTCTCCTGCTATACATCCCACTAAATTAACTTTAATACTTATTTTTAACATACTCAGTATATTAGATTTTCATTCTGATTATTAAGAAAATAAATTAGTAGCACTGTTTTATAAAACTGAGACTCGGTATAATACATCAACTTGAACTGGATTGTGTACACACACATGTATATGTATATATATATGTATACACACACACACACACACATATATATATATATATATATATATATATATATATATATATATATATATATATATATATATATATATATATTTAAACTTTATCACTTACCCAGCTGTTTAGTGCATTAATAAAATCAATAAGAGGACCTCATTTAAACTGGATAGTATCTAGAGGCGATATTTATTCAGGAAAAGTTACAAGCTTTCCAGGACTAACTGTCCCCATCATTAGTCCTGGAAAGCTCGTAACTTTTCCTGAATAAACATCAGCTATATACCACTATATATATGTATATATATACATATAAATATATATATGTATGTATGTATGTATATATATATATATAATTATATATACATATATATATATATATATATATATATATATATATATATTAAAGTGTTTGTAAATTGTTACAACGAAAGAACTCCGGAATCTACGTGCCCAAGTTAGATCGAATCAGGTGTGTAAGAGGAGGGGAAAAACCTCTGCTGACGAGTAATCTGCGTTGGTACCGTATATGAAGCGGTCGAAGTTGTCGTTGTTTACTACAAGGGGTTCATCCTTTAATTCAGCAACTAAAGGATGAGAGGCTAGTTGCCGTTCTTGCGTTTTTCTCGAGAACCACATATTAAGTGAAAAGCGTAATTATGTTTACATACACACACACACACACACACACACACACATATATATATATATATATATATATATATATATATATATATATATAAAAATATATATATGAATGTATATATACATACATATAAATATACGACAAAAATTTCATTATTATTATTATTATTATTATTATTATTATTATTATTATTATTATTATTACCTATCGGTTTTAATGGTTTTAATTTCTACTAACCATAGAGCAAAATGTTACCGATGTTGCAATAAAGGAACTTATCAGGTATGTGACTGGTAGCGGGAGAGAGAGAGAGAGAGAGAGAGAGAGAGAGAGAGAGAGAGAGAGAGAGAGAGAGAGGTGGCACTTGTTTAAGACAGTTGCTGGTGTGCTTGGAATTATGCAAGCAAGGATGTGTTGCTTATTGCATCTTGAGAGCACTTGGTGAATAATTGATGAGAGAGAGAGAGAGAGAGAGAGAGAGAGAGAGAGAGAGAGAGAGAGAGAGAGAGAGAGAGAGAGAAATCCCTCCGAGGTATGTCTGATGATGCATACGAGAAAGGTGGTGTTGCTTATTGCATCCTGATAGCATATAGGAATAACTGATGCGAGAGAGGATGAGAAGAAAAATTCCATAATTCTTCATTCAGTAATCCCTTCTTATCGTCTCTAATAGACAAGAAATGTTCATTTATAGTTTACTAAACGCCATATTATCAACACTGGTCCTGGGGAAGTAGAAAATAAAGCAGGAATGTGGGAAATGCAGTAAAGAAACCCACCACTGTTCCCTCTTCAGTTAATATTAAAAATTCCTTCCTTTCCATCACTCCCCCCCCGCACCCCCTCACAGTAAATCTTCCCTCTTCCAGACATGCCAAGAATGACTGGACGGGTCTGGAACCCCGCTGTAGTACATTTCCTTTGAGTAATATATATCACATTGTTCCTGAGGAAAAAAATTGAAACAGGAAGAAACAGTTTTCAACAGTGAGTGGAAAAGAATAAGAGAGAGAGAGAGAGAGAGAGAGAGAGAGAGAGAGAGAGAGAGAGAGTATAAAAATCAAAGTGTTTCTAGTGTTCAAAATCCCCTCTTTTCAATTATGGTTTGCTTAATTCATTGCATCCAAATCATGTGCTTCAACAGTTTTGGCTCTGAAATTCCCTGTATGATCGAATTTCTTGGATTGGCTCCTTGTCTGTGTATTCGTTATTAACAGGACATTTGCAGCTTTGACCAGTGTCTTATAATACACACACACACACACACACACACACACACACACACACACATATATATATATATATATATATATATATATATATATATATATATAAATATACATATATATATGAATATACAATATACATATATATATATGTGTATATATATATATATATATATATATATATATATATATATATATATATATATATATATATATATATATATTATCTGTGAGTGTGCGCGATTGTATACATTAAGTTTACCTGCTATGATATCTTTGTAATAGTTATACATTTATGAATTTTTTATTTACATGTATTAACATTTACTTTTAGTTGTTACTTTAAAAGGACTGTTCTATTCTGTGACAGATCATGGCCTCCCGATTCTTTGTTCATTTCAATAAATGATAAGATTTTAAAAAAGTATATTTTTTGGGTAATGAGAGAGAGAGAGAGAGAGAGAGAGAGAGAGAGAGAGAGAGAGAGAGAGAGAGAATAAACAAGTAAAAAATGCGCCGAAGTTTCTTCGACGCAATCGAGTTTTCTGTACAGCGTATAATCAAGGCCACCGAAAACAGATCTACCTTTCGGTGGTCTCGGTATAATGCTGTATGACCCGCGGCCCATGAAACTTTAACCACGGCCCGGTGGTTGCCTGTCCTATATACAGTAGTTGCCAGACGCACGATTATGGCTAACTTTAACCTTAAAATAAAAAAAAAAAAACTACTGAGGCTAGAAGGCTGCAATTTGGTATGTTTGATGATTGGAGGGTGGGTGATCAACATACCAATTTGCAGCCCTCTAGCCTCAGTAGCTTTCAAGATCTGGGGGCGGGGGGAGATAGTGCATTCAGAAAAAAGTGCGGACGGACAGACAAAGCCGGCACAATAGTTTTCTTTTCCTTAGAAAACTAAAAAGCTAGGTACCTCCTATGGAAACAGCTCGATATGGAATGAAGGAGAGAGACGGACTTTAGCCAGTGTTATTCAGAATATATCAGTCCTATAAATATGATAAGGCTGTATGTCAATGTAACTCTATTTAAATGTATTTATAAATGCAAATCAATAATATTTCAAGTTATATTCAAGTCCCAAAAAATGAAAAAATAAAACCCACAATTTTCGCTGAAAAGTAGGGCGGACAGTATCACCCACGACACCATTAATACAAGCAGGGCAGTTGAACACACACACATACGCATATATATATATATATATATATATATATATATATATATATATATATATATATATATATATATATATATATATATATATATATATATATATACATAAACAGTATGTATATATATATATATATGAATATATATCGATCTCTCTCTGTCTCTCTCTCTCACACACACACACACAAACACACACACACACAAACATGCACACTAGTAATCTTCAACATATATTCCCTTTCCTGGTTTTATAAGGTTTCCTTGGGTTTCTTTTTATATTTCCATTTGGAATCGTTGCAGATTCGTTCAGAAACTCTGCTTTCCGACCACCGCACCTGAATCCCTTGAAAGTTAATGGCCCAAGAGAGCCTTCGTACAGACACAAATAGTATTCCTGGCGTCCTTTCACTTCAACATTTGATGGGGGTTTTCTGGAGAAAGATGGGGAGAGAGAGAGAGGGAGAGGGGAGGGTGAACATTAAATTCTCATGTCGAAAACAAAGAGATCGAGACATTAAGGATATCAGGTATAACAAAAAGGTGACTAATCCTAAAAAGAAATCTCTCTCTCTCTCTCTCTCTCTCTCTCTCTCTCTCTCTCTCTCTCTCTCAATATTGCAGAGAATGAGATCACCACTAACTCTCGGCAAAAGTTATCCATCCCCCTTATCCTGAGATGAAAAATTCTAAGCGGAATATTTAAGTGGCTTATTATTCGATTCTTATTTGATACATTTAAACTGAATAACTGTCTCATTCGACTTAACTTGAAATAGGATTAATAGAATCATTGCAAAGTGACATTTGTTCTCTTGATAAATTACATTTAATAGAAAAATTTGCTGTAAAGCAAACATTTTACATTACTTTTACAATTTACGTACGCGATTAGTAACCTAGCCAGGATACCTCCCGTTAACCCTTTACACAATATTAGTCTCATAAAAACGATTTTGTTCTTAACTCCGCTGGCGTTAATTTTTATTTGCACTTCACTCAACTTTGACATTCGTCCTCATTCTTCATTTTCATTCTTATGATACTATCTCCTTTATATTATTCATTTCCTTGCGGAACTGTCTTCAGCTCTCCAGTTCCCTTTCATATATCCCTTTCTGTGTATTTCCTCGTGTAAATTAACTTGGCATTCAGTCCTTTTTACGCAAGTGTAGTGTTACACTTCGATGTCATCCGGGTTTTGCACTCACGTACTTCTTTTCAGTCAAGTGAACAAGAAAATTTCCATAACATTATTCGCTTCTTAAACCTATCAAGAAGGCTCATCGGCTACAAGTCGATCGACCCTATGTACAGTGCCATTCACCTCCATCTTGCCTGCTCTCTCTCTCTCTCTCTCTCTCTCTCTCTCTCTCTCTCTCTCTCTCTCTCTCTCTCTCTCTCTTCCCGGATGTAAAAGCCCCATTTTTCAATACTTTTTCACGTCATTTATCTGTTTCTTCTCAGGTTTTATTCTCCTCTTTCCTCCAAATTATATCGAATTATGCAGTCTTCTGCCACCGCCCAAGGTTTTACCTCTGTTTATCTTCCACACCTCTCTATCTGGTTTTGCTGTTATTTAATTTAATTTATCTCTCAATCACCACTGTCCAGGATTTTGAAAAATATTTCAAGACATATGACTCATTAACAAATTTCTTTCACAGATAAACTACATTTACAAAACTACCCATTTCATGATTTTATTTTTGTCCTTTGCCGACTTTTCCCCACTTTTTTACTTCCTTCTTCTCCTTTCATTTTTTCTCACTCTATGAGACTTTTCTCCTGAGGATTCACTCACGCAATAACAAGGGAAGTGGCGTATGACCCTCAGTAACTTTTATTAAGCCATGAACTTCCTAAAGGAGAGAGAGAGAGAGAGAGAGAGAGAGAGAGAGAGAGAGAGAGAGAGAGAGAGAGAGAGAGAGAGAGGCAGTTAAACCGAATGGATATTAGTTCTAGGCCAATGATAAGAGTTTTACTGAAATAGAAATTTCAGTTTCATCATAATAAAGAATCTTCATTGAGAGTTAATTTTTTCTGGATAACACGGAATCAGTCAAATGAATAAATAGATAAATAAATAAAATAAAAAATTAATTTTTATATTTTTGTATTTTTAATGTTTCTATTATAATTATTTTATTTTGAATTTTTATTTTCATTTCATTTTCTTCTTTTTTATTTAATATTTCATTTCATTTTCTTCTTTTTATTTAATATTTCATTTCAACTACTTTTATTTTAATATCTAGTAATAACACTTCTATTTTCAATTTTTTTACTTTTACTTCTATTTCTCATTCATTTTTTCCTTATATTCATTAGAATAATTTTTATAATTTTTTTTATTCTTCCTTGTTTATTCCTTTTTATATTTTTATTTTCATATACATTTTTTTACGTTTTAATATTTTTGTTATCACTATTATCACATTATTATTATTATTTTGATTATTTCTATATCTAATTTTACGTGCAATAATTCTTATTTTTATTTTAATTAACTCATTTTTAAATATTTTTCCGTTTTCTTTTTTATTTGTTTTTTTTTTATTATTTAATTTACTTTATCCTCTTTACAGTTTACTTTAATTTTGCATTTAATATGTTAATCTTTATCTAGATTTTCATTTTTATGTTCTTGTAATTTATATTTTTACTTTTTTTATATTATTTCTAATTTTAATTCTAATTAATATATTATTTTGATAAAAACGATATGTTACATATTACATCCGGAAGTCATACTTTTTGCTCCTTGCGACATTTCTTGTCAATGTTTTTATTTTTCATTTTTTTTTATTAAATTAACTGCCGTTATTTTCTTTTATACGAATTTTCTTTTAATTATTATTTATATTGTATTCTTTTGTTATTTATTCTTTTCTTCATTTTTCGGCTTCAGTTAATATTAATCTATTTATATTTTGATTTTCATTAGATTTCCTTCCATTAATTTTTTTTTATTTTTAACTTTGTTATTGATATTGATATCCTGTATAGTATATAAATAGTAAAAATGAATATCTCTAAAGATATTTATTTATATTTTTGTTTTTTATTTTTATTTTCATATTGTATTGATTTTGTTTCCTCCTGGTTTAATATTTGTTTCTATTTATTATTATTTCTCATGTATTTTCCTTCTTACTGCTTGCAATTTTATTTTTACTGCTTTTTCAATTGTATTTTTATTTCTAGCATTTTAATTTTAAGTCATTCAGGCATTTATAAATTCATCCGCTAAGATTCCTTACTATTGTTATCGAAACAATGGAGAATGTAACAAAGCTAGCTGAATACGTATAAAGATTAAACTCGTCAATGAACACATACATACATACGTTTGTGTGCAGGTGTGGGTGTGGGTATGTTTATCAAAAGCAAGCCGTTTTCGAAATGAGTAGGTCTCAGAGAAGTGAGCAGTGCTATAGCCATTATGCAGAAAATGCACGCTCTACATCAGGTGCTTTATAAAGCTACTCAGTAAGCTGATTACCGGCACGTCGAACACCACATTCCTCCATCACCGTCGTCTTCTTCGCTGTTTCGATTGCCAGGATATCAAGGCCATTCTGTTGCAGCGATACTTCTTCCATTCCATTTAAACGGCATTTCCTGTGCATTCCACTTCACCATCCCAACGCTTCCGAATATAAATCCCTTCACAACCTACCGTTCTCCATTCTCTGCAAACTAAAAACCGTCTCACAGCATTTTTTCAACTATTCTTTTCACTTACTCAAACATTTTTGCCATTTTACTGCGAATCTTCAGATTTTCTAACTTTTCATTCCTTCGTATTCCACATATACTGTATCTCATCTCACTGAAAGTAAGCTGTTTCAAACAACTTGTGTACATTCCGGTATGACACCTCCGTTCTTATACCGTCCATATCAACAATCACCAAACTACATTACGAATATGATTACGTGTTCTGGAAGTAACAGATTATATTATTATACATTATTTACAGCGCAAAATAACACCAATTATCGTCAGATACTCAGAGCCCCCAATAGTAGGTGACATATACGTATAGTGAATCAAAGGAGCTGAGCACAGATAGGCTATAAACGAGACCTTGGGCTCGTTAGTAGTAATGCTTCATCCTCGACTGCAACAAGACCAAAAATCACATCGCTAGTTAGAACTGAGAATAAAATAGTCCCCGTGACACTACCCTGAGGAATGCCGTACATGATAAGTTTTACAAAAAAGCATCAACACCTCCGCCATGCCGTTCGCGTAAAAAATGAAGTTCAGAACACACAACACCTACAACCTATTATGAAATTTTTTATGATGACCAAATCAAAGGTGACACTGGAGCTTAGGAGACAAACTATAATCACTGTGAGCCCATTACCAACTAAATAAAAAATACAGTAGACCTGAAAACAAAAATTATAATGAAGATGAATAGGGGATTAATTGGAATAAAACCATAGTAAGACTCGTGTCATTTGTCAAAAATAAAAAAAGCTAGCCGCCTCTGATGAAGCGATATTCTTTTTAAGAGGCGTGTTGACTTAGAAATGATTTCATACTGAAAATTCTCAAATAAATATAAACCTTGAAAATCTTATAAACATCAATTGCAAAAATCAACGTAGATATTTTATCAAAATGTAACCAGAAATTACATGCGATATATTGTTTGCTGCATGGTGACTGAAAAGATTGCGTTTTCAATATAAACGAGTTAAAAAAAAAAAAAAAAAGAGAGAGAGAATTTCATATGAGAAAAATTTTGGGATTTATAAAGGTAGAATTTGCTAAGAATCAACAGGACGATTCATATTCTCTGGCAACTTCAAACTTAAATGATTTTTTTTTTTCGTCTGTTTATTTCGACCAAAAGTTTTTCAATATGTCATTCTGATCTCAAATACGCCACGGTTCCTCGTTAAAAATGGCATGCTTAATCAAACTGGTTGAAAAAGTGCAAAAGAATATTTAGTGGAGTTGCGAGAATAGAAAGCGCTTGTCAAAAAAGCAATCCTTATGGGAAAAGTTAATGTTTTTTTTTTTTTTAGTTGTCCAATGATTTCAGCAATATTAACGTAAATAAATGTAGGCGATAAACAAATTTAATGTAAAAGGAAAACATTATCTCGGATGGAATAAAAAGTCAACATTAAACATTTCAATATGAGCTTGTTTGCATGAGATTTAATATAGGCACAAAAATGTAATTTCTTTTCCACCAAATACCTAATGATCATATGTTGCCTCCTTTCCCAAATGAAACTATTAAGAAGCAAAACAGACTGTATGCAACTGCCTATAACATTTATTTAACCTGTAGTGGCAAGGTAATAAATGAGCATCAAAGGTGGGAAGGGGGAGGGATGTCAACCTCAATCGCGAGAGAGAGAGAGAGAGAGAGAGAGAGAGAGAGAGAGAGAGAGAGAGAGAGAGAGAGAGAGAGAGAGAGAGAGAACTTCACTTTTTGCACGAAATTACTATACTTTAGCACGAACAATCATATACATACGTACATATGTATATGCATACATACGTACATACACATACACACATATATGTATGTATATACATATATTTATATATATAATTTACATACATATACACACACATACACACATGTATAAATATATGTGTCCGTGTTTGTGTTTTGTGAACAAGGAGTCCCATGAAGCATATTAAGCATAAAAGTGACACAGGAAGACTCTTGACTTTTATACACGATGAAAGAAACTAATAAACATAAGCAAAGTTATCCCAGTCCACAAGAGAATCAAAGGAAAAACATCCCTTTCTAGCATCTCCAGAAAACCAAATTTCACAGTCATGTCAGAAAAATGTTGTTTCAGCACTAAGCTTTTCTACCCAACACGTGCACAGCACAAACATTTTCGTGATAAATATTATGACAGACAAACATTTTCCTGATAAATATTATGACAGATTCATCTCTCTCTTACTGTGTGTGTGTGTGTGTGTGTGTGAGTGAGTGCGTTTGTGTGTGTGTTTATGTAAGTGTGTTTGTAGCTGAATTGTGATCTAAAATATCAGGCCAAGTTTTACTGATGTCCTATTATTCACGTTTACCATATTTCCCAGAAGAATATGTTAACGTAGAAGCCTCCTGGAGGAGAGCCCAACACCTGGCGCATTAGATTCCCTTATTTCTCATCTACCTTCCTTGTATCCACAAACAGAGGTTTTTTATTTATTTTTTTTGGATACTTATTTATTCCCATTTTTTTATTATCTTTATTCTCACTTTACCCTCTTATTCTCTAGCTTTTAAAATTTTAAGGGCTATTTCTACTATTTGTAAACTCTACTCATCAATTAAATGTCTGACCATCTTAATGACCGCAGTTAATATTCACTATGTACTACTGTTGAGAGTCTTTTCAAAATCGTCAACCAGTCTCTTCATTTTCCCGTCACTATAACTAACAGAGGGTAACATTTAAATCATTTGCAAACACCAATCTTTCTACATTCCATTCTCAATCTCTTTTCATATTCCAAAAATTTGGAACTTCTTATTTCTTCTTAAATATATGAAAAGTATTCTATTACCTGTCCCCCACTGGCTGTCGGCCTCAGAAGCAGGAGATCAGCGCCTGCCCTATGAGCCTACAGAGGCCCAAGAGGACTTTAATTCTAACACAGGAAACACTTGGAGATATAACAAAGATATGGCCCTCTCTCCTGGCATTATAAATATTTACACCACGACAATTAACGTGAGCTTACTGATAAGCTCTTTAGGTATCGCAAGGAATACGATTATATTTGGAGCATAACAATAAAACTTAATCTCCTTTTAACTATAGGCTTATCATTTAAATAATCGTTTCATTTACTTGATGCAATATCTCCATTTCATTCGATGAAACCAACGTAAGGGAAGAGGGACGTAGAAACCTCATTATAGCACGAAATCTCTCTCTCTCTCTCTCTCTCTCTCTCTCTCTCTCTCTCTCTCTCTCTCTGTATCCGAGGGTAAGATAAAGACTCCTGATGAGAATCCAGGAATAGAAACACATGTCAGACGAGAAAATATTCAGGCTAGTCTTTTCGACTTTGTAGTGATTGCCAGGCTAATCACTGACGTCCATCGCGAATGTGAGAGCGGCGAAAGATTACTCGAAAGGAAAAAGGCATTATTTGTAGTGATGAGATCGGTGGGAAATGGAATCCAAATGGAGCCACAGGATTTGATGAAAAGGAAATTATTATTATTATTATTATTATTATTATTATTATTATTATTATTATTACAGTGTTGTTCCCAAATAATATATATACATATATGACACATACACGTGTGCATATATATATATATATATATATATATATATATATATATATATATATATATATATATATATATATATATATATATATATATATCATATACATATACATCCACATACGTGTGTATATATATATATATATATATATATATATATATATATATATATATATATATATGAACGTATGTATGTGTATAAATATATATAAATATAAAAATAAATATATATATATATATATATATATACATATACAGTATATACATGCACTTATATATACACACCCACACACACATATACATATAATATATATATATATATATATATATATATATATATATATATATATATATATATATATATATATATATAAACATATTTATTTATATATATTTATAATTATATAAACATATTTATTTACTTATTTATATTATATATATATATAATAATTTATATATGTTGATGTTTGTGCAGATGTTTATGATGGGATGTTATATATTTTATAAATGGCATTTTTAACCCCCTAAAAGTAATCCACAAGAAGACTGTTAATATCGAATTCTCTCTCTCTCTCTCTCTCTCTCTCTCTCTCTCTCTCTCTCTCTCTCTCTCTCTCTCTCTCTCTCTCTCTCCTTATATATATATATATATATATATATATATATATATATATATATATATATATATATATATATATATATACTATATATATGTGTATGTAAGTGTATATTCATATATATGTGTGAATGTATGTGTATATATATTATATTATATATATATATATAAGGAGAGAGAGAGAGAGAGAGAGAGAGAGAGAGAGAGAGAGAGAGAGAGAGAGAGAGAGAGAGAGAGAGAGAGAGAGAGAGAGAGAGAGAGAGATATTGACAGTCTTCTTGTGGATTACTTTTAGGAAGTTAAAAATGCCATTTGTAAAATATATGACATCCCATCATGGACATGCGCACAAACATCAACATATACAAATATTACATATTATATTATATATATATATATATATATATATATATATATATATATATATATATATATATATATATATATATATATGTATATATATATTTATATAGTATATATATATATATATATATATATATATATATATATAAATATATATTAGTAAATACATGTATATATATATATATATAAATACATATACACACATATACAAATGTGTATGTGTATTTATATGTATACTGTACATATATACATACATACATACATACTTATATACCCTTAAAACCAATCGGTTATAGGTGTAGTGTATTACGTCGCAAAATGCGATTACAGACAGTAAGACTGTTTTTTAGTGTAGGAACAATAATAAAAATACATCTGGATAAAGGGCCTCTATTCTGAACTGTAAGATTTGATTTGGTAAATATCAAATATCAGCTTTATCTTGCGATAATTCAAGTAGTATATTTTATATTTACGTTTATTCATTTTTATTAGTGAAGAGAATATCGTCGAGATGATTAGAAAGAGCGTTGAGAGAAAGAAATAAGCACAGAGAGAGAGAGAAGAAGACGAAGAATATTCTTATTTTGCTGATTAAGTGGTGAGGAAACTGAGATAAACAGTCTGCTTGAGGCTCGATCCCTATTTGAGAAGAATTTGAACCCTTTCTCATATTTAGACTGCAAATCCCGGTAGCATTTTCTCGAGATGTCACAGAGTACTGCGCCAGCCTGGGACCTTTCCCTGAAAAAAGCGGGACGCCATATCTTAAAAACTAACCATAGAATTTTCTTTAAAATAATCTCATTACGTCTCCCACACCCAAATTACTACAAAGTACCTTAAACTAACCAACCTAACCTAACCTAGGGGCATGGCAAAAAAACCGGGGCTGGCTGGTACGATACTAGTATACATCTTGGGAATATGCATCCCGGTGTAGAACTACTCTGGTGTTAATATAAAGCTGAACTGTTGTAATGTATTGTACTAAATCCTAAAAGCAAAACAACCGAAAATAAAATAATACGATATGTCAAGTCACATTTGCATCATACAAACTATAACTTGATGGTGTATCTAAGCGCACTGCTTTTGACACCGTTCTTGAATCTGGACTCCCATGACCGACATAATATGTAAATATGTATAATTATACACACACACACACACTATATATATATATATATATATATATATATATATATATATATATATATATATATGTATATATAAATTTACCTATTTATTTATTTATTACACATTATAAGCATATATTGATTTTAATATTTTTCTTAATAATTTATTCGCCAAATTTAGATTTGAACTGACAGAAAATAAACGAAAGAACTGAAACAATTTGAGTTTTCATTTCCTGTGCTGGGGACGTAATTTATACTTGAATTTGGTCTGGAACTTCTTGGTGTCTCCTAAATGTCAAAGCTTTGAACGCGTACGAATTAGACCGGTCATCTTGCTTCCATGGTCGAGGAAATACCAATTCGTTTGCCTAAACAAATGTTCTTAGGCCTCAAGGTGCAATTAGAAACACCATCTTCGGGACATCTCTCCAAAGGACTCCTTTGACTCTCTCTCTCTCTCTCTCTCTCTCTCTCTCTCTCTCTCTCTCTCTCTCTCTCTCTCTCTCTCTCTCTCTCATACACAAGTGTTTCATTATTTACACCACCTTGTATGTATACATAACATGTTCTTATGTATGCATTCATTTAACTGTATGTTCCTACATAAATTTGTGTAATCTCACAGCAAATTGCATCAAACCAAAATTTTGAAAATACTGCCAAACCAAGTGAAAAATATTGATAAACTTTCGGAAGCACATACTATGTAATGAGAGAGAGAGAGAGAGAGAGAGAGAGAGAGAGAGAGAGAGAGAGAGAGAGAGAGAGAGAGAGAGAGAGATTCGAAATTGGAGCAGACCCTAGAGCAGTCCACTGCCTTGCAACATTGCTCTTACAATCGTTGATTTTCTGAGGTGGACAATGGGGACAGCTTCAGGGACGGGTCGCTAATAGGGTTTACGACAAACTGGAACCACCTTACGTTGTGCTGGATAACAGTTTAAAAGAAATTTCATGGGATTACACAGTAGTGTAAATAGACCAAATTATTTTTTATTACTACTACTACTGCAGTTGTAGTTTTGTTGTCGGATACAGAGACTCAGAAAGTAAATTCAGACCTTTGTGTGGGTGAAGGTTTAATATTTTTGGTGAAAAATTGTCATGATAGAGACAATATAATAATAAATTTCAATTCAGAACCAATCACCTTTTGCTGAAAATGTCCTTGCTTTTGCTAAGGTTAAAATAATACATTTTATCAACAACACCAAACTCCAGACGTAAATGTTAAACATTTGGATGGAAAACCATACCACTGTATCTTCTCGAATTAAGATAAGAATTCTGCTCAGTCACTTTCCACGAAATGTTCTTTCGTGCTTTCACATAAAAGGTTGTATTGAGTTCTGGGGTTCCATTTTGACCACATTTCCCTTTAAAGAATAAATTTTTCATTGATTCTTAGCTGAATTAGAGCTGCATGGAAACACCCCTCTTCATAACATAATGGAAAAGTATAGAAGGGAGAGTAAAGAGAAGTGTAATATTTATATATTTCCAGCATTCCACTGGATATGATTATTAAGCTTCATTAAGAACAAGAGTTATTGATATATTTACTAGTCAATAAGTCATTTTATATATATATATATATATATATATATATATATATATATATATATGTGTGTATATATATATGTGTATATATTTGTTTGACTTTAAATCACGAAGAAGGTAAAAACGTGATAATTATATGAACAAAGTTACAGCCACGAAGGAAAAGTGAAACAACTGAAATGTTAAGCGCTTTCGTCTTATTACCAAATATGGTCACAGCAACTGTGACCATGTCTTGGTAATACGACGAAAGTACTTAGCATCTCCATTGTTTCACTTTTCCTTCGTGACTGTAACTTTGTTCATAAATATATATATATATATATATATATATATATATATATATATATATATATATATATATATGTGTGTGTGTGTGTGTGTGTGCGTATCACAATTTCGGCACTTCAATAAATGTATGTAATTTTGAGTGTATGCACGTAACTCCTTCTGCTTATACATTAAAGTTTTTCTACGATAACAAGATACACTATGTTTAGGAAACAGGCATAAGTTTTGAGTCTTATTAGATGTGTATATATGACTGCACATAGAGAAAACTGTGTATGTCTAAATATATAAATTATGTCATTATAACCAAAAAAATCATTTGCCCATTCCATAGAATTTTACTCGTATTTACATTTTACAATCAGTGGCGAACGTAATAACATCTGTGAATCTCTCCTTCATAACCGAAAGTCTATAAACCTGGAAGCTCATGCTATTTCCGCGGCGTTTCCTCTGTATTATAGAAATGAACCCGAACGTTGCTGCAGCCCTCAGAAAGTCTGTTCATTCCGCTAACTATATTGTGTGGAGATGGATTCCCTTCTCGCCATGCACGTTTTGATTTTGGGGTTCGATTAGCTCTGCCATGGTGAAGGGGGAGGGGAGGGGAGGGGGTGTAAATCACAGACCTTTATGATGGTATTTCGATTCCTGCACGATTAATCCAGGGACCACTGAATGCCTTAATAGTTCAGCCTCATGGTATTGGATAATCCAAGGCTGTCTGCGGCTTCCTGAGAATAGATTCATATCTCTCTCTCTCTCTCTCTCTCTCTCTCTCTCTCTCTCTCTCTCTCTCTCTCTCTCTCTCTCTCTCATTTCCCATTTATGGCAAAATCTAATTTCCTTATGCTTTTGTGCTGCAGCTGGTGCTATTGTGGATAAAGAGACAGAGTGAGTGAGAGAGAGAGCGTTTATAAATGGAGAGAAAGAGGAAGTTTCGCTAACGTAAGGGAGACACAGGAATAACAAAGGGTAAAAGATATGAAATCCACAGATAAAGCAGGCGGTCTCATTAAAAACTAAGGTTCCTTCCCAAAAGTGATTCAAATTTAACTGGAGTCAAAATATGGAGTTTTCCAGCTGCTCTGCTTTAGGAAAACTCTCACAGTTGTAGTTTTACATAACATTTGGCCTCTCTCCAGGATACTTTTGTCATTTTAGTTAAAAACAAAAGCCTACTTTCATTTCAAGTTGGTTCTGGGTATATAGTTATACAAGTATTTTTTTTTTTTTCGTTCAGCTTTTGTTAATGCAAAAAAAATCATTTTTCTTTCATAATATAGTAATTCGCATCAATTTGTCTTGCATACGTAAATATTCACGTCTGACTTCACGTTATGAAATACTAGCTATCATATTGAAATCTGCAAAATATACGTAGTGTCAAACATGCTTCTCTTCATAATTTACTTTTTGAATAACTAAATTCAATATGCAAAACGTAATAAGCAACAGCATCTAGTGTTGAAATTCTCTCTCTCTCTCTCTCTCTCTCTCTCTCTCTCTCTCTCTCTCTCTCTCTCTCTCTCTCTCTCTCAATTCATTTTGGTATATATAATTTAACTGTTATACGTGCTGTTTATTTCATTATTTATGCTTCATATCCATTATTTTATGACGAATGTTTTTTTTTATTTAGCTTATCTACATTAATATTTATATTCCAACGCATATATCTGCAGGTCAGTAAATTTCTACAGAAATTCTCATAAATTCTTTTCATTGGAGCAGCTGTGTTTTGGGCAGTTTATTACAGTAGCCTTACTGTGCCATTCAATGCTGTTGATGTTTATCTCAGCAATCCCATTTTATTTTCCTTATGCTCGGCGGCATCATAAACAGTTTCTACACAATCCCTTTGATAGTTCTGGCTCTAGTTCTGTCTTTCTTCTTTCCTCTTTTATCCTAACACTTTCTAATCTTTCATTATTTATTCATACTTATCATCTTCCATTCACCCCATGTGACAAGGGATTCTCAAAACATTATGATCTATTCTGTTACCAACGATGCCCTTTATACTAATCTTCAGTATGTTCACATTTCTCGCACTTTTAGTTTTTATTGTATGAAAAATTACGTACGTATTTCTTATCTACACCTTCAGCCTTCAGCATGCATATATATATATATATATATATATATATATATATATATATATATATATATATATATATATATATATATATATATATATATATATATATATATAAATGCATATATATATTATAAATATTGCTGCTCGATCTCCTTTCCTTGCCTCTTAGTAGAATAATGAATTAATTTTCTATTAAAGCCAGGAAGACAATGTAGATTTCTCGCATGAGAAAGGGTAGAGCAGGAAGAAGCAGGAGTTGTTTTCAAACTAAGATCGCCAACCGACGAAGGGTGGGAAGTTTAACTCAAATGTCATAAAGAGGGAAAGGTTTTGCAAGGCAGACCATAGATATACTGTTCCTAAAACCTACTTTTCTTTGACCTACGTACTAGTGGGCCTTTGGCATTTTCCAGACGAGACCGTGACCAAGCCCAAAGTGGGGTTGGGGGGGGGGATTGTTGAAACTAGTTTTTTTTTGTAAGTTTACTTAATTAATCGACGTGACTTTATATTAAACTTATCTTTTGTTATACTAGTTTTCAGCTGGCGACCTGATATCCATTTTATTTTCTGTCCTTTAAGAGATTCATTTGGCCGTAACTGGCAGAATTACGTGGGTCTTAGGTAAAACAAGGTAATACTACTTCAATTAATCAATTATTAAAGTCAAGAACAGACTGACCTGCCTGTATATAATATATATATATATATATATATATATATATATATATATATATATATATATATATATATATATATATATGTAATTTATATACATATGTGTGTGTGTATGTGTGTGTATGTCAATTACATACAATTTTGCTTTTCCATCTATATACAGAGGCATAATCCTGTACGTACGCATATACAAGCTAATAAACATATTTTCATATACTTAATAAATAAGTCTGTGATTTTCCTTTAATCTCGTAACATCTTGCTGATGACATTTTCAATTTCCTAAGAATACACTGGTCCGCAATGAAAAGAGAATAATCTTATCATACCGTTATTTTTTAGTTTACGGAACGGACAAGCGCAGTGTCGACACACGGATGGATAAAGAGACGGAACCCATCTGCTAAAACTGAAAGGGCACTTAACTACATAATTGCTCTTAATTGGTTTTGTGTTGTGCATACACAATGGTGACAACAATGCCCATAGATATATCGCTGGTAGTGCATTGTAGGAAAGGGGGATCCCCACCGGCCAAATTTGGCACGCACTGTTTAATGGGCTGTTAACGGGGCTTTGGGAGAATCGTAATGAGGTTCATGTTATGGTGTATGGCTGGTATATTTTCGTATATTTGCTTCTATATTGTTATTATTATTATTATTATTATTATTATTATTATTATTATTATTATTATTATTGTGTTTGAATGGCAAAATGCCAGCTTTTCTTGTTTGCCTTTCTCCATTCTTTTGTTTACACACACACACACACACACATATATATATATATATATATATATATATATATATATATATATATATATATATATATATATATATATATATATATATATATATATATATATATATATATATATATATATATATAATTAACTTTATCACATACACAATTGTTCTGTGCATTAGTACAGTTACAAACAGGACCTCATTCAAACTGGATGGTATCTAGTGGAGATATTTATTCAAAAAAAAGTCAAAAGCTTACTAGTACAAACAGTCCTCGTTCTCAAGTATCCGCACAATCTTTTTGGAATAAATATCTCCACTAGATACCATCCAGTTTGAATGAGGTCCTGTTAGTAACTGTACTAACGCACAGAGCAACTGTGTATGTGATAAAGTTAATTATATATATATATATATATATATATATATATATATATATATATATATATATATATATATATATATATATACATATTTTATATATAATATATATATATATATATATATATATACATATTTTATATATATATATATATATATATATATATATATATATATATATAGATATATATGTGTGTGTGTGTGTGTGTTTGTGTAAACAAAAGGATGGAGAAAGGCAAACAAGAAAAGTTGGCATTTGCCATTCAAACATAATAATAATAATAATAATAATAATAATAATAATAATAATAATATATATATATATATAAAATATTAATTTATTTATTTATGCATGTATGTACAGTATATGCGAGGGTGCATGCGTGCGTGAGCAACAGGACGGAGTAACTTCGGAAAATGCTGCTCTTGTAGTTGTCAGCAAGTTTGGGATGAGGTCACCTCACTTATACTCAAGGGGTTTATATGTAACAGCTTATGTCGGACCTGTCATTCTTCAATTTTGCTGATCGTCCCACTAGCAGTGTAGCGAATAAGCTGGATGTCTTTAGATAGTATTACAGCTTTGGTTTATAAAAATTGTGAGCCTTGTATGAGGGTGGTAGTCTCTCGGTCTGTCGCAGCAGTTCAGAAAACGTTAAATATTAAATCTGACATTTAGCTGTCATCCCTGACCTTTACTGATTAAACACACTTTACATCCTCGCATATGAAACGTTGTATTTGCCATGGTGAAGCCGTGGCATATTTAATATTGACATCTGATATTGAAAAACTTTAGGTCGAAATAAACAGAGAATTCTCGTTTCAATAGAAACTTGACAGTGAATATGAAAATTTGTGTTGACTCATTGCTTTTTTCCGACTTTATGAACCACAAAGTTCTCTTTCCACTTTCATTTCACTTTTGGAAAACTGGTTTTGATTAATGAGGAACATTATTTCTTTTCTTTGTGCCACAAATAATGTAAATCATGTGCAAGGGAATATTCGTTTTGTGAAGTTTATGTGAAACGTTATATCAGTTCGGATTAGAAGCTCAGTCAGTCATACATATTCATTGTTATTCATTTGTAATAACGTTTCTGTTATTCGCTTATATCTCGCACCATTTTTGTCTTTCCTTTACCTTCTGAACTGTGTCCATATTTCACAAGCCTAATTTTATATATGTATATATACATATGTATATATATATAATGTGTGTGCGTCTATATTATAAAGCAAATATATGTGTATAAAACACAACACACACACACACACACACACACATATATATATATATATATATACATGTGTGTGTATATCATTTATATCATAAGGAGGTGCGTACAGAAGTGTCCTTACGAATGTCAGCTTATATCTTCAGATGAATTTGCTAGCCTAATGCCATTTACATCCTGGGTTGCATCGCACTGGGGAGTTCTGACTACCAGTTACGTGTTCGTAGTTTAGGTTAAGAGATGAACAAAGAGTTTCAACACAACAAGCTCTCATCAGTAAGCAAGCTACGAATCTCACAAGGATGCTTACACACACACACACACACACTCCAGGTATAACAGGTATGCATATTAGAAATTTATTCGATTTTTCAACCAACTGCTACACCACAGTAACAACTTCCTTCTCGTGTAAAGACTGAATAAGAGCTCTCCTTTTTAATCAGCATAATGTAAAAGAGAAATTTAAATTGGTTGTTTACACTGTAAGCCTGGAAATGGGTTCCTTGTAATGTTAATCTCCTTTCCTTTCGATGTCCTGCGTCATACCTGAGCTTTAAGGCCTAATGTATTCAGAGGAGGCAGGTCAGATTAATTGGATTTAATGTTCAAAGAAGGATTTACGAGTTTAATTTGTAACGCATCCCATTACTTTAGTTTTGCTGTTTTATTTTTGTGCCTCCCTGAGCGGAGGGCTTAGGAGTGAAATTTCGTTAGATTGAAATTAATCTTACACTAATTCATTTAGTGTTAAAAGAGCAGTAGGTCGATTTTATAACTTTTTTATAGAAATCTTCTATATATATATATATATATGTATATATATGTATGTATGTATGTATATATATGTATATATATATATATATATATATATATATATATATATATAAATATATATATATATATATATATATATATATATATATATATATATATATTTATATGTCATGTACATGTACATATACATACACAAATATATATATATATATATATATATATATATATATATATATATATATATATATATATATATATATAATATATATATATATACACATATATATAGTATATATACTGTATGTATGTATGTATGTATATATATATATATATATATATAGAGAGAGAGAGAGAGAGAGAGAGAGAGAGAGAGAGAGAGAGAGAGAGAGAGAGAGAGAGAGATATGGGAAGATTAAAAATTCAGTAACAGTGTCCATGTACAGCGGATGCTAAGTTTCCCTTCGCGTGAACCCAGTCAGTTTTGTAATTAGTCCAACTATTCTATTATGTATTCTCCATAAGTTAATGAATAGGTGCTATAAAGACCCAGAGCCAGAGAGAAAATTGGAGTGAAATCGTTGAGAGGGAGAGAGAGAGGGAGAGAGAAAGAGTAATCTACCTTTTACCTTAATAAAACAGCCATCCATATGAAGCGGTATACTACTATCGTCTTTCATGTTCATATTTTATGCTTTGTGAATTGTTAGTTCGTATTGTGATAAATATAAATTCATTTATAAAGATTAATGACATGTTATTATGCCTGTTTGTATTTTGATATTAATGAAAGCATTTTTATTTTTTTATACATATCATAGACATTCCTTTCAATGTTCCTTTATTATCTTACAAATGAGTAATATTCCCCCTAATTTCATCTCAACTACGTTCAACTTGATCAATAGTAACTGGTCTGTTTCCGATTAGCAAGCAATTGAAATAAATTCATTTTAAGAAAAAGAAACGTTGCTATATCCGCATTCTGAAACTTGAGAGCTCTCTTTTGTTAGTCAAGAAAATCCCAGCCTCAACAGAGGATTTAGACTAAGAATTACTGTCTTGATTTTTATTTCGTTTATAATTTTCTTTAAATTATCCTTGCCTCTTAATTTCGCAAGGAGAATCTGATATGTTAGTTACGCTGTATTCAACTTGAAGGTATTAATATTTGATCTCTCTCTCTCTCTCTCTTTCTCTCTCTCCACACACAAACACACATATATATATAATATACATATATATGTGTATGTATGTATGTATACATGTATGTATGTATGTATGTATGTATGTATGTATATATATATAAAATACTTTTCGTGCTTTAATGTAGATTTAATCTCCACAGCTATTCGGAAGAATGGATTCTTGACGGCATTTTTCAAGGATTTCCTCCCTTTTCTGCCCTCTGTACTTGACAGGTTCCCAGCGTATCTAATTTTAGGGGAGGTGAATTCTTGATTACTCTTTTTTTCTTTCTCTCTCTCTCTCTCTCTGTCTCTTTTTATACACCACCATCGTGGAGTTTGAAGATAGTAAAGATTTAAAAATGAGGAGACTGCTCTTGCAAAATGGTTGTTCCCTTTGGAACCCTATCATGACCAGTCCTGACGATAAGTTAACCTCTCTCTCTCTCTCTCTCTCTCTCTCTCTCTCTCTCTCTCTCTCTCTCTCTCTCTCTCTTTTATTAGATAGTGACGCTGAGTTACTAAATATGAGATTTTGTTTCATTCTGGTTTTTATATACTTCTGTCTATTTAACACGCATGCAAAATAAATCGAACAATTAAAATCGTGCATTTATATGATCCTGAACAAGTATTCATCAGTAAAGTGGTTTGCAAAATGTTTCCTAAAAGAGTTTTATTTTTTTTCTTTGACTTGTCACTTTTTTATTAATTCATTTATGACCATCTTTTCTTTTGGTGTTTTATTGTTTTCTTGAATGACAATCAAGGTTTGAGAGCTACAAAACCTTTATTCCAATTACAGTGAATTAATTAATCCCTGAAAAGAGTTTTTCATTGTTAGGTCATTAAATCTATATAAATAAAGGATCGTCACTGACAGAATAATCACAAAAAAAAATTAAATATTTATGCTTAAATAAAACAAAAAAAATGCAAAAATCATTTTTGAATAAACACAGGACAATGGAATAAATAAAAGAATTAATTAAAACACATAAAAAGAATCCAGTTAAGAATGACATCAAAGGCAGGTAAGAGCACAGAAGATTAATTTGAGCCACCTACCTGAGAGAACCATCTTATTGTGTGACTTCATCATTTTTTTTTCTTTTAACTTAAGTCTATATTGTCTGTGTAGATAAGACACTGGTCTATGATTTATTACTTTCTTTTGCAAATACTATCTTCCATTTGAGATTTATTTTGACTGCATATCTAACAAAAAAGCTTAGTGTACTATTAATACAATTTATGTTTTTATTGTTTTGTTTATAAATATTATATTGTATATATATATATATATATATATATATATATTATATATATATATATATATATATATATATATATATATATATATATATATATATATATATATTATATTGTGATTTAATATGTTGTTATATATTATATATATATATATATAATATATATATCATACACTATATATGTTAATAATAGATATTTTCAAATGTCTGAGACTAAATGAACTAGTTATTTTAAAATAGCGTTATTTGATTTTTGTGAAATCATTATTGTTAATCAGCACTATTATGCTGAGAAAATGACAATGGCAAAAATACTCTTGAATGTGAAAGAGCATTTTTTTCTCTCTACTCTCTAAACAATGGCAAAAGGACAAAAAATCCTACATAATCCTATTTTCTAGTAAATTATTGCATTCTCTCTCTCTCTCTCTCTTAACTATTGGAATAAAGGACAAAAAATCCTGCATAATCCTATTTTCTAGTAAATTATTGCATTCTCTCTCTCTCTCTTACCTACTGGAATAAAGGACAACAAAATCCTACATAATCCTACAATTTTCTAGTAAATTATTGCATTCTCTCTCTCTCTCTCTCTCTCTCTCTCTCTCTCTCTCTCTCTCTCTCTCTCTCTCTCTCTCTCTCTCTCTTACCTACTGGAATAAAGGGTAACAAAATCCTACTATTTTCTAGTAAATTATTGCATTCTCTCTCTCTCTCTCTCTCTCTCTCTCTCTCTCTCTCTCTCTCTCTCTCTCTCTCTCTCTCTCTCTCTCTCTCTCTTCTAATAAAATACTTTAATAAATTCTGTCTCGAGAGGATCCAGTTTGACATTTTCTTCTTGTCATATCCACCCTGGGATGTCAACCTTCCTCCTCCTGCCATTTTTCATAAGACAAAAAATCTGGTAGGTAAGTCCCCAGGTCCCCAGTCTCGAGATTGACGGATCAAATCTTTGCGGTAGAACCTATTACCAGTCTCTCTCTCTCTCTCTCTCTCTCTCTCTCTCTCTCTCTCTCTCTCTCTCTCTCTCTCTCTCTCTGAGTGTGTGTGTGTGATACTGAGACTGTGAATTACATATATATAATTGTTTTAACGAGTGAAATTCTTTTATTGTTTTAACATTAAATTGTTTGAAATGAGTTCTGTGTTTAATAAAGTCTTGAGAAGATTAATTATTGATTATCTATAAATTCCCTGTTTCTTTGTAGTAACTACCTAATCCATTCAATTCACTGAGTTCTGGTAGATTATGTGCAATTATCAAGCGGGTTATCAGTAAATTATTTTAATTGAGTGCACAGTCTTGTTTTTAACTAGTATTTTTTAAAGCATTGTCCGTAAAAGTCGATCTCTTAAGGTTTTTGGTTTTAAATATGACGTCAACGTACGTATTTTACAGTATAATGCACTACACACACACACACACACACACACACACACACACACACACACACACACACACACCTCCCTTTCGTTTCAACCCTGTTAGATGTGCTAAACTCATGTAAATCCCGTTCTTCCAGAAGATTTCCTGTAGTATATTTTTATATTTCTCGCTATTATAGACACGGGCGTGTGTATGTTTTTCTAAAATGATAACTACTGTGCACTGGACACCATCCATCACTTGGATTTATTCATTAACTTAATTAAGTTATTCGTATAGCCCGATAGTGATGCATTTTCCACCAAATTAATTATTAAAGTCCGCTATCATATTGTTCCCGTAGTATAAAAAAAACGTTCTTCCACTGCATTAATTTAACATATATTGTTGTCAGCGGATGAATATACTCGACATCCTCTCCCCTTCCTTCTCATTTTTTATACGGAAAACAAAAATGCTCATATTGTCGAAGAAATGACGAATATGCTAACTTTAGAACTCATCCCAGAACCGATTACTTCGTACACAGACTTTCGGTCTGGAAATGACATCACGTGACATCCACAGAAGAGTAGCATCTGTCTCTCCGGTTATATGGCTGAACTTTTGTTTATGTAGGATGGGCCATTACATAATTTTCCCTCCCGTCGCTTTCGAAAACTTCCGTCCTTTCTTTTCATTATGTAATCCCAGAATGATGGGGGGGGGATAAAAGAGGAGATTTAGGGGTCAGGTCGATGTGAAGAGTTTCCTGCTCCATTAAACATTCATGCCAGCAGCTTTTATGGGGAAACAAATGAGATAGAAAGGCAAGAAATATTCCCCCTCGAAGCTGATTTACATGTGCCGTTGCAAAGAAGGAGGGGAAATAAAACCTATAACTGTAGAAAAGAAAGTCTTGTGGGTTGTTTGTTTCTGAAGCTGTTCCTCCATTGGAGGTCTTATTTTCTCTCCTTTTCGAGTATGAAACACAGTTACTTATTAACCTGGATCAGAGCTTAGGCTTACCAACTCTCCTCCTATACACAAACGACAAGGTCATCCTAACAGATACAGAGGCATTTACATCAGTTACTTAATAGCAAGTGTCTTAAAGATCACGTCTCACCAGACCAACTTTCATAAACTGGATATGATATAAGTAGGCTGCTTTAATAGATTATTCTTCTCTATAAGAACAATATATCAAAGTAGCCTACTTATATTATATCCAGTTTATGAAAGTTGGTCTGGTGAGACGTGATCTTTGAGAAACTTGCTATTAAATAACTGATGTAAATGCCTCTCCTAGGATGACCCTGTCGTTTGTGTATAGGAGGAGAGTTGGTAGGCTTAAGCTCTGATCCAGGTCTATGCTCTTTTTGAGTAACTTATCAGTGTAAGAGCTGTATCAATGTAAGTGCTGATTGATTGGGCAAGATAAATATTGATCCTTACTTAGAGACTCCGTAGCTGAAAGCTTCACTGATTATAACTGTTCTCTATGCGCTCAGTTTCACTTCTACAAGGCCTTTGTGTCATAAGTTAATGGAAGTATATTCTTTTCAATTAATACGAAAATTTTCTTTACATATATAACTACATATATATATATATATATATATATATATATATATATATATATATATATATATATATATATATATATATATATATATATATATATTATATATAAATAATATATAATATACATATACCTGTACACACAGATATGTATATATGTGTATATATATATTACATATGTACAATATGTATGTATTTATGTATGTAAAGAAAACTTTCGTATGAATGGAAAAAACATACTTCCATAAACTTAAGACACAAAGGCCTCTTAGAAATAAAACTACATGCATAGAGATCAGTTATAATCAGTGGAGCTTTCAGCTACGGAGTCCAAATAGTAACCAATACTCAACTTGCCCAGTCAATCAGCGCTTACAATCATAAGTTACCCAAAAAGAGCATAAACCTAGGCCTACCAACCCTCCTCCTATACACAAACCACAAAGTCATCCTAACAGCTATAGAGGGATTAACATCAGTTACATAACAGCAAAGTATCAAAGATCACGGCTCATCACACTAACTGTCATAAATTGGATACCATATATATATCCATATGTATATATACATATGTATATAAAGACAAAATCCATGAAGGAAAGAGAAACACTGGATTGCTGCGAGGCCTTTCGACTGTTGTCCTTTACTTAGCAGACAAAATCCACGAAGGAAAGAGAAACACTGGATTGCTGCGAGGCCTTTCGACTGTCGTCCTTTACTTGCCTCGCAGCAATCCAGTGTTTCTCTTTCCTTCGTGGATTTTGTTATTTATATATTCATCACGTTCCATATTTTCGTGATTCAGTTATATATATGTAGTATATATATATATATATATATATATATATATATATATATATATATATATATATATATATATATATAATATATATATATAGTGCGTGTGTGTGTGTATGCATGTGTGTGTAATCAATTTTGCAGGACTGATACATGGGAGTAGCGGTAAGTTTGAATGAAATCGAAGACTCGCGACATTAAAGAATTGATAGGAGCCTGTGGCCTAATTTATAGCAAGACCATACAGGTCACAAAAGCAGTAATTTCCAGGCCAATGGAGGTAATTAAAGTTCTGAGTCATAAATAAAATAAAGGAGACAATCTAGTGGCAACCTGTAATGAACTTACTTGTTTTTATAACAAAGATATTCACCAAAACGATTGCATAGTAAGCAGTATTATATCCCTTGTTACCGTGTATTATAGAGAAAGTGACATCGCTATAAAGAATTTCTGTATATGACTCTCTATAATACATTGATTCATATAGGGGTCAAGGGCATAAGAATATATTTTCATTCGATAATACCAGGAAATATGCAAATTCAGTTTATACAATGCTTACCTGAATCACCATAAATTCACATAGGTTCGATTCCCAGTATTGAGGATTTGGGATATATATGATTTCTATGCCGATTACTTAGTTGTGACACAATTTGAATTCCTAAATGGTCAATTTGGCGTCGTAACTGACTCAACCTGCCTACGCACAAATCTAGTACATAACATTACGGCTCGATCACAGTTTTATTATGGCAAGTTCAGCATTCTAAGAAAAAATTTAAAAGGCTTGGAAATGCGTTCTTATAAATCAAACAAGGTTCTCCTTCATTATATTAGCATCAAAACAAACACTTGTAAAATACGCATTAAAATAAACACTTGCAAAATACGCATCAGATCAAGAATTGAAGATAATTCCTGTAATATGAACTAAAATTCAACTATTTTACACCTCTTTGGTCTTAAGCGGCCATAAGAATTCTACTGGAAAGTGATTTATTAGGGCATTATTACCGTAAGTCGTAAACATCACATTAAAATGTCATCGTAATGCATCAAAGACCATAAAGAGCCCGCAAAATTTGCATGCCCTTTATTGAGTAAATTATGAAAACATTCACTTACGTCGTATGTTTATTTTTCATTCTTCGCCAGAAATAAATATTATTTTCAGCAAGTACCTTATTTTATTTACCACTTTATTTCTTCTCTGACCAATTATCAAGGAGCAATTTTATGTTAGCGTTAGCCTTTTTTTTTTATGAATGGAGGCCTTAACTGAAGAGTGACGTCATTTGTGATTTTTCCCGCTGTGAAAGGAAGAGAGGAAAATTTTTATTCATCGATAGAATTAACGAACACTTTCTCTCGCTCTTTAGACTTTAGCTCCTTTCTGCTTACCATTTCAGCGCCCTTTGCTCATTTGCTTAAGCGTTTAAGAAAACATTATCTTGGTAATTAGGTTGCCAAATCTGATAGCATATGAATAAATTTCCATTCATCAAGGAAGGAGTGTTAATGGGGCTTTAAGGGGCTTTACGGGAAATGACATTAGAAAAGGGATCGAGAGAGAGAGAGAGAGAGAGAGAGAGAGAGAGAGAGAGAGAGAGAGAGAGCTGAAGAACTCCTAGGCAACAGGGGACAGGTGAGTCTAGTCTAGTCACAATGGCTGTTTCTTCTTTGTCTACAAAGTTAAGTATATCTCACTTTAACCAGACCACTGAGCTGATTAACAGCTCTCCTAGGGCTGGCCCGAAGGATTAGATTTATTTTTACGTGGCTAAGAACCAATTGGTTACCTAGCAACGGGACCTACAGCTTATTGTGGAATCCGAACCACATTATAGCGAGAGATGAATTTCTATCACCAGAAATAAATTCCTCTTGTTCTTCACTGGCCGGTCGGAGATTCGAACTCGCAACCAACAGAGTGGTAGCAGTCTGTTTTCACTAATTTATGAACTCTTTTCCTACCATGTCTAATACGGGTTATAATATCCAGTGACAATATATATTCCTTTTTTGACGCCCCTTCCTCATCGAAGTAGACGGAATGATATATAATTTATTTATTTATATATATATATATATATATATATATATATATATATATATATATATATAATAAGTCACAAACTGCACGTGACAAATATATACGTGAAAGGTGAAAATTAAAGACCAAAATTTAACAAGGAAACACGAAAGTATTGCTACTAGATGAACTGTAGTTTTTTGTGGGTATAACAAAATTCAGACTCTAATAATTAGTTATAAAGAAAGTCCTACTTAGATGAACTGATTAACTAAACGACTCTAATATTAAAAAAAAAAAAAAGAATATAACTATTTTTACATGTTTGACGTCATTCATGGGAGATAAAAGATGTTACCGGCAGACCTTCAGAATTTATATCACCTCTTCTTTATTGAAATGTGCTATATACAACGTGAGGAAAATGAGTTGCCGTTATAATATCCACTTTCCTTCATAATGGAATCCCCAGCCTGACGATGCTTGTATGCCCACGACAAGAGAAAAGGTTATGAGTCAATGTGAACAACGATATTTCAGAGTCATGCACTCAATTTCTTTATCACTGAATTCTGATGCTAAAGTTCATTGTTTGCAGTATAATGATTTAGGTGAATTATCGAACCTCGATATAATACCGAACACAATAAATATTGCCGCTGTTCAAGAATGAAATGGTGAATTTTACAAAGAGTAGTTATTTCACTCTTATAATATTGTAGCAGTTAACAATACCTGACGCTTAAATAATACAGGGGCACTGTTAAAGTGGATACTACCATTTCCTACGTCATTACATCTTAGAAAATTATTGTAAATGCCTCAGATGTTACTTGAAGTTATGAAAATGTACAGCCTATTGATTTAATATTACAAATTAACGATAATTCATTTCAGGACACTGTGTACCGTGAGACTGTGTCGTGAGAGAAAGGCTGACATTAATAAATGAAACGTCTATGAAAGAGATGACTTGCGTGTGAATGTTACCCTTCTCCGGAGAAGTATCTCATCTAAGAAAGCTTGTCTTATGTGAGAAACAAAGTATCGGATATGCATACTTCATTCTCACGTCTCATATTCTTCCTTACCTTACATTTTCCCACTGAAAGATTATAGTAATTTCTCCCTACTGAGCAGTAATATCATCACACTTTACATAGTAAGCTCAGCTCCCTGAGCTTTTCAGCAACTCAGCAGACTGTTTCCCTCCAGTGAATTTCCTCTGCCATGAATACGCAATGTTAGGATGAATATTCTTCAAACAAAAATATCCATTCACCACAATTTTCCCACAGGTATTCATCATAAGACTGTCAGTTGAATAGAATATATCTTTCATGAGGTCCACCAATACCTCTTGAAACTCTAAATCCCATCTTTAATAAATACTCTCTGCTAAAGATGCGAAAATGTTTAAGATTATTTGAATAAATTATAGGCAACTAATACCTATCTTATCAAGAAATCTTTTGCCAGAAGACTACAAGAAAATGTGCGTGGAACCCAAATTTAAAGCATTCCTAATTAAATCTTCCATCAAATATACTGCATCACAATATTATTCTAAATTATACGTTCATTTCAGGAGTAAAATCTTAAAATAACATCAGCTGTTTTGTTAAATCCACGGCAAGTGTACTGGAAGTTCCATAATACTGCGAAAGATCCCATAATAATAATTATAATAGTAAATTTTTCGGAACTGAAGACTCCTTAGTCAGAAAACTAAATTATCTTATATGCAATGCCCTTATTCTTCCTTACTCCAGGAAAATATTGTTTCATCTAGATTCTCCTAAATGTACCCCTATGAATGCTAAGCTCTCTCTCTCTACTCTCTCATCTCTCTCTGTAAGCTCTCTTGCTTTATTAGATTCATCCAGTGTAAGCTTCTTGCTACTTTAAAAATAAGGAGATTCTTTCTCGAATAAATTCCTGCTACTAAGTTTTTCCCCCGAGGCAATTTCGTTTTCAGTCTTGAAGTAGAATTCAGAAGCCCAAACTTTAGAAAAATACAATATAAAGAAACGGAAAAAACAGAGGTTCGGGTGTGAGCGGAAAGTACAATTTTATTTCTCATATCACATTAAAAAAGTATAAAGTTAACTACGTATTTTCAACCTTTCACTTTAGAAAAAATCAAATAGGGCATAATTCCATTTGCATCCTTTTACAAGGAAGAACTGAGAAACTGAATGAAAATAAAGATGGAGGAAAACATCTACTACTAAAGGGGAAAAGACGTTGATACAGTTAGTCTGATGAAGAATATAAATTGTTTCAGAGGACGGTTTTCATTTATTAAATAGATAAATGACCATACGCATCCTATATTCAAAAGCTAATAGAAAGAAAAACAGTGCGAAAAGAAGAGACGGCTTGTTGGTTGGGTAGGAAGGAAAAATAAAACAAATATCTGTGTTAACCTATAAAAGAGAAATCAAATATTCTCAAAACAAATAGTTAGCAACTTCTGAGTCGGTCGGTACACGTAGGTAGCGAGAAGTTCCATCAGCAGCTTGTTAATGTTCTCCTTAATAGGTACGCGTCAATCCATTGCCTAGGCCAAAATGATAGTTATCTGAGCAGGGCGTGAATTATTCCAAGCATTAATTCTTGCAGAAACTCGCCCAACACATCTTCATAGTACTTTTAATGTTCTGCCTTTCAAGTTTGTAAACACTGAACGCAAGCAGAAGAAAATTGGGAAGCAGGTGGGAGTGCTTATCAAACACAAAAGTGAAATGAAAGATATAAATAAACTTTGTGATGGCATATTCCTTTAATCAATTTCTCTCTTTGCTTTTCATTATGAGCTGCAATTGTCTGTTAATTAAGAGTGACGAAAGAAGCAGATTCTTTTTAGTTGACTTTGGATGAAAGAATTTTGCCGTTGTTAGGATGAATCAAAAAATGAAATCAGCAGTTTTCAAGAAAATCTCTCTCTCTCTCTCTCTCTCTCTCTCTCTCTCTCTCTCTCTCTCTCTCTCTCTCTCTCTCTCTCTCATGATACGAACTCAATTTCAACCTATACTTTGTTATAATAATCATTATTATCACTATATGCTCTTTTGCTTGTAACCACTGTCTTGATTGTGTCTACCTGTCATACATTTGTTGGACACTGTAGGAAATTTAAGAAGAAAGAAAGGAAGACTAGAAAAGAAATCTTCGAGACAACATAAAAGCTGGATTCATATGACTAATGGGGATAGTTTCACTTACGATGAACCTGCCATCCTGAAAAACAGCGCCAAATGTTCAACAGACAGACGCAAACAAGATAAAGTGAACTCGTGATTAATTTCAGTCATCATCGCACAGTCGGCTAGTTAACAGAGAAAAGTGCTTTATATCTTCCCTTTGGACCACGTTTGTTTTTTATGTACAGCAAGATCAACTTATTAAATGCATTTCTTTACATATAATTTAAGTGAATTTTGTAAGGAAAACTCGGTGAATTATATCGCACTTCTCCCTCCCCTGTAAAAGAAAGTAGCATTCTTGCAGCTCGGCTTGGAGTGAAAGGCACGAAATTGCTGGGAGCATGGCGTGTGGAGCCCTACGTCCTCTATTGATATTACTAAAAAATGTAAGATATTTAAAATACTAAGTCAACGGGTTATAAACGTACGTAGATGTGATGCACAAGAGGAGAAACGCATGACAGCTAATTTGTTTAAGACGAGGAAGCTGGATGTTTTGGTACTTGGAACAAAAGTGAAAGGTCAGCATGTGCAGGAATAGGATTGGCAAAGTACGATTATAAACGGGGTAGCTGCAAGGTGTAGAGCTACGGAAGGTTAGTGACTGAGGTATCAGGATGACTGGTTAAGAATATGGGTCACTCTGAGTTTGGCAGGAGAAAAAAAAATAGTTGTAATAGAAAACATAAATGACCCAAGTATGGAAAAGAATAAGTGTGAAAGAGAAACTAGGCTCGGGCAGTCTGAATCTGCGCTGGGCTGCGTTTAGTGGACATCAAAAGGCGATTGTGCTAAGGTTTGTGAATGCAAATTTCAGTCACAGAAAAAGGATGGCGTTGTTGGCAAATATGAAAAACATGAATTAAATGAGAATGGAGAGAGGAGTACTGTAAAAAGGGTTGATGGAAGAGAAAAGTAATGGATGCAATAGTAAAAAGAAAAAATTCCTGGAGGTATATCCCGTCATTATGTGGTAGAAGTAAATGTTACGACAGATATGATTAGACTGAAAGGATTTAAGTTGAGGCAGAGAACGTAATTACGATAAGTTTGTTGTATAAGAAAAATGTGAGAAAGAGCATTTAACAAGGTTAGGTGATTTGTAAGCCACAGTTAAATCAATAATAAAACAGA
>NC_089767.1:29487008-29497008 GCF_040412425.1 Macrobrachium rosenbergii
AAAATCTTGATCAAGTGACTCTACTTTCGAAACGAAACGATGAAAAAAGAAATGCATTTTACAATGAGGGAACATGTTGTTGATGATTTCTAAGGAATGATTTTCTTTCAATAATATGAAATCATATCAATGGTCCCTCTTCCGCATAAGAATTTCTTAATTTGAAGTGAGGGACCATTTGATATGATTTCAAATTTCAGCAAATCATTTTCTTACAGGAAATTCATTTAGAAGAAGAAATCTGGTTATTCATATTATCTATAAACATCTAATTTTGATTTCCCAAAAGTACTCAAAGACTGAGTATTTTCACTAGTTAAGTAATGCCCCGAAGAATCGAATCGCTCCAATAATATATAAATTGGCAAATAATTCATACCAGTAAAATAAGGGTAAACAGAATTAGAAAAAAAATATAGAAAGTATTTAGTTCAATTGCAAACTGCAATAGTAACTGATACATTAAACTGAAAAATGATCAGCGAACGACAAATGTTACTGAATTGGGATAATACCACATCTAAAATATTAGGATTTTTCAGGAGATGACTGTAATTTTAATTTCACTTTCCAGTTAATGAGACCTTGCTGAACAATGGAAAATATTATAGCTGACGTTCTTACGCACACAACTTCACATGCTTGCTAATTTGTTGTACACCTTCCATAAAGTGAACGAATCGGAACATCAGAGTTTTGTAATTTTCGATCTTATTAATATAAACCTTAAGCTACAATTATTAAATGAATGGAACTCTTTTCAGCCCGTCAGCAAATTATTCTAGTTTTATATGTTCTGAAAGCGATATAACACATTCAAGTTCCATTAATATTTAGTATAACATCATTACTATTATTTCAACCCTTCTTAAAGCCTTTTATTGTGTTGCATTATTCTATAAAATGAGGAAAACTCCCTCCCCTTTTCTCGTCCAGAGACTGCCATTAATCTTAGTCGGTCTCAGTCTGTCACGTGGCTTCCCTTGCCTACCAACATCCCGAATTATTGTGGGATCATTTTTGTCTCTCAAGAGCAAAATGCGAGAAACAAAAATGAATGGAATATTTCCAGACCCGTTAAAATGCTAGAAATAACAAAGTGGTGGTTCAATTTCTTATTCCATTTAACCGGAAACTGCTTTATTTACTTTTCCTCCACTGAATGAGGTCCTTGGACGAAAACGTACACACGTTTATATTACCCATCAAAGCAAATTAAACGCATTAAACACAGATGCAAACACGCATATATATATATATATATATATATATATATATATATATATATATATATATATATATATATATATATATATATATATTACACAGACTATATATATGCTGAATATAATGTATGTCATGTGTTGGGCTGGGATTTCTACCTCCATTCTCTATTTCATCATCTACCTCAGATCAACTGGACACAATAGGATCTGATTGGGTGTTCGAAAATCCAGTCTGGCTCCGCCAGAAGTCGAACCTAGCTCCTCTCGATAACAAGGCTAAAGGGACAACCATTCCTCTCGAAAAATATTTGGCAACTTTTCTTGTCAAACCTTAGTCAGCATTATGACAGCACTTCGACCATTTCATTGAAGATTCTCACTTTCAATCCATTCAACAACTGGCTCCTTTCAATTCTCAAAAGTCTTAATTGCTGTTCTTTTATCTTCAATGTTAACTTTACACTTTTACATATCTTGCTTCAAATTTAGATCAGTACCCACGCACGCGCGCACACACACACACAACACACACGCACATATATATGTATATATATATATATATATATATATATATATATATATATATATATATATAATCCTATAATTTATATATGTGTGTATGTGTAATCAGGAAAATAAATGAAAATTACACACACACACACACACATTAATATTTTTCATGTAGTAATGAAATGAAGGAATCTCCAGGGTATTAATCTAGCTATAGAAGTAGTTCAATCTTTGAGCTCCTTTGGGAAATCAGTGTAATGTTGTTGTGATCGCATGTCGAAATCAGATATATCTTGACTGTATGAATAACCAGATTTCTCATCTAAATATTTTTCAGAACTCGTAATATTCCTTGACTGCACAACAATATTACGGCGACACTATGTACTTTAAGACATCATACGACTTTATTCAACTATGGTATCCATAATGATGGAAAAATATTTTCCTGAACGCATGCTTCATAATTATCTTCGTTCTTCGCCGAAGAGTGCAATGGACTCATTTAAAAATATCATTACACAGCAGTATTCCCCTAGAATTTCTGCACTCAGTAAAATCATCACCATTGTTCTTATACAGAATAAGAGCGTAGGAAATATTTCCCACACGTTAATTTATTGTGGCAGCCTTCATCTTACGCCAAATTGTCCGACAAATTACGTACTGCTACTTTACATATAATTTAATAAATGCAACTTACGTTATCGAGTGGGCTGAATTGCATTTATAGAATTTAGGCCAAAGGCCAAGCACTGGGACCTATGAGGTCATTCAGCGCTGAAACGGAAACTGACATTAAAAGTTTTGAAAGGTGTAACAGGAGGACAACGTCGCAGTTGCACTATGAATCCATTGTTACGAGAGGGTGGAAAGTAAGATGGAAGAAAGAGAATATGACAGCAGGTGCAGTAAAAGGAATGAAAAGGGTTTCAGCTAGGGGCCGAAGGCACGCTGCAAAGAACCTTAAGTAACGCCTACAGTGCACCTCATGCTGCCGGCACTAACCCCCTACGGGATTACCTTATCGAGTGGCGAGCCTTGTATTCAATTAGATTTGACATTCATTAAATCGTGAGACTAATAAATTATAGCGACTGAAAGACCATATGGGGTCAACTATTTTTTTTGTTAAAGCTACGTCAATTAAGAATTCTGGGTATTTCGAACGGAAAGCAATATCATACGTATATCTTTAAGAAATCATCATCCAAAAAATTCTTAGGTCTAGAATGTAATGTCTTATTCAAGCAATCCTGTCTGACTGGCTGACAAAGTTGCTTGATTATTGTCTTAATAAAATGCAGAGCGAGGGTCGAGGAGTGAAGAATGGACCTGATCGTAAACTTGCCCGCCTTACAATAATAATAATAATAATAATAATAATAATAATAATAATAATAATAATAATAATAATAATAATAATAATAATAATAATGTCACGTTCTCTTTTAAAAGAGAGATCCATTTCAGCATTTTGTCTAGGCATTCAGATTGAGGTAAATTATTCTACATTATTAAGATCTATTTTATCATGTAATAATAATAATAATAATAATAATAATAATAATAATAATAATAATAATAATAATAATAATAATAATAATAATGTCACGTTCTCTTTTAAAAGATACATTTCAGCACTTTGTCTGGGCATTCAGACTAAGGTAAATTGTTCTATATTATTAAGATCTAATTTAGCATGTAATAATAATAATAATAATAATAATAATAATAATAATAATAATAATAATAATAATAATAATAATAATAATAATGGAGAAATAAAACCGCAGTTATGTATATGTACAAATATTTAAAGATAAATATGTACATATACATAACTGTGGATTTGTTTCTCCATTTCAAGACTCATGCTACTATGAGTATATTTTAATAATAATAATAATAATAATAATAATAATAATAATAATAATAATAATAATAATAATAATAATAATGTCACGTTCTCTTCTTCATGCTGTAATCGAAATATCTCTATTATTCCAAATCATTTTTCCCCAGGCAATATAAAGCTTCTAAAGAGTTTTCTGACTGCTCATATATTCCACGTGACTGTATGCGAAATTTTGTGACTTCTTGAACGACAAAAGTTTTAATTCAAAATTCGTATTTCTGACATCGGGACAATGGAAATTGGGTCAAATCAGTTTTAACTCTTCGATTCCCTCTAAAGAACTCAATTTTTCTCTCTGGGATTTCATACCGGTACTCCTTAATTTTATGCGTTTTTCAAACCGACCAATAAGCATTGTATGCTAGAGATTATATATTATGAACAGGGATCCTATTATTTTCACTCTCTTCTTAATGTTCTCTGTGTAGAGAAATTTCCCAAATCCCTTTTCACAATAAGATGATAGAAAGTCAATCTATATGAGAGAGTTTATGATGTCGCTTTTTTATTCATATATATTCATCCTTATCAATACTCTTGGATTAGCTTTTTCATTATTTGGGTAAAAATATTCATAATGGCAATCCTCGTTCTTTCCTGTTTGCTTCTGTTACCGTTGTCGCTAATAGTTTTGCATACTTCTCTCTCTCTCTCTCTCTCTCTCACACACACATACATGCATATACATGCACACATACATACATACATACACATACCTACACAGAAGTCTGCGAATCATCTTGCTATTTCTACGCTAGTGATTTCTTCATTAAAATGGAAACTATATTGATCCTAAAATATTTTGCAACTTCATTTCAGCTATCAAAAGTATTGCATTGTTTATAAAATTAAATATCACAAAACTAAATGAAAATACTACGAAATACTGCTAAAGCACATGAATTCCTCTTTTACGTATGACAAACAATCATAAAAGCACTGCAAATCATTGTGCGCCCACTGCGTTCACGCCAACTCTCAACCTATATCCTCCAAAACATTCTGATACAAGTTACAATGACATCATACAAACGTCTAAGTTCTCTCGACAAACTGCAATATTTACAAAAATCTCCGGGACGGTTCTACCATGTAGTGTACATTGCAATTTGTGTCACCTCTTCTTTGAAACTTCAAAATGTTTATATACACATGCATGCATGTATGTGTGTAAGCATGTATGTATGTACGCATGTGTGCGTATGTCTGTCCACACTGACCCTCCAACAGACGTTTCGGTGCGAATATATGAGTGCACGTCAGCAACCTGCATAAATATACAATGACGTGAAACATTGATCGTACGAATCCGTAAATTCAATAATAAAGAATCGAGGGCTACACTGGGAAACCCTCTGCTGCACCAGGTAAATGGAGAGTGGTGCTGACAGTTTCGGACGGCAAAATTAAAATTGGGATTGGTCGGTGAAGGGGAAACAGATGGCTGTAGATACGTGGCCGTGTAGGCAGTGGGAAGGGGGACGCACCAACCCATTAGCAAAGAGAGCTGTCATTGATATATAGAATGTTTACGTTGCGTGGATGGCAGAGTGCTGGTGGCCATCATTTTGAAATAATGCGGGTTTGCCTTTGAAAGCTTGCGTGGAGAAATTCAATCTCAGTGGAATATGAATAAAAAAGAGGGGTGTGTTATATGCATTGCAATGTTGGTATCATTCTCAGTAAACTGGAGTGACTGATAAAACAGATTGCAATGCATTTCTGGTATGAGGTAAATTACAACTTGAGTGAACGACTGACGCAGGGAAACGCCTAAATATGATAACTGAATAAAGGTGAATGTAAAGAGGAAGAAGACGTTTAATTAAAGCATGTCAGCATCGTACGCTGAGATCACATAATTACATAGACATAAAAAGAGCCAACAGAACATCTTTAAAGGTACAGAGGGTTAAAAGGCTGTTCAAAGAGGCTGCCTTTGGATCGTAAATTGTCAATTTTGATATGAAAGTCTTTAAATGGAAGGACATTTTCTTCAGAAATAATTTGGTTTTGTATTCCTCCCGGCAACCTGCTTAGCTCAAATTAGCACAGAAGATGATTATAAAATGATAGTCTGACGCTTTATTAAGCAATTGGGTACAGTGATTAGAGGCTTTGTGATGAGTTCCCTTAGAAGTCTGTAACAGTGCAGTTATTTCAAAATCCAACTTTGTTCGTAATAACAGGTGCCGAAAGAGGTCAATGTTTGTTGTTAAAATGGGCATTATAAAGATAGGAGAGAGAGAGAGAGAGAGAGAGAGAGAGAGAGAGAGAGACTGTGCCATTTAACCAGAATTTTCCATAGAATGCAGTTACTTCGTTCGTAAGTACCTAAGCTAAAGAAAAACATACTTAATCATATAGTTATTCATTACTATTCAATAGGTAGAATACAACATCCACCTTGCACTCAAAGTTATCCACTTGACACTTTGCTGACAGTGCACACTAAATGTATGGAGCATTGACAACATGATGAGTTGCCTCAAAATTTTTCTCTCCATTCGGTCTCAAAAACCTAGATGTTATCACGCTAGTTTTAGTAACCATTAATCAATCAATAAATATTTCTCCCCATTAAGAAAATGCTGAAAGATGTGCATTTGCCAAATACCTAAGGAGACGAATACTCCCATTTTCTTATCTTATGCAGTTGCCTTAACTTTCACTGCAAGCAAGAAATTTGAAAGGGAACTGGTATGGTAGCATTAGCATATATCGGAAGACGGGACAGACACATCTAAGATGCGAGTTTTACGAGGAGAAGAGACGGGATCAAGAAGATCTGTGTTCCAGAAAGGAAGAAAGAGTAGGAAGAAGCCAACGAATGGGGCATGATGACGCTGTAATGAAGACATGACATGTCGATTGGAGTGGTTTGTAATGCACAGAGGGTTCGGGGAGCCATTGATGTGTGGGGTGAGGTGGTAGGTAGGAGATGGAATGAACTTTTGGTAATAATTCGTCTGGTGACGTTTTACTAAGCAAAGTTTTAGTGCTGGCAGAGGACGTCTCCAGCTCTTTTGGGTGAGTAAATTTCCGCAAAACTAAATCTTCATATAATATCTGATGTGCAAGATAGCAAATAACTAAACTTCTGGAGTAGCAACTGGCTTTGAGCTTTTAGATTTTTCCCTGAGCATTAGGTATCATACAATCTATACTGTTAAATTCTTTGTGAATGGATCAGCAGAATACGGAAAGGTTTTCCTATGCATTGTTGCAAACCAGTTAACGCTGTTACACAGACTGCAGTTGACTTTTTTCTAAATCTGACTTTAGAGAATGAACATTATTCACACTTTATTCATAGAACTTGAAGCTGGACGTTCATAGCTGAGACAATAATTAAAAGTGTGGGGACATTTTTATATTATAATATATACGGTACAATTCGATATACATACAGGTTTTACGCACAGTCTTCATCGGAATCAGGCGATTAGATACAAATCAGCTGCAGAAATATATAATGTACTTGTACACTTCCAGGGAACAGGAATATGTTACGTAGAAACACTTGAGTCTTTTTTTTACCAACCAGAATCTTACAGTAGTGATCTCGATGCAGCTCACTGGTCACTAGCATTCTTTAATATGAATAATCATGATTTCAATTCTAAAGATTCAAAATTACATTTATGCTCCCGCTGGAAGCAATACTACTACAGCGGCGAATACTGTCCGTCCGTTAATGTTGAGCGCTGTGTTTTGAAAGCTTTTGCCCGATAGTAAAAAGTTACAATTAACTGAAACCATTCAACTTCGTTCCTTTCTGAGAGTATGACGGAGAAAATGAGAAGGTGAGAAGGAGGAGGAGGCAGAACGTGAGACTTCTTAAATCTCGGAACGACTTGATTAGGACCTTTAATTGCCCTCCCTGATCTATCTCCTACTTCTTCTTCGTCTCGTTCTTCTTCTTCTCTTCGCTGACTTAGCCTTCACTTAATCACACTTCTTTCTTCCATTAAAAGGAGAGTTTGAGTCGTTCTGGGACCTGTCATAAAAGTGAGTGGCTCTGATGTTTGTGACCCCTTTAATCATTCCAGTATTGTAATGCATCTCATTTTGATCATTTTACCTCTTCTACTCTTTATTTTGGATAATGGAATGGAATACAGAATTTAGGCCAAAGGCCAAGCACTGGGACCTATGAGACCATTCAGCGCAGAAACGGAAACTGGGAGTAAAAAAGGTTTGAAAGGTATAACAGGAGGAAAACCTTGCAGTTGCACTATGAAACAAATGTTAAGAGAGGTTGGATAGCAAGATGGAAGAAAGAAAATATGAATGGAGGTACAATAAAAGGAATGAAGGGGTTGCAGCTAGGGACCGAAGGAACGCTGCAATGAACCTTAAGTAATGCCTACAGTGCACCGCGTGGGGTGCACTGACAACCTACCCCACTACGGGTCGTACTTTGGAGAGGCATCACACTGCTTTTATCATTTGCCGTCTCGTTTTCACATTCTTTTATTGAAATAATTTATTGATATGATTTTCGTATTTATTATTCATCTTTATTCCTAATTTATTAAGACGAGGAAACGTGCATTTCCCGTGTTGCAATGCGTTTCTTTTGTTCCAAAAGCGTCGCGGATTACTGGCCTCATTTGAAGAGAAACACCCTCATGGTAACATGGTTCTCAATATTAAACAATATATAAAAATAAAGTTTACTCTTCTGTGATTCATGTTATATGTAAAATATCAATTCATTGGATTTCCACTCATTCTAATTTAAGTTGCGTTTCACTGGATAAAAAAATTACATTTTATAATTATCTGATGAAAAAAACGTTAAGTAAAATATCGTCGAATACACAAATACTACTACAATTTCCAGAATCATTAACAGTGTTCTTGCCATGTTCAGCTGCATAGTCGGTAGAATTTGGAGCTATGTTTTCTCTCTAAAAATTAATTTTCCTTCGTTTCACCGATTCCCGGAACTCATTTTCTATACATCTGCACGTGGGAACACTCAAAAATCATAATGGCAATCTGTGGACTATTCATTCTCCCCGCGTCTTCATGTCTTTGATTGACTGTCTGCTCTTTTATAATACACAAGTGTTTAATTATTTGGCTCGTTTTGCCATTCGACGGTGGGATTCAGAGCGATTTTGTTTCCAGAAACTATGATCATTATATCGGCTCTGAAAGTTCAATCTTCGAGATACAATATGTGGAGCGAATGTTTTGCTTGCTACATTGTGAATGCTGCGGTAAGCTAAATTATTCACTTCCTGTTATTTTCAGTTAATGTTTGTTTTTTTTTTTTAATCAAAACTCTCCTTTTTATTGGTAAGTGTTATGTGATTTCCTTTAGAATGCCATAAAAACTTGTTAGCATAAGTAAGTGTTATGTGATTTCCTTTAGAGTGACATAAAAACTTGTTACGCATAAACGATCTATGCTAATGACGTCACAACAGCTGGAACATTGTGGTTAAATTACGCAATGCTTAGTTTTCTTAATTTTGTATTGTTGGCGTTTTTATACAATAGCTTCATTATTAACATATTAAGGAAATGATATGCTGACAAACTTACTTAATGAAAGGTGATTATAGAAAACCGCATAGAGAGTAATTTGCCTTAATATTGCTTTGGCGATAACGTTAAAGAAATCAGAAGAAATTCGCTTACCATCTGTAATTCGTTGTGCAATGCTTCAACGAAATGCAAATGTTGAATATTTACCCAAAACACTTTTGTCTGAACTTTATTCATTTTTCTGTGTTGTAACTTCTTTTAACTTGCTTTTTTTTGTAAATCTAACTTTTTTTTTATTCCTTAGAAGACAGTTGTCTTCAACGCTTCAACACGTTGAGCAAAATTTCACCCTTATGCTCGTCCACCGTTTCGTTATATCGTCTTTATTGCTATTCCAAAATTTATGAGAATGTATTATGAATGAAATCCCCCTTATGTTGGAATCTTGGGTGGAAGTTAGTGTACTGTCTACGCTGAAAGGTACACCATTTAATATTGTCAGCAGAGACCGCAAACAGAATAGCAAACACCAGGTGAGAGAAAAAATGAACATGAATGGAAGCAGAAACCAAATTGAAGAGAAGTATTTGGACCAAGTCCTCCGCCTCTAATGAGCAGCGGCAAATAAATGTGTATTCATGGAATGGAGCGGAAATTATTGAGATAAACTGCGCGAGATGCATTCATCGAGCGAGATAAATAGATGGTGTGAAGAACGAGGAAATAGGGACGAGTTGTGGAGCAATCAGGTGATGTGTTAGAAGAGAAATAATAACGGTAAATCATGCTCTCATAATTACAAGTACAGAAATAAACAGGGCCTCAGAGAATATTCATTGGAATA
>NC_089767.1:29499508-29539508 GCF_040412425.1 Macrobrachium rosenbergii
GAGAGAGAGAGAGAGAGAGAGAGAGAGAGAGAGAGAGAGATTGACACCAACAACAACAATTATTTGTTAATCTTTTATCTCCTCAGAAATTTTTTAAATGCAGAGTTACCATATTGTCCCCGTTTTTAGTAAATAACTTATTTATCTCATTCCTAGGCAATATTTACTATTAAGAAATAATCTAGTTTCCTACCTTAGCCGTCAAATTCAAGTTAGTTCACTTTATTTCGTTATTCACGCGTATACTAGCAACATTATTCACTTGCGGGAATCGCTTATACGTCTATTCCTGAGGCCAAACTTTTGGGAGCGCCCGTCGCCTTCTGAAATGGCATCTGTCAGGGGAAAGTTCCTGAATTTCGGGCGATGCTTTTCCACGTGATTTCGACTGAAGGAACGATGGTTTATATTTTATAATGTATCTAAAGTTCTTTGCTCGGGCGCATCCAGACGCTGTTATGCACTAGTATCCTCCCTGGAATCAGCAAGCATCCAAAATATAGAAGATTATAAAGACCCATCTGGCAATTTTTAAATTTTCTACGTCATTCTGTTCTCCCCGCACTATTCAAGTTGAATTTGGTAAACGTGAAATTTAGAGAAAATTTGCCAAAGAGTATGAGTAATAAAAATATCTTTTCGCTCAATGAATGGGCAGAACCAAATAAAATCACCTGTACAACTCCTCACGGATGACAAAAATGAATTTTTTCCTGTATATTCGGCCATAACAAGGCATCGAAGTAACTTCTTCTTCTTCTTCTTCGTTTAACGTGCTTTTTCCCATTTTTCATATGGGGTAAGCACGATGCCTTCTTTTGAAGGACTTTGATTTGGCGTTGGGGTAGGCCGTAGCAGAAGGTATAAATTCAAAAGAGGTGTAAAACCAATAAGGGAAAATAGAGATTTAATTAAAACTTGTTCGGTTAACTGAAAACTACATAAAAAATATTAATTATCTGATTCGCAGTTCATTTGATATAGGAGTTAGTCGCAATGCTTTTGTAGAAATGATGGCGAGCAGACACTGAGCTAAGAATACTGCATAACAATTTTCCTATATTTATTCATTGTGTTGCCTTAAGATATTATAAAGATATTTTTTTTTTAGACTTTGGGTTTTAGTTTTGCTGTAGTAGTAGTAGTAGTAGTAGTAGTAGTAGTAGTAGTAGTAGTAGTAGTAGTAGTAGAAAAGGTCTGGTAGCGATTGCATCCATATTTCCTTGTCTTTGTTCAGTTTATCACTTCATATAGATAAAGGAGCCCTGACAGTATTATATTGATTACATTGTTCCGTGAAGTAAAAATAAACATCATAGAAGAATGTGTGTATACATATGTGTCTCTGTGTGTACGTGTGTATGTATATATATATATATATATATATATATATATATATATATATATATATATATATATATATATATATACATATGCATACATACATAAATCACACACACACAGATATATATATATATATATATATATATATATATATATATATATATATATATATGTATAATACTTCTTTTAGATATGTAATATACCGAGATTGTTAGTAGATAATTCAATTATATGGCATTTATTTGAAAGCTGTTCGGCTTATACGATGAATTCCTCTTCCAAGAGTAATTTGGCATGATTAGCAGTCAGTGTCTCTTTTTTTATGACGCAGGGTAATCATGTCATTACCTCACATTCAAGTATTATTATGTATATCTCCCTTCCAAAATCAGCAATTGCATATGATTTCGTATTAAACCGGAAATATGATTAGCAGGTAATTCCACCATTTTCATGTAAATTGCGAATTTACATGCAATTAGAATTTGATTTCAATGGTTATCATACAGATATTCATGGCGCTTTTACGAGAAATGATAGGAATAACAAATAATTCAATTAACTGAATATAACTTATCACGTAACATCAACTTATTAGTGTTTAAGTACAAGTAGGCATTCTTCAAGGAAGTCATAAATGATATCAGTGCGAGAATATGCTGATGGTCATACGTGTAAACATTCTTACATATGTACATATTCATGAAATAACCATACCGAAAAAGCCATCCGAATACATAACTATATTATGCGATAAGAGCAAAACTACATATTTCATTTTTAGAATAGACATATACAAATAAGTAAAAGTGCGCCGAAGTTTCTTCGGAGCAATCGAGTCTTCTGTACAGCGTAGCCTATAATCAAGGCCACCGAAAATAGATCTATCTCTCTGTGGTCTCGGTATAATGCTGTATGAGCCGCGGTCCGTGAAACTTTAACCACGGCCCGGTGGTCGCCTGTCCTATATCGTTACCAGACGCACGATTATGGCTAACTTTAACCTTAAATAAAATAAAAAAAAAAAAAAACTACTGAGGCTAAAGGGCTGCATTTTGGCATGTTTTGATGATTGGAGGGTGGATGATCAACATACCAATTTGCAGCCCTCTAGCCTCAGTAGTTTTTAAGATCTGAGGGCGGACAGAAAAAAGTATGAACGGACAGACAAAGCCGGCACAATAGTTGTCTTTTACGGAAAACTGAAAAACTCGCACTATTACCTAATCGACAACTTGATGCTTATCTATCACACTCTCTACTTCAAATGAAGCAAGCAGCAGTGGATGCCTTCTGTCCCTTGCCCTTTACCCGTGACCCCTCCTTCACCCAACCCCATGCATGGTCAGTGCGTTAACAATGAGTTAATTTCGGACAGCGGCGCGTTACCTGAAACTCTGGCGAGAACAGTGTATTGGCGGAATGTAAATGAACTGACCTCTGAAACGTCTCCAATTCCCAGCCGAAAGGGCAAGCAGCTGCCATCCCTAGGTATATTAGAGTAATTTATAAATTACTCTAATACAGAGTCATTTATAAGACCGTTGCCTCTCAGGAAGCGTTTAAAACTAATTACATACGTTTCCGTGCGGAAGTAATTATCAACGCTACAGGGAAAATTATAATTGAAGATATTTCTATTTTATATTATTATACTTACAATAATAACAGTGACTTCTTTTCGGGTTGATTTGAACACGAATTTTTCTCACATTTTTACCCGAGTTCAGTGCTTCTAAACAGATCTCCTGAATCTGCTTATTCACTTTCTTAAGAACGTGAAACTATCATACATGGGAGGGAACTCGGTTAGTACGTGATGATGGCTCCAAGCAAATGTTATTAAGGTCAAATGTCACAGTTGTGTTTTGCATCCTCTCTCTCTCTCTCTCTCTCTCTCTCTCTCTCTTGCATAATGTGTTCAGATGAATTTCAGATTTAAATTTTAGTGGAAAAATTACCAAAGTTCCTGTACCATTTAATTTTACTCCTCTTTATTTTCGTTCCTCTATCGCAGATATACAGAAGTGTTTTACTTTCATACTAACCAAAAGGCATATGTTCCAATCCTGACCAGGGCATATGTACGTGTCATATGTCATTCCCTTAAGAAAAAGTTATTCCCATGGCAATGTGAATTCGACAGTAAGGGGTATATGTCCTTTAACTTTTGAAAGCATATAAGAAAGCCATGTGGAAATTAGTTGCTTATTCAGACACAACACATACACACAACACATATTATATATACACACACATATATATATATATATATATATATATATATATATATATATATATATATATATATATATATATATATATATATATATATATATATATATATATATATATATATATTATATTATATATATAATGTATATATGTACATGTGTATTTACGTGTATGTGATATTTGTGCGTGTGTACACATATATATATATATATATATATATATATATATATATATATAAATGTAATGTGTTTGCATGAACGTTCGTGTTTCAGTCTGCCTGCCTAACTCTGCGTTTGCTTTCGAGCTTCATAGCATCCAAAAATGTTAACATGGGTTTTGGATCGTTTAACTGACCTAGTAACAAAATTTACGGATGACTTACTCAAACAATACTTGACGGAAAACTTCGGTATTCCGTCGCAATTCTGTTGCAATTGAAGACAATTTATATGCAGATGAGCTTCCGATTCTCGGAACGAAAGCTCGAGAGAATAGTCTCGATCGTGCTTAGGCAGTAAGAGACAGAAAGCTTGCTGATTTTCTGTTTAGCTGTATTATCATTATAGATAGCACAATATTCAGCGTTGTTACTCCTTTTATTTTTACTGATGTATTAACTGGACAGTCTTACGACTCGGTTTAATACATTATTATTATTATTATTATTATTATTATTATTATTATTATTATTATTATTATTATTATTATTATTATTTTTAGGCTGTCGTTTCTCTAATTACAATTTTCTTTTTGTTTTACTTGTTGTTGTTCTTAGTTTAATAAAAATAAATAAATAAATAAATAAATAAATAAATAAATAAATAAATAAGTAAATAAATAAATAAATATATATATATATATATATATATATATATATATATATATATATATATATACGTATATATTTTATATATATATATATTATATTTATATATATATATATATATATATATATACATAAGAACAGTGACAAATAAAACAAAAACAATACCCTAATTATATATATGTTAATGTGTCTGTGTGTATGTGTAAGGCGTAAGGTTTCGTCTCGTACTGCGGAGTATCATGTTTCTCAGTAGTATGTCCTCAAATATTTTACTATATATAAGAGGTTTTACAACTGAAAGGAGGAGGTGATATGCCAAGACTGTTTCAGTGATTAGTTATGTACCTTGAAATAAATTTGACGCGAGTTTGAACATTTCTAAGCATACTATTGTAAAAATAAGTCTGATTCCAGCTATCCTCGTCACGCTTTTCATTCATGAAGTTGACAGTTAATGAATTTATTTCAAAATTTCAACTATTTTATCAAGATTAATTACGCAGATTTAATAGCTGGCATGTACGTCATTACAAGGCAAGACTTTATGTAGTTTATTTGAACAGTACATACCATAAATAATGTTGTTCATGAAGTTCTGTTTTCTTTGACATAACTGAAAATTCCATATTTTACAGCATAACTCACATTTCCACATGCCATTACATAACTGAAATTGTCCTTTACAGGCCATAACAAGGCCTCCCATTTCATCATCATCATCGCTTGAATTTTCAGTCACCTTGGCATAACTTAAAATTCTAGGTTTTTGACATGTTCAGGAAATCTAATTTCCTTGAATGTCTTGAAATTCCATTTCAAAAATGTATTCTGTCAGTAACATTCACTTTTTTTTTCCATACGCAACTTGGACTTCCAACCCTTTCAATAAGTTGAGCCCTCACTCCCGTTGCACGAATTCCACCTCCGTTTCATAAACATTACCCAAGGAATTAGATTTGCATTTCGAAACAGCTTATGTAACGCACAGACATCCAGCTCTCTCTCTCTCTCTCTCTCTCTCTCTCTCTCTCTCTCTCTCTCTCTCTCTCTCTCTGTGGGACGGGACGACAGCAACAGACTTAACAGTCCCTGAGAGAGAGAGAGAGTTAAAAGCAAAAGGTCTTCTCCAGAAGATGGAGAGAGAGAGAGAGCGGGGGAGGAGACCTTTTGCTTTTAACTCTCTCTCTCTCTCTCTCTCTCTCTCTCTCTCTCTCTCTCTCTCTCTCTCTCTCTCCTTGTTATTGTACATTCATGGCCATTTTTAACGTGAACAGTTTTAATCTTACTATGTATTTAAGGAATTAAAATAGCTTGTAGGTTAATACTGTAAGGAATATTCTGGACTGAAAAATAGGGAGATACAAATTAAAGAGGGCAGCACATTGAAAAGGAAAAGAGAGAAAAAGGAGACCTAATAAAGAGATTAACCTCTTAACTTATTTATATATCGCATCCCACACTGGTAGGAATGAAATTTGATGTTTTAATTTTTAAACATCTAAATGAAAAAATATAACCAAATGCTTCAAAATCTGCTGATTGATATTATAAAGACCCATCCTATATCTTTTCTTCTGCAGTCTACTGTATTTGAAATATAACGTTAACAAATAATATGCAATACTTAACACACGAATAATATCCTCACTCGAAAAGAGACTTAATGTTTGTTATTTATTACCACGGCAGCTGAAGCCGAAGCAATAACATCCTCTGGATATCACCCTAAAAGTAAGCGAAAATGGAGTGTTGTTTCCGTAGACTTTTTCAAAAACTGTTATAGTTGTAAGTGAAACTGTTTAGAAATATGTACCGAAAACTCAACTCGTATGACTTGTTACGGGAACGGGTGTTTCTTATCTCATTCAACACGTTTCTTGTACTAAAAAGATAGTCCCTTTGCTTTGCAAATATTGTAATATTTAACACAGGTAAATCTGAAGTATATGAAAATATGTCACTCACACAATTTTCACTCAATAAGTGGTAAGTTAACGGTTATTTCAAACATCCCTTTCCTTTAATGAAGCATACATCTTTACAGTAGTAAATTGCACTGGTCAATCCACTTTCTATGAATGTTTTAAATCCATATGGAAAAATAATAAATGAAAATGAAAAAGCAAAAAAACCTAGATTTTTTGTTCACCTAAAAATAAACAGGACTGGAACGAGATTAAAAACTAAAACAAAAATAACAAAGACAGCAGTCGTTAATTGCGCTAGTATTAGTAGTATTACTAGTTGTAGTGACAGTAGTAGTAGAGACTGTTCATATTTGAAAGTGACAGCAATCTACAAAACTATTTAACTGAACAAACAAAATAAAAATTGCTTGAGTGTGTTTCAGTTCAACTTGTGTCCACCAATTTTCATGATTTGGGTGGAATTTCATAAGTGATTAATGTTATTCGATTGTGATCAGGCTTAGCGACTTTCGAATATAAAATAACAAGAACGCATGTTGAAACATAAATTGGAGTTAATATTTACCTAAATTTGATTTTAGTTACGATTTTGTAATTTTAGATATTTTCCTTATAATACCATAAGGAAATATTTTAGAAATAACCTTTTGCTTATTGTCATTTAATTAGGATCATTTTTAGCAACGATGGACGTGGGTTTATTAGCATATTATTTTTAAAAATGTTAATTAAACGCCTATAGATCTGGAATGATACCTACAGTACGTGTGCAGAAGCAATTTTTTTTTTTATTCTCAAACAATTCTTTCAGATCCTTGATTGGCGTTTTTCTTTGTTTGATATTTGGCCTCTATTCATTGCTATGCAAACTAATACATCTACTTTTCGAAACCAGTTTCAAAATTTATTCTCTTCACGTTATAAGACAACCGCGTCTACTTCTCAAGGCAAACCAAGAAAATGAAGTTACCGCCCGCGGATATCCAGAATGGCTATCACGTCAATCTTGGGAGGAATTCAATTTGTTGCCTCTCCCCGAGGGCCTAAAATGTGGCGAAATGGTGAGGAATAAAACCACTTATGTTGTGCGGTAAAATCCAACCTTGCTTTCTTCCGCGATTTCGTATGCCAAAGCCGTGTGAATTCCATTTTGTGTACGGCAGAGGAAAAAGAGTAAGGACACTGTATTCATTGGAAGGCGCCAGCATCCTCCTTATTTATTTCTGTGGTTGCAGAGAAAAAAACTAAAAATAAGCAGTCAGTATTAAAATTCACTGATATTCAAAAGTGCCCTTTCTCTCTCTCTCTCTCTCTCTCTCTCTCTCTCTCTATATATATATATATATATATATATATATATATATATATATATATATATATATATATATATATATATATATATATATATATATATATATATATATATAAAGCAAATGCCATGAAGGCATTTGCATTATTTTATACTTCATCACGTTCCATATATTCGTGAATCATATATATATATATATATATATATATATATATATATATATATATATATATATATATATATATATATATATATATATATATATATATATATATATATATATATATATATATATATATATATATAATATAAATTTACATATATGTGTGTATGTGTGTGTGTGTGTGAGCGCGTGCGTTTGAATGTAATTGTATGTTTGTGTTTTGGGTGTTCTATTCAAGAGGAATCTAATTTTCGTAATGGCTACATAAATGAGACAAAATTACAGGAATTTTTCTTATAATTTTTACGTTTTGTGTAAAAGTGCTGAAAAGATATTGCATACTATCCAAACGGAAAATATTCTATATATAGATTAACATCGAATGCGGATATGTAAAAACTAGCTGTTTGTTTTACAATAATATTATGAATAATAAATGGTCGCAGTTCAAATTATCTGCGTCTCCGAACTCGGGCTTTGGAAATATAAAACAGTCATAGGATGCTTTACTCAGTTGTTTGAATAATCTTACTTGAAAATTAGTCAATGAGAGGCCTGAAGTATAAAATTATTACAGAAACGACTCGTGTGGGTATTTTTAACGGCAAAGGCGCCACCTTAAAGGTGACGCTGACCTCACTTCAGCAGTTGCTCGACCCTACTTAAATAATTCTCGCCATTTCCTCTATTCACGAGAGTCGGTGTTCCATGTGTCCTCTGGTCATTATACATTGAAAGGCGAACCTACTGCCTTTCTCTTTATATATATATATATATATATATATATATATATATATATATATATATATATATATATATATATATATATATATATATATATGTATACACACACACATATATATATATGTTTGTGTGTATGTATTTCCTTGGCTGCATTTCCGTGTTGTGTGTGTGCCCCTCCTCCCCTCCCCTTTCCCCTCCCCTACCTCTTCCCCATCCCTCCCCTTTCCTCTTCCCCCTCCCCTCCCTCCCCTCCTCCTCCTCCTTTCCAATCTCTTTTCACTTTTCCATGTTTTGCTATGAAATAAAATATGTTGAGATTGAGTACTATTAACAAAATGTTTATAGATTTGTAACAACATAATTTTTTAAAATAAAAGTAATGTACAGGTTTTTCAAATCAAAATATAACTTGCTTGACCATTAGAATTTATGAAATATTTAATTAACCTCATGTGGTAACTAGGAACCACCTGCATTAAGAGGATAACAGCAAATACTACTCCTGTTATACCGCTGGAGTTTTTAAGATTTAAGACATTAACAATAACTGCCCAGAAATTTTCAACATCAAGTGACCCAACAGTATATAACAAAAGATTTTTGCCTGAACTTCGTTATTTTCATTGCGGAATGAACTCAACGGGTAATTCTAGAACAACAGCAGGCACTGCTGGTGATGGTCCGGAACCGCCAATGGCATCTGAATTGATTCAAGACCCATCAGCAGCTGCTCCTGCACCTACACTAAGATATGGTCAGTTGTTTGTATATGACCCGAAGGGACACGGGGCTGGTGCTGCCCTAGACTTTTGCCGGCTATTAATAGTAGGGTTTATTTAGCTGTGAGTATGGGTATGGGTATGTTATAGGTATGGTATGGACATGGGTATGGGTATGGTATGCTTATGGGTATGGGTATGGTACGCATATGGGTATGGGTATGGGCATGGGAATGGGAATGGTATGGTATGGGTATGGATATTGGGTATGGGTATGGAATGGATATGGATATGGGTGTGGGTATAGGTATGGTAAGATATGGTATGGGTATTGGTATGGGTATGGGTATAGGTATGGGTATGGAACAGATATGGGTATGGGTATAGGTATGGGTATGGTAAAGATATGGGTATGGGTGTGGTACGGATATGGGCATGAGTAGTCTATGGTACGGATATGGGAGCTATCAAATGCGAGCGATAGCAAGCATCTGATAGTATGTGTATATATATATATATATGTATGTATATATATATATATATATATATATATATATATATGTATATATATAATCTATATATGTATATATACGCATAGTGTGTGTCTGGTGGCTGCTGGTAAACACATGCTTTTGATTATTTAAGAACAAAAGCCCAAAGCCCATTTTAGTAACCTCCCTGTGAAAATATCCTCATGCTGGTAAATCCCAACAAAACAACTAAAATCTAAAATAACTCAACCTGCCTTGGCTGTTTATGAACAAATACGTGTCTTCAAAAAAAAAACAGAGCCTTTTCTAATCGTAAACCAAATCGTTTATTCTTTGAACCTCATATACTTCAATACATTTGCACATCAATCGTCCGAAAGATTTTTAAGTCTCTCTTCTTCTTCCGAATATTTCTTGCTCATAAAAGGGAGATTTAATAAATGAATCGTCAGCTGCGTTTTTCTGTCTTGTTTTATTTATTTAATGAAATGAAATAAACTTTATTTCTGACAATGTGGTTATAGTTCGGAACTTATTATAGTCACGAAGGCATCGTTAAGTATCGTACGGTTAAGTCTTAAAGTAATCGGGGTACCTGGAAATTAGGAAATCATTAAGAAACATACGAGCCGAAGTAAAATGTCAACAGGGTATACTGTGGCCTAGTATCGCAATATGAAATTAACCCACCCTGCTGACATACTACAGTATAGTTGATATTTTCTATACCCTGTTTTGAATGTTTTAATTTTGCTATCATAACTACGAATAACATTTAATCTTCATCGCATGTGGTGGATATGCGTTCATGATTTAATGCTGAATGATAAATTTCGTGTTCACCCGCTGCACTGGGACGAACGCGAATAAATATTAATCAACATCATGGTTGCAGAATCATCGTACGCCATATGCATTTATGAAAGGAGATTATTTCCATTGTTTCCCTGTGATGAATACATGAAAATGGAAAACTAGTCGTTCGGAATCTACTATTTTTCTTTGGGTCCATCCTTTATGCATGAGGCTTTACATGCTTGAGCTATCACCATAGATATCGTTCTGTTTCGAAGTACCTATTAGAATATATACAAGTATCGACAACACAATACGTGGAAAATATATGACGAAAAGGAACTTGAAACCATTTTCAAATACACATTTTGGCCGTACCGAAGGCATGGTTGTTTTGTTTCTATTATGCAGAGCTTATTCAAAACAAAATAAATTCAGTTTAATAGCTCTAGCCAGACTACCAGGAATAACTGCAGATTAATAACTATGTAATTTTCTTCCCTCATTCAATCCATATAGTTGAGTTGTCAGTTCTTCAACCATCTTGTCTTAAGGAATATTTACATTCTTTTCAGATACAAGCACTAATCCCCTCATATTTTTACATAAAACCTAAGGTCTATTTATTTTGATGTGCAGATGTGCAGCATTTAGCCATCACGCGCTGCTGTTTTTCCTTTTAGTCTTTTCGCATCGATAATGAATGATTTGAATAAATATTTTACAATCAATTCTGACATAATAGGGAAGAGCTCACCATCTACGAAAGCCTTTGTCTTTGGTGTTAAAACTCACTTAACAAACATTAAAAAGAACTCTGAAAGCTTCCCAGTACAAAAGTATGTTATCATGGCGAGGCCGAGTGGTGAAATCCATCCAAATAGTCGTTTTAACATCGGGTGCCAAACAACAAATTTTAGTCATAGATTGCGGGAATATTTAGGACGAATATTGTAGCGATTACTCAGTAATCATCAACTGATCTCATGCAGTTTGCAAAATAAATGTTTCATGGTTCATTGGACCGGTTATAGGTCAACTGGAAGAGGTAAAAAAATATTAGATGAAAAGTATGCGCTTTTAAAATGAAATCATTTGATTTTCTCGTCAATTTGGTCCGTTTATTTTACTAAACCTTTTATTATTTTGTCTTTTAAAAGTTTCAACTATTGAATACGTTCGTTCACAGTATGATTTAAGTATTTATTCATTACAGCAAAACTAGAGTATAGTTATAATCTTAAGTATTTATTCATCACAGCAAAAATAGAGTATAGTTATAATCTAATTATTATTAAAAAAATTTATATTTTCATGCTGTAAATTAAAAACATCCACTAACATGATGTCTTCATCAAGTAAACAGAAAACCATTAGTTCGTTAAATTACATAAGATATGTAAAGCCTGAAGCAGTGAAAGTGTATTCTGGAAATCCCCACCATAAGGGACATTATCGTTTAACACATTTTAAAAATTCCCACCCAACCCCCACCCCCTTATGCAAATTTTATTCGTATCCTTGAAGTCTATTGTTACTAGAAATGAGTTTATTTATTCAAATGAGATTTGTAATATTCGGATTTCAATATGAAAGAAAGAAAATATAAATTATTCTAATAACATTGTTTACCGAGTCAATACTAATACAATTATGATGGTATGTTACTCGTGTTATTAATTGCTTGAAATGATAATGCACACGGATGGATCCCTACAGATATGTCCGCTTTATGACTCGATGATATTACGGTGAATTATAAATTCACTTAAAAATTTTTATTGCAAGTTTTACATAATGCGTCCTTTGCTTCTTTCAAATCATTCTTAATTATTCAAAATGTTTTTTTTTATATATCGCCTTCAGTCATTTCCGTATAACGAATCTTACATTTAATATCAGAAATATGACTTTCATTTAAAAAAAAAAAAGCTTTATTACGGTGAATTATAAATTCACTTAAAAGTTATTATTACAAGTTTTGCATAATGCGTCCTTTGCTTCTTTCAATGGATTCTTAATTATTCAAAATGTGTTTTTTGTATATCGCTTTCAGTCATTTCCTGTATAACGAAGCCTTTTTAATTTCCATAAATATGACTTTTCATTAAAAAAAGCTTTTGTGGAGATGCCATATGCCAGGAAAGTTTCACTGTAAGGTAAATGGAAAATCGTTTGCATAATTCCATGGCACTTCGGTTGTAAAAAAAGAAGCAAACGATTATTTTCAGCACTGCAGGACAATGAGAAAGATGATACATACAAACTTTAATAAGTTCACTATAAGATTAGATCACTGCCTTATGTATTGCCTCTCAGTTTTAACAAATTTCCGCTCAGAGAAGTTTTCCTGCAATCTTTATTCCAGGCTTGTTATACTCTAAACGTTAGTTTGAAGTAGCAAATTTGTAAAACGAACACATGACGCATTAGGGGTTACAAAGTTCAAAGTTAATGGCAACATTCATCGATCCAAAAATTTCATTTAGTACTTCAATACGAAAAATAAGTTTTGTTTTTAGTGGTCGTGTAATTATGTAAGTGTTTTTAGCTTCTGAATGATAGCCTAATTTTATATAGATCTGGAACTTTAGCTGATAAGTCTGTAAATGTTGTGATGTTGCTAGTTTTACGCCGATAACAATCACTGATAGCCAATATGCTTGAAGCATGCCATTGGTAATTTTAGAGAACTATTTCTTTACGTGACATTTGTTCTGTTTGTTTCACCTTTTACTCCAGTGCTTCGGTAGTTCAACACAATTTACAAGCAAATAAATATCTCCAGAATGATGAGGCATTTATCAAGCTCAAGAAGAGATACTAAGTAGAAAATAACCAGTCTAGTTTTGTGGGTTTCTATATCACAGAGCGTCTTAGACAAGTAACAAAGGTACTCTGTCAAAAAGTCGCTATCAAAGGCATAAGAATTCTCGAATTTAGAGGAAAAATGTTATCCTTAAATTTCTCTCACGTCTACTAGATTTAATGCTAACGATGTTGAAATAAAATGTAACCTGAAATTGCTATTAATAGGGCTTCAGAAATTTCAACATAATCCAAGAATGAGATGACAGTAATTATGTCAACAGCTGTAAAAGTAATTGGTATTCTAGAGTCAAGAGCCACTTGATTTGAATAATTAATATAACAATTTGAAGTACTCTCAAAGTTGAGGTGATGCAGTTATGTCGAACCACATCTCAGACGCAAATACTATAATGATAACTGCTGCTAATCGGGATTAGTGATTAGTGTTCTAAACTACATTAGTGTCTTAAATCCTTGCTAGAATCCCATTTTATGTTTAAATCCTTTTCTAATGATAAGAGCGGTTAACAATGAGTAAATTTATTCTCGTCGCTATTTATTACCATTTTTTAAGGTAAATACCCCTTAAAAGAATCTGTTTGTAATATATACAGTATATATATATATATGTATGTGTATATACACATATACATATACATATATATGTATATATAGACACATACAAGTATGTATATAAACTTTATATATAGATATAGAGATAGACAGATAGATAGGTAGATCTACGCACTGATATACGCATGCGTATGTTTGGGCAGGTTAACGGGCGTATGCGTTGGTGTTTGCTTGTGAATATCTTCTAACTGTAGTTTAACGTTATGTGAACCGTATGGCCCATAAAAGGGAACAGGGAAAAGAAATACACGACTATGAATTTCCATTGCAGTGCTACACTCCAATTCACGGTTGGAAATGAATTGAACTTTATCACTGCACATAAAATACGTTGGTTTTACTTCCCTCAGCTCTGTATCTTGCAGATACCGAGATATATATTTACATAAAAACAGGTATATTGAATACATCAACGTTACTTTTACCGTAGCATGAATTTCTTTTACACAGTTTTCCCTTTTTAATTTTGTCCACCCAACGGGATATTTCTGGGGTAATCGGCAAAAAGCTTTGCTGTATTTTTCGAATGGAAAATGTCATTTTCGTAGTGGCTCGCTGAAGCGAAGTATTTTCCCAAAGGTAGCCGGTTATTTCTTTCTCGAACAATATACCTTTTCATTGTTTATCTTTATCGTTCGCCGAACGTTTTTCCTTTCATTTGCTTTTGTTGATTCTCGATGTCGTTCTTTCCTCTGAAGAGTAGAAGCGTTGTATGTTTCCGAAATTGAAAAGGTTTTATGCAGAACTGAATGATTTTCAGCCTTATAGAACCATGTCTAAAGGAGTTTACTTAAAATGTATTTTGTAACCATAACAGGGCTGCACACTGTATTTTAGTAACTATAATATATTAGAATCTTCCACTGGGTAGAGCTGCGCAACTTTAGGTCAGGTCAAACTAAGTTTCAAACGCCTAAACGGGGTCCCACGATGCTGCAAAGCAAAATCGTGCGTTCATTTTGCCCAATAACAAGGAAAAGGTAACGTTAGACATATAGGATTACTCTTAAATACAGACGAGACAAATGGAGAACATACAAGTATTAGGACTGAATGTACCTTCTTAAGTCTGAGGTCGGATAAAAAACACGGAATTGAATCAAGATTTATAAAGATTTATCCTGAATAGATTTTGTAAAACTTCAGAAAGTGATGAATGAAGGAATAAGTAATGGCAAGGTAAAAGGTATCATAAAAATAGTACGAAAAGATACTACAAATATATATATATATATATATATATATATATATATATATATATATATATATATATACACACACACACATATATATATATATATATATATATATATATATATATATATATATATATATATATATATATATATATATATATATATATGTATATATGATGCTTAGTGATAAAACAAATATGAAAAGAAGTTGCAAATTACTCCAATATCTGACAGGATCAATTGGCTTTCTATGAAGTTATATTATATTTCTAGCGACATGATAATCCTACATAACAAACTTGATCGAGCATACAAAACTCCAAACGACCAGAATTAATATTATAGTAAATATTAGTATTATTACTAATATATAACATATTATATGTATACATATGTACATTATATACGTATATATGTATATATGTCATATTTCATTTATGCCACATTTAAAGAAACTACGTTTCTTAGTAAATCTAAGATAATTCCCAATTTGTATATCTGTATCGATCATGAAAGGAAGGCTATTGAAATCTCCGTTTGGTCAAACCAGACGCAAACGTCATCAATAAGTACCTGTGTAGTGCTTTAAGACAGTGCGTCATCATACATTAGCATTCGTTTGCATAAACTCAGCGTTCTCCTTTTGCTCAGAGCTGAGGCAAAATGTCACGTAGCCGTGGGAAGTTCTTGGGAACGAGGTCATATGTTTGTTCGTGTGTGTGCATCTTAGTCTTGCTATGTAAAAGTGTGACAGCTTAGATATTAGATCGACATGGGAGATCATCCTATGCAGACCAATTGTATTCTTTGTAAATAAGTCTTTATTACGAAATACAAGAAAAACCACTATGGAGTTTGCCTGAAATCCTGCAGAACATTGGTCTGATCTTCCAAAAACAGTCTTATTCTACAGCCATGGAGAAACTGAAGATGTCATAACCAAACTCTGACTGAGTTCCAAACACAGTCCTTATAACCAAACACCTGGAGGAATTTCTGATGAAATACCTTCACACAACAGTGGTGGCAGCGGTGGGATTAATGTGATAGGTACAACCACTTGGTCGTTAGTTAACTGTGTTGAACTCCTGGTTCTCCTAGCCACGGATCGGCATAGAATGTTATCCTTAATCAAGAAATATTGATTCGTATATTTCACATATTCCTTATCATCTGGATTCCTATTTAATGCATCTATTATTACTCTTAATTTCTGATCTTTCATTTGTTCTTGTCGTACTGAATCTAGATTCCATTCTATATCTGTAATATTCTCTGTTGCTTGGGCTAACGATTGACCATTTTCGATAGCAATTTTCATAGCTTGCGAAGGAATTGGAATTTCTTCTAGATCAGCGAAAGGTATTGAGTGTGTTGGTACTGGGTTACGAGATAGCGCATCTGCGATTACGTTTGCTTTACCGGGTAAGTATCCAATTTTAGCTCCAAAGTCCTGGATAATCATGTGCCACCGAGTTCTTTTAGGACTATGATTGAAACCTTTACAAAAGTCAGTAAGGGGCTTATGATCAGTTAGAACCTTGACACTATACACATAGATTATATATTTAAAATGTACCAACGAATTAGCAATGGCGAGGCATTCCTTATCTATTACTGCATATTTCTTCTCTGACATTTTTAATTTGCGAGAATAAAAAGCAATGGGGAAAAACTTATTGTCATGCCACTGGAGTAACACACCTCCTACTCCTTGATCTGATGCGTCGGTTGCAATAATAAACTCTTTAGTAAAATCGGGAAACTTTAAAATAGGAGCACAACGTAGCCCAAATGGCATACGTAGGAATTCATAGTGACCTCTAGCTGTACTAAAAGCAGTGTACTGGGTACTATCCTTAGCTAAGGGTATCTGGTGAAAGCCTTTAAGTAAGTCCAAGGAAGTAAAAAATTTATTCTGTCCTAATAGAGACAAAATATCATCTGTGCAAGGTACTGGGAAACGATCAGGGATAGTTTGGTCGTAAATAATATTCTTGCCTGCATATGCTTTTTCCAATTTTTTTTCGTGGGAATATTGCGAGTCTTTACCACAAGCCTTTTGCTTAATTCCCATTTGAGTCGGTTCTGGCACTGAGTCACACACCTTTTGCCTTTGGAGGGGGAAGCTCCAGACTGTTTTACTTTTCATGTTTCCAGCAAGTAATTTTGGGATGAGGTTAATAGCCCCTTGACCTGCTCCACGGATTTTCAAACAATTTACTCGCCAATACTGCATGTTGTTATTGTCAAGGTGGTATGGTGGTCACCGGGAAAGTGTTAGCCGCATCCAACCATGCATCAATACCCAGATTAAACAACAAGCGGTAGTATGTTTCTCAGTGTGTGCACACACACACATACACACACACACACACTTATATATATATATATATATATATATATATATATATATATATATATATATGTGTGTGTGTGTGTGTGTGTGTGTGTGTGTGTGTGTGTGTGTGTGTGTGTATGGTTAGTGATAGACAAAGGTATATAAAGAAACTATTAGTATTGAATTGTGTTTTTTTTTATTGTTTTATATTCTAAACCATTGGTTTTAGGTTTATCCTTCAAAAACGTCAGTGCACCCTCCGGTCCCAATTCAAAGTCCAGTTGATTTTATCGCAGAAGTGATGATGTTTGATGATTGATACAGTTTGGTTTCAGCTCCGGACCATTTGCCTAGAGTCAATAATTCAATGAAAAACCAGAATTCACTTCCAGAGCCAAGCCAATTTTAGTTACTCAATAGGCAACTCCCTCTTCCCTCCTCTTTGTCCAACATCGGGCCTCCCCCCACCCTCCTCCCGCCAACGCCACCCTCCTCCCTCCCTCTTCTTCCTCTCACCCCCTCTTGAGCTTGCATTTCACCTGCTATTGACAAGTAATCGAACCCGAGTCGGATCTCGTCACAGTTTTTAGTGACTGTTCTGTGTCATTTCACTCTGAATCCACCGTTGCTAACAATGTTGCCATGTCGTTATGGTTCACTTTCCCGAATTGCTAGCGACTTGCAGAACCAAACGTATCCATACACAATGGCAAGTCTTAAATATACAGTGGTATTGTTTACACGAGAATGAAAAATTTATATTCCGAACATTCGTTCTTGGAATCTTTCAGAATACGTTAGGTAGGGAAGGCTGTTCTTAAACCATTTTAGTCAACCGTAAATGATACCCCTAAAACACTATTTGTCGAGGGTAACGAATATTCCTATATATTCCTGTATTATTTCGATACAATGTACACTACATTCTCTAAACTCCTTTTGGCCAAAACTCAAGGATACTCCTAAAGCATTTTAACCAAAGGTAAAAGGTTTCACTTACAGTTTGATCAAAGTTAACGGGTACCCCTCAAAGCAATTTGATGATAGTAATGAATACTTTTAAATCATTTTGGTCAAATGTAAGGGAGAATTTCGAAAATATTTTGCAAAACGGTAGGGCTATTTCTAAACATTTTGATAAACTGTAAAGAATTTCTCATGTTAGAATTTTTTTTCCTGTATTATCTTCTTTGCACAATTTATACATCCCTCTTGAGTTGCATAAAAAATAGTGCATGGAGAATATGTTGTATAAATGAGTTAAGAGACTTTCCATCTTTTATGTCTATTCATCAGATTTTTTTTATAGCCACAGAATTTATCAACCCACGAAGCCATTTCGACTGTAGATATTTTTTTTCCATGTACCGGTATGATAAAAGGCAACTTCTGCGCCTTCACCACCATCCCCACCCATAGAAAGATACGTGTACACATGTCCTTTCTGTAAATCGTCATTGCTTGAAAATTTTTTCTGACCGTGCAAATCAGACTAAAACCGTATCGTTTCTCGATTTAACGATACACAAAGAAACACACACGCACACGCACATACACACATATATGAATACATATATGCTAAATAAATTATGTAAACCAGTGTATTAAACTTCCATATCATCAGAAGTGCATTGATGACTCTAAAAACACTGCGCCACCTATCTCTATCTTGTATGGTGTCTTGAGCCCACTAGGCAACTATATCTTTCGATTCCAACACTTCTGCCATATGCCAAACTAGAACTTTCTTCATAGGTATCTCTTCCTTAACATTCGAAGTTTTCACTAACCTCCATTAACCTTTCTCCGCGCCATGAAGCCATCTTAAAACACTATGATCCATCTTGAAACCTGAGCTTATTTCTTATTTTTGTTGAGTATCAAAAATATTTCATTTTATCCTCCTTCCTCCACAGATGCTACGTAGACAAGAGTTTCAACTTTCCTTTTTCTTTCATTGTAATCTCACTGCATCTCCTAAGCGCTTTGAACTCCTGCTACCTTATTTGTTGAACATTTTTGCTAGTAGTAACTTTTCTCGCCATACGAAAATATATGTTCACACACTGTATATCGCTTTATACTCATGGACTCCCTTTACTACTATAACCAGATATTTACTAGCATCATTTTTAATTAACTTTCTCCTCTCACAGACACTTTCACTAGTCTCTCCAGCTTCTCTTCACTATCAAGCAATTAAAACTTACATGCAAATACCATCGCTTACACATGCCATTCTCATCTCATCCTTATACCCGGCAACACAGTCTCTATATATACTCTTTCCCTGATTCCCGTTGCTCCCTTCTACATTAATATTAAACAGCCAAGGAGACAATACACTACTGGCATTTCTCTACTTTTCCGCCATCCCAGTCACTATCTCATCTACTTATTCAAACACAAGCAAATGGTAAATGCTCTTGATAAACTATCTATATCATTAAACCTGAGAGAGAGAGAGAGAGAGAGAGAGAGAGAGAGAGAGAGAGAGAGAGAGAGAGAGAGAGAGAGAGCATACACTTGTTAAGAGGTTTGACCAGTAAATATATAATCATTACTTATAATTTTTGTTTATTATGAATTTAATTTCATGTAAATCGCTCACTAATCATGCTTAATATCTTGTGTAATTCTGATGGTAAGATATTATTATAAGGAGTAAGCATCTTTACGTTAATTACCTTCCCTACAATGCAACAACAATTTTTGCTATTTATAATGAAAAAAATACGAGATGGCGGCCATACTTTTAATATGAGACGATCAACACTCAAGAGACTGAAATGCCTGATCAGTTCTCCCTCGTCTTTAATTTTATTTTTATTTTCTAATTATAAAAATGTTTGATGTTGTTATCTTTTGATTATTTTGAATGTTCTACACGCTGTGCGAATTCCACCCTGAATGGCCTAGTACAATACAACCACATGACACTTATACTCATTTATACGAGACTTTCTCGTTGTGTTACAGAAGTTCTGCAATGCGACACTCTAATTAATTGAAATGCGGCAACTATCTAGAATAGGATGTTATTCTTCGAAAGACGAACGGAAGGAAGGGCTTTCCTACGTGTCCCTAACCCCCTTTTGCGCCACTGCTCCGTCCTATGTTTGTGTCTAATCTCCAAGGCTTGTGTAATGCTACATCTTCTCTAATAATCATCCTTTTTCTTTCTCCCCTCGAGGACTTAATCCTTTGAAATTCCGTAGAAACCGTGGAGAGAGTTACTTCTTTCTTTTTTTGAGGTGTGTGTGTGTGTGTGTGTGTGTGTGTGGAGGGAGGGGAAGGATGTTTCATAAAACCAATGAATCAGAGGTGTTGAATTATCCCTGGATTATGACAGACTGAGAACAGTAAAAGTACAGGTAAACAGAAGGGCTTTACTTATATTTCCGTGCACCCAACAAAGCCTTCCTAATCACCAACGTAAGTTTTTGTATACGGTATCATATCTGTATTTCGAGAAGGTCTTCCGTAATACTTGGTTAAACTTTTCTTTCTCCATTTTCGCTTTTTCCTTTTTTCGAAACATATTAACTTTTTTTACAATGTCTGTTTTTCAGACAGCCAAGGATTTACTTGTCATATTTCTACTTCATAACAAGACAGATACATCAAGTGCGTTCCCACGGTAAAAAGGATATACTGAATTATCTTTATTTCTTAGCCGTTATTCGGAATGGTTTCATGTATTTTCTTCAAGAATTGGATATGTTCCCATATTTCGCTGTGTTTAGAGAATCTGATTCTGTGATATGTACAAATATCGGAGTCTGGCTGGGAATCATTTTCGCTAACTTTCAACCTGTACTGTTTCGGTCAGTGTCTCAACGTGAAAGCCCTACTCCTCTCAAGTGACTGCCCATCATCAGACAAGCCACATCACCCTAAGTACAGTACACCCTTTGTAGGGCATTAATCTACATCAGGCTTAATTTTGTGATGTCCTCCATCCAATTATTCTTTCTTCTTATAGTATTATATTATGATATAAAAGACTGTGCCAAGTGCGCACTTGGGGTTGAACCTAACTTACTCTCTCATGTTTTATTTTTTAGTTCAGTTATTCATTTTGCCTTTTTTTCTGCGAGTTTGGAAGCTTCTTTGCATGGGGAACGATAATAATATCCTTATACGGTTGGTAACAGCCGTGGATAATGACGCTGGCTGCAAATCTGGCTTTTCCAAATAAAAGAGTAAACGCAACAATTTACATAATACTTGTCATATCTTTCTCCCTTCACATTTTCCCATAATGTTTCAGATATTTATTTCTAGACTGCATTTCTTTGAGCATTTGCAGCATGCTGGCACTCCGAAGTATACTTTCAGTTCTAGTTTTCACTGGCTAGCAGAATGTCCTGGGGGAATTTCACAATAAAATAGATTTGAGGACTCTAACTGTAGAATTAAGGAATATATTAAGATAAACCTAATAAAATTATCCATGGAAAGATCCATCTTCCACTGAAAATGTATGTTTTCCACTAGTTTTTTCCGGGAAAAGTAAAACAACTCGCAGCATTACAGCGTAATTCTATTGGTGTGCTTGAAAATACTTGCCTTAGCAAATGGTAATTTTGTTAATTATTGTAGAGAACCTGAAATTTCCTTTTCAGTCAATCCTAAGTTCTTTTCCACAACCCCAAGCCCAACCACATCCTACATCCCTTTTCATTTTTACTGATTCTCTTACATAGTGGAAAGAACAGAAAGACCGCTTCATAGCCTCCATCCCGCCTTTCATCATTATTTCTTGTAAACACCTTTCATGCGTTGCTCCTCCATTCGACCAGCGGAAAATAGTGAAACATTCAACGGTGGTTGTTTGACAAAGGAATCCTTCCTTTTTCCCCTCAGTAACTTTCGGGAGGATCCTCGCCGCACGCATCAAAGGCCTTCGGGACGCGACCAAAATATATACTCAAGGAATGAAATAACCCGAGACGTTTCGAGAAAACAAAAGGATGATTTCATTCTCCCGAAGGTGGAAGCGGAGGAAAAACAGATAATATTTGATTTAATTCTTCCGAAAGTGGAGGCGGAGAAAAAACAGATAATATTTTTGCTTTCTGGTGCTGGGAATTTCATGAGGACGGCAGACGAATTCTGTGTTTGTCTCTGTCTTCCTCTGAAGTCTTTTCCAAAAGTATGCTTGGAAAAAATATGAAATACTTCAGTTTTGAGTGTTTGTTTCTTTTTTAAGTTTTGAATAGGGAGAACTTAGTTATAATTCTGCTGAAAAAACAGGAACTTTTGGGAGATTTATTTTCAAGTATGTGAATTCTCTTGTTCTTTTAGCCTTAATTTGTCTATTGCGTTTTCTGGAGGACTAAATATTAACAGCAAGATAGGCATTTGCAGTTTTAGTTTCTATGCCAATTATAGTATAAGAAAACGTATATTTGAAAATGAATTACCAGAGTTTTCGGTTCAGCTGCTTTCCTTTTCTTTCAAAACTTCATTCGTATTATTTCTATGCTTTAAGTATCACTACAATCACAGTGAATTGGATACATGAAAGTTCTGCCTCCACGTGCGTTACATGCTATGAAATTTGTCATTGTTTTGGGTCGGCGTTCAATTAACAGAACATTTATTAATCCATTTTAGCCATTTATTTGCTGGCTGACCAATAAACTGTTCAGCTACTGCGTTGGATGTTTGATACAGTCCATGGTAGAAAATATATAAAATAGTGCAAAATGTATTTCTCTATGTACTAGCGACTGTCAGGTTTTAATTAATCTTTTTTTTTAAGTTTTTTAAGTTAATTCCTTCAACTCTTGTCACGGCATATGAAATTTAGGTATAGGCAAATAGTTGTACCCGTATTGGGTACGCTATTATTAACTGGAGCCAGCGTTAATATGAAATAATGACTACGTGTTGCTCTTTTATCTTATCCAGCTGTACACCAAAAGTGCTGAATTTTTTAGGCAGGCATCCTGTGTAAAATCGTACAGTGCTTACTGAATTAAAATATTTTTTCTCAAATTTGTTATCGTTAGTTTTCATGAAAATCCATTTATTAAGGGTTTTTCATTAACCGCTTGTCATTCAAAGATGGTTTAGAATTTTTCTAAGGAGATATATACATATATATATATATATATATATATATATATATATATATATATATATATATATATATATATATATATATATATATATATATATATATATATATATATATATATATATATATATATATATATATATATATATATATATATATATATATATATATATATATATATGTGTGTGTGTGTGTGAGAAGGGAAAAGAAAAGGCTTAACAATTAAAGAACGGGAGAGTCTCCTTCGTGAGGGAAACGAGACCAAAGGGACTCCTGCAGAGGGAAAGGACTGATATTCGTTCTCACAACAGACGTCTTACTTCTGTTCATTTATCTTATATTTTGTGTAACGTAAACTGGTCTCGGTGATAAAGATCTTTGCAGCGTCCCTTCGGCCCCTAGCTGCAACCCTTTACATTCCTTTTACTGTACCTCCATTCATATTCTCTCTTTCATCTTGCTATCCACCCTCTCCCAACAGTTGTTTCGTAGTGCAATTGCGAGGTTTTCCTCCTGTTATTGGCTATTCAACGGACAATTACCCGCTCTTAATTTTAAGTTAATCACAATAAACCCACGAACCATTGGATCTCTTTTCCATGTCAAGGACAGGATTAGCCCCTTGTTTACTTCCGGTGTGATTTATATAAATATAATAATTGTCCTAGATGTGATCTTGGCACTTACATCAGTTGTACCAGGAGGCTGCTAAAAGTCCGAATCTCCTCACATCAAGGAGTTAGTTTTAGAGCAGGTTATCGATTATCAAATCCAGAGTAGTCCAATGTGAGAAATCACAGTAAAATTTGTAAGACACATGTAGATGCTAAGGATTTTAGTATTATGGGGAGAACGCGATACGTAGAAGAATTAACCACACTTGAATCTATTATGATTATATTAACTGTCCCTGCCCTTAATCACCAATCAACTTCCACACAGCTGTTCATCGCTTAACGTGCCTGCTGTAACCTCTTTGTTTATACTCCCCCCCCCTCCTCTCTCCCCCATTGCATTGGTTGCCTGTGCCAGTTTGCTTTACACTACCGGCGTGGGTAGGAGTCTTTTGCTTTTCGCATTGGCCCTGGCCTTCTTCTCTGCTTTTGTTCTTTTTTACATACTGTTTAAAATACCTTTTAAGTGCTTTTAAGGTTGTCCTCTTTTTTAAATTGTCTTTTAACATGGTGTTAACACTAGAACGGCCGGAGCATACTACCCTCCTTCACGGGCCGCTGGTATCAAAAATGAACCCACCATCTTACTTCAGTATTGCTGCATATTGTTATGCAATTATGATCGATCAGTGTTTCAACATAAATGTTAGCACAAATTTGTTTATATGTAATGTTTAATCAAAGTTTATACATTTATAATTAACAAAGGAAAATAATAATAAAATATACAGCGTTCTTTATTATTTTTTAACTATATAAATATGCACTGACAAAAAAATGAAACAAGTTTGTAGTTCATTACAAAAATCTACGAAGTGGAACATTGTTATTTGACTAAGAAAGAAATAAGTTTTAATAAAAAAGTATGTGTAATTGTAATAGCTACCTGTTATAGCAATATTGTAATGTTTTGGAAAAAAACCTAATGTTTATTATAATGTTATACACATTTTAACATTTCTTGCAAATTATTTCAGTTCTAATTGTTGCAGTGCATGACGTGCACACAAAACGTTTGCAATTAGCACATATTTTGTTTGTCAATCTGCGGTTTTGCCGAGTGCAGTTTATTTTGCACCATTGCCGCTTGGTTTTAGGTGAAGAAGATGCAGCATTACTGGTGTCTTCATGAATTACCCGCTCTTCAGCAGTGTCTTTCATCTGCAGCTCTTCAACCAGGTGTAAAATAAATTCACGTCGAGACACCTTTTTGCCAGTTACCTCCTTATATACGATGTGTGCATTTATTCCAGCAAGATCAAGGACGTTGTAGAACATTTGCAGAGGCCAGCGACGGGACGATACTTTCGTGGAGTATAATCTCGGTTTCATTGTAATATTTTACAGAATCGGGAATTTTTTTACCTTCTTCAGATACTGACACATTTTTGTGAACTGTGCTTAGAAGCAGAACATTCTTGTTTGTTTTTCCTTGATAGACTGTAAGTGTCATATTGTTATTTTTCAGTATTTTAGTTGAGTGCAATGGTGCTTTACATGTTTTTATTTCTGGAGGGATTTCTCTCCGTATGCGATTCATTGTGCCTATTATACTTGTTTTCTTTTTCTCGAGTTGTTCTGCTAATTTGACCGAGGTGAAAAAGTTGTCTGTAGTCACATTACGCCCTTTTCCAAGGAAAGGATCCATCAGCTGAAGAACAACGAACTCCGATAGAGACTGATTTGATGGTCGATGAGCATCTTTTCCCAAATAAGGAAACCCATTTACTAAATACTTGGATGAAGAATCAACAGCCAGCCAAAATTTAACGCCAAATTTGTCTGGTTTATTTGCCATGTATTGAGTAAATGGGCATCTAGCTTTAGTTGGAAAAAGCTGTTCATCTATTGTGATATTTGCACTTGGCATATAATTTGCTTTGCAATTTTCAATGAATCTATTCCAAACGGTTGAGAATAATGCAAACTTATCAGAAGTCAACCTTTCAGATCTTGTCGATCTAATATCAAATCTAATAAACCTCAATAGTTCTTTATATCTGTTGCGAGACATAGTATCTGAGAAATATTTTATGCCCCACTTTTTTTACCATATTTGATCAACTGGTTGTCCTTTGGCAAGCAAACCTCTGGCATACATAATTCCAATTAGTTGATATATCTCTTCTTTACTTGTCTTCCAATCTTGAGTGTTGAGCTTCAGTCTTGCTTCAGTTTCAGTGCACTTCACAATGTGATCAATAATATAGCTATCAATAAATAAATTCAAAGCGCTGATATTATTGCCTTCAGTAATATTTCGCTTAGCAAATGATGTTGGTCCGGGAGTATCCTTCATTACGTTGTGTGTATTTCGCCTACCAACGAGTGCTTCTTCGCCTGTATCCAAGGTCCAAACCGTTCCATCTTTCCCATGGTATACTAGCGGCGATGAAGTCTCTTCAATCCTTTTCCTCTTTGACAAGGGTTTTTGATTGCTGCCTGGAAAAATAGAGTATAGACGGCGGGTACAGAAATGATACCACGGCCTGCCGAGGTAGCGCTGCTTATATCTCTAAAACTATTAAGTGTTTCCCTCTGAAATTTTGGTGAAAGGTAATGTTCATGACATTAATAAAAGTCACATAGTTTAATAGGTGTAACATTTATTGTGTACATATCATGTAACGGCAAAGTCAGAATGGTATCAAAAATGATACCATGGCCGTTCTAGTGTTAAGTATATAATGTGTTTTTATATAGTGTTTTTATATACAATTGCTGTTTAAGGTCATCGCTTTTTCAGCCTGGAAAATGTACCAAGAGATACGAAACGCCGGCGTATTAATAAATGGATAAAGAAAAAAGAACGCCTTTCTGTTACTCCAATTTGCCTGTTGTTTGAGAGTCTGCTCCTGTCTTCGTTTTTTTATGTGTATATATATATATATATATATATATATATATATATATATATATATATATATAATATATATATAAACATGTATATATGTATATATATGCACGTATAAACTATATACCTATATTATATATATACATACATACATACATATATATATATAATTTCTGACTCACGTCGGGATCAACCATCTCAGGTGGAAAGCATATATTAACCACTGGGCCATACAAGTCTAAAATAGTCGGAACCTGAGATAACTGCCCCAAGGAATTACCTGGGCAAGCTAACTGCTTGCATACCAGCGAGTTTCCCCAACTTCCGACTCAGCAATGACCCAATAGACAACATTTCATTCGAATTATCCCTTCTGAGTGAATAAGATAGAAATCATCAACACACAAACACGTGTGGAACAGAAATAAATTTCTGACTCACGTCGGGATCGAACCCAGGTCTCTCAGGTGGAAAGCAGATTTCTGTTCCACACGTGATTGTGTGTTGATGATTCTATCTTATTCACTCAGAAGGGATAATTCGAAATGAAATGTTGTCTATTGGTCATTGCTGAGTCGGGAAGTTGAAAACTTGCAAGCAGTTAGCTTGCCCAGGTAATTCCCTTGGGGCAGTTGCTCAGGTTCCGACTTCTTTTAGACTTGTATGGCCCAGTGGTTAACGCCCTTGCTTTCCACCTGAGAGACCTTCGATCCTGACGTGAGTCAGAAATTTATTTCTGTTCCACACGTGATTGTGTGTTGATGATTTCTATATATATATATATATATATGTATTTATGTATATATATATATATATGTACGTATGTATATATTATATATATTATATATATATATATATATATATATATATATATATATATATATATATATATATATATATATATACTGGTTACCACGTGGACTAAATATTTTCAAGGAGATAAAGCTTGATGTTATGGCAAAAAAATGCGCTTCAAGTGAAGGAGTCATGAGTATCGCAGTGACATGGTGATTAGAAAAATATGGGTAACTGAGGACTATCTAATGGGAATCAAAAGTTAACAGAGCAAACATTTCGATGTGTGTGCATTACATCACATAGGAAAAATGCGATTAAAGAACTGACTTAGATTAAAAGACAATGGCGTTTTAGAAGCAGGTGTATAGTTTGAAATAGTCAAAGGACGGAGTCCTAGAGGTATCGGAGAGCTCATATTGGTACAAACCCACGGGGGAATTAATAAAATTCAAGCTAAGATGAATTGTTAAAACCAAAACGTTACAGACGTTGAGTGTCGTTTGGTAGTATCCATTTTCCCAGCCCGAGAAGAACCCTAAAAGAGTTCAGAGGTCTGGTTAAACAAATCATTTATAACTAACTAACTGGTAGTATCCATTAAATGATAAATAGGGAAGTTTATCAGACCGTGAGAGAGAAGATAGCAAGAGCCGATAACATATTCTAGCAAAAGCGAAAAAATACGTATTGAGATGAAGGCGTTTTGAAAGGCAACAGATTCATTAAAAATTATTTATTACATGTCTCAAGATAAAACAAACACATGGAGAAATATCACATAAACATTACGTCGTCTTGTGCCGATGGAACTAGTTATTTGAAGGGTTTTCGAATGTATTGACAAAGGAGAGGAGAGTCTAAAATACACGTAAGTAAATAAAGCAAAATATACCTGAGAATGGTTTCAAATGTGAAAGTTTTAAGAATGTAAATACGACTAGAATCATTAAAAATTGAAGCTTGGAGAGTTCCTATTAGCTGATGAGAATTATACAGTTGAGACGCTGAAGATGCAAATCAATGGCTGACCAGGTTTTGAGAGGCTTTGCCGGATTTCGGGATTTCGAAAGTGATAGAGGAGAATACCAGACTTACACATATGTATCATCGCTTGATAATATCATGGAGAAGTACGGGAAGCTTTTTATGGAGGAAATAAGATCGGAAGGGCTGTAAAGGGGGTACAGTGCTAAAATTGTTTTATAAAGTGATGAAAGGTACAAGAAAAAACCTATACACTGTAGGTTGAGGTGGAAGGATCAAAACATTTACATCGAGAAAGTGGATTTGTAGAGTATATACATACATACATACATACATACATACATACATACATACATTGCCATGCTGATAACTGCGTCATGCACACACACGCATATACTTGTGTGTGTGTGCATGACGCAATTATCTGCATGGCAAAGCACGTCTCTGGGGAATCTACATTTCCATTATTTTACCATAAAAGAGCTATTTTACATCCTGATCGCTCTATCATTATTACGTAGTATACAAATTGGGTTACGAAAACATATACAGTGTATATGTATGTATATCTACACATATATACTGCTTGTATACACACACATATATATTATAATTATAAATATAATTACTCTTCTATATTTGCATTTTTAAATTCATGACTCTGCATGTAATCAGGCTTAGTGGCATCCGGCAACGGTATTTTTTTATAACCTAAAAAATATATAAATGCGTTTTCATCTGACTCTAACATTTTTTAATTTCCGTATGACCATCTTTTCTTTTTGTTTAAAGCACCAGTTAATAACACGAGCGGTATCCTTTGAGTTCAAAAGTGACAACGAAATGTAAATGTGCAATAAAATTCCGCAAGCAGAGCTGTCTTTGCCTCCATGAATTTCTGTATTTGTGGAATGACAGCAAATGTTGCCTTTGCCTTGTTCAGTTTTATCTTTCTTCGTTTAGCGAAATCCAAAGAAATTTAATCCGAAAACATGAGAATTTTATGAGCTTGCCCGTGAAATCCAGTTCTCGTAATTCAGCATGTCCTTTGATGTCTCCCAGATCACAGATATTGTCTAAAGGGATTCCGTCACAGTTGCTCCTTTACTTTTCATAGATAAGCTTCTATGAAGACATTTACACATTCTCTTCGATAACTTTACACACGAGAAGTAGTTACCTAACCGTCAAATTTACCCTTCGGGACTAAAATGATCTTGGAGATAGCTAGACTGAGCCTGTGACTAAAAAAATTCAAATCAATCCTTGCAACGCATCCTGATATCATTTTAAAGGATCCACCCGTCTGATGCTGATGTAAGTCGACACCATTTCTGTGACGTCGTATATTCTTCTCTGTAGCTCTCAAGTCTCGGAGAAATAACTATTTGCTTACAAACAACATCAAATTGCAAACTCCCGTCCACAGCTCCCGCAAATTCCCCACCAATACCTATTTACATAAACGACAAATCCTGCAGCCTATCTTGACGGCAGCCCTTGTGCCTGAAGTTTGCGAGAAAGATTCCTTCTCGAAGTCGCAGGCTCATATTGAGGGATTTTCTTTGCATACCAAGATAACTGGAGCAAGAAGAAGGAAGATGCCGCCAGCAGTTTGTAGTTCAGAACAGAAAAATACTTGGACAAAAATGATGCATGTAAACTGTAGGACTAAAATGATGTATGTGAATTATAAGACAAAAAATATGTATGTAAATTATAGGACAAAACTGATGTATGTAAATTATATAGGGGCGTGTACATATTTTGTGTATTTTTGACAGAAACAAAGCAAAAGCGAATACGGAATACACAAGTAATCGGAGACTGTGCCCCAGCAGGGAAAAGAGGTAGCACAGAATGCTGAGACGCCTCACTCCCGTTCTCAAGTCTTTCTCAACCAATTCTCTGACCATGTCTTAAGACTAGCAAAGTTTTTATAAAAATGTTTGTTTTGCTTGTCATTGGAAATATGTTACATTCAATACAAATGGTTATGTATTTATGTCTCGACGTATCATTGAATATTGTACTGATAATAACTTTCAGAAAAAAGCAGCCGTGTACAACTCGTCCTATACTGAACACCTAATGGTCAAAAATCATCGTCATTATGTACAGGCAGAAAGAACGCATTGCACCCTTCGCAATGATGAAATTTTTAAACATTTAATCAGAACACATGAGAAATTTATGAGCTTGCCCATGAAATCCAGTTCTCATAATTCAGCTTGTCCTTTGATATCTCCCAGATCATAGATATATTGTCTAACATGATTTCCGACACAGATGCTCCTTTACTTTTCGTAGTCATAAGCTCTGTTTCCATCTTTTTGTAAACATGATTCCTTAATTTAGGTGACAAAACCATTGCGGCATGAGAATATATCAGCCGCATTACTAATACCTGACAGAATATACATTGTCGCCTTGCATGATTAGAGCAGTAGTCGTTCAAAACTTTTGGGTTTATACTTTTTTTTTTTTGGCGGAGGAATTCTCACTGGAAATGGCTTTTCACAGATGAAAGACATTTCAGGACAGCGCGGGACTGCCTGCTGCAGGAGACAGGTTAGACGTTCGAGTCATAAAAGTCATAAATATCCACAGAAAGTTACATTCGAAACTTTTTTGATATACGTCCAGTCTTCACTTCATGAAATGAAAATTGTTCAGGTTTTCTGATTCATTGCTACGATATACAATTAAATGAAAATTATAACTTTATCATTGCAGACACGTTCACTGACGAACGCACAGGCATACACGCACAAGCGCACACAGACTCACATACACACATTGTGTGTGTATGTATGTATGTATATATATATGTATATATATATATATATATATATATATATATATATATTTATATAGTATATATATCCTATATATATATATATATATATATATATATATATATATATAATAATAGATATATATACTCAACAACAGAGCTGCAGCTCTCGAAATCATAACTCGTAGGCGTCCAGGAAAGGCACTCAATACAGCTGATAGTTTATTCCTAATGCCGACGTTTCACAACTACATTGAGTCAGCTCGCTGTTTTTCAGCCTTGAAAATGCAACAATGTAGTTGTGAAACGTCGGCATTAGGAATAAACTATCAGCTGTATTGAGTGCCTTTCCCTGGACGCCTACGAGTTATATATATATATATATATAGATACACAATTTGTGTGTGAGACTGCGTGCGCTTGTGTGGGTATGCCTGTGCGTTCATCAGTGAACATGTCTGCAGTAACAAATTTATAATTTTTATTTATTTGTATACTGTAACAACGAATCAAAAAACCTGAACAATCTTCATTTCATGACGTGAAGACCGGACGGCATATCAAAAAAGTTTCGAATGTAACTTGCTGTGGATATTTATGACTTTTATGACTCGAACGTCTAACCTGTCTCCTGCAGCAGGCAGTCCAGTGCTGTCCTGAAATGTCTTTCATCTGTGAAAAGCCATTTCCAGTGAGAATTCCCTCTGCAAAAAAAAAAAAAAAAAAAAAAAAATTATAAAACTCCAAGTTTTGAACGGCTACGCGTTTGCTACCGAGGTAACAAAAAAGACAAAAAGATCAAAAACTGAAACAGACACCGGAAAAAAAGACTGGTTACAAAAAATAAAAAAGTTTGGGATTTGTAAAAAGTAAAGCCATCTTCATTAGCCGGTTATATTTCCAACCAGCGCACTCGTAAGGAATACTTTCCATTTTAGGGACTTCATGAAGCGAGTGTTTTATATTTTCAAAAAAATTAAATGTATATTTAAACGCTTGATTATTTTGGTATATCGACATTTTTTATTACAAAGATGTACGTACATTGGTATATACATATGTGGTATTTTTACTAAAGATGGACTAAATTCCCATCATTAGTCTGGTAACGTACATACATTTTTACTAACTTAGTACTGATAAATGATTTGCTTGATAAATGTGTTGCTTACGGAGAAAACCACGTTAGAGTCTCTCATTATTACTGGACAGATAGGGTAAAATATTGACCCCTTTCTATTTGATAAGAGAGGAAAAGTGAAAAAACTGGAAATCTGAACTTGCAAATCGTAAAAGAGAGAATGCCAGATATTGATATCAATAAGTATCAACATATCAAGAAAAATTAAACCTCCTTCTGACGCCTAGGTATCAAATAAACCGAGTAGACGTTTTCCTATACGCATTCTTTTTATTTCCCATACATTCCGTTCCCGGTGATAGATACTGACCGCAGTAAAATTCCCGGAATTTTTGGTGGCCCTGATGGACGCTTGATAGACAAGCGGGAGATGGGAAAAAATTGAATATTGAATCGTGTGTTGCCCGTGCCTGCAAGCGGGAAAAAGTCACTGGGCTATTTACTGTGCCGTGTTTTGACTAACACTTCGCTATTTTCTTATTGTCTTACCGAATTACTTTTTCATTATAAGAAAAATATAAACAATTATTATTATACATATATATATATATATATATTATTAGTATTGTTATAAGCATTATTATCATTAGTTTGTTGAGGTTGTTATTATTATTATTTCCTGTTGTTATTGTTATTACCCGAAGATAAAGTTCACAATGTTGGAAGTTCACGAGTTTTTTGCAGATCGTGCTATGCCTCGAAAGATCTCAGCAAAACTTCCGATGTATTTTGGCAATACATTCAGTTTGGATTTTATTTTCCATTTCAGTGTTCGTGATAATAAACTATTATTATTATTATTATTATTATTATTATTATTATTATTATTATTATTATTATCTGTTGCTGGATGTAGCAAGCTAAAAGTCTAATAGTCCGAGAATGAGAAATCCACAGATGTGGAAACAATAAAACATATAAATAGGGCAGTTTCCAGTAGATAGAGTCAAATAGAAAGAAATAAAATTGATGCCTGATGAAATTACGCTGAGAGACGCATTAACCTATTCTCAGCTTTTCTGTCAATAGAGCTGTGGACTGGCACTCGCTAGACCGGAGTTCGATTCCCCGGCCGCCTGATGAAGAATTAGAGGAATTTATCTCTGGTGATAGAAATTCATTTCTCGCTATAATGTGGTTCGGATTCCACAATAAGCTGTAGGTCCCGTTGCTAAGTATCCAATTGGTTCTTAGCCACGTAAAATAAGTCTAATCCTTCGGGCCAGCCATAGGAGAGCTGTTAATCAGCTCAGTGGTCTGGTAAAACTAAGGTACACTTAACTTTCTGTCAATAGTTGTTAGCATCGTAAATTAATCTGATTAGAGTTTTAATTCCTCGCCGTTGTTTTCTTACGTAATGGCTCGCATATGTTAGTTCAGTGCCTGTTGTCTTGAAATACTTCTATTTATTTTCATTATTTTACTTTCCATATATGAATTTGCTTCCTGATATATCTTACATTCCATTTTTGACTTCGCTCAATTCTCTTTTAATAAGAAAACTCGGCAAGTTATATTACCAGAAATGTCCTGTTTATGAATATTTCTTTACGCTTATCAATTTCTGTTTAATGCGTTTTTGGCAAATGTCCTGTTTATGAATATTTCTTTATGCTTATCAATTTCTGTTTAACGTCTTTTTGGCAAATAAACGTAAATGGTTCTCAGTTCTAGCAGAATTATTTGATGCGATTTGTTTTGTTTATTATATAAATAAAACGGTTTATTAATGGTATCTTTACCTAGCATTACAGCCGTGCTCTTTTTCTCTTTCACGCTTGCGCCGAGAATCACATCTTTCTATCCAATAATGGAACTTCCATTCAGCCCTTCATATTTTAAACGTAACCCGTGTCTGATGTCTGCCTCATCCGTTATCATCCTAACCCCTTCAGCTGTTGCCATTTGCATATTATCCCTTTATCCTGTTATCATCTATCCATCTTGTCAGGTTTGCGACAGTTCCACCATTTTCGTCTTGGGGATGATCCCCTTTCATGGTCTGCAGTTCATCTCCGTGATTAACGATGTCCACTTTACAAAATCCAGTTTACAAATCATGTCTCTTTTGTGCTAAAAGGTCTCGACTTCACTGTTCATTTATACTTCACTCACGGCGATCTCTGTCTAAACCTACCAATCATCAGATCAACCCAACTGCTAACAAGGAACTACTTTGTTGAATTTTACTATTTTTTTTTTTAACTCCAGACAAAAGCTGGTTTTAGTGTTCTTGCTAAATGTGTATATTTCTTATTTCCTTTATTTATTCGGCAGGAGAACTTTATGCAATTGGTTACTAATACCATAATTAATCATTTTTGTTTACTGCCCTATAAATTTTCGTATAATCTTTAAGGATTTTTTCTATTTGTCACTTGCGCTTCTACTTTAAGTTCTCTCTCTCTCTCTCTCTCTCTCTCTCTCTCTCTCTCTCTCTCTCTCTCTCTCTCTCTCTCTCTCTCTCTGGAAAACTTATAAATGGAAATATGCTTTATGCAAATCTTTGTGCTACTCTCGAGTTGATATAATAATTACGTAACGTAATGATGTTTCAACAGCATCTGAGAACTGCAGGGAACGAACAGGAATCAGAATATATTTTGATGCATGGCTAATCGCTACTTGATATGTTAGCTGACCCGGGAAAAAAGTTTTTGTTGTTATTATATTATTTTATTTTGAAAGATATCGCCTATTTAATCAAATTCAGTTTCTGTTTGATTGTTTTATCTGCCCAATTAGTTGTATATCTGGAAAATATACCTCATACCCATATGTATACTTTTAAAAGAATGTTTCAGCAATCAAATCAAGGCATTCCAATCTTTTCTCTACATTCAGCGACCAGATATACATCAAGGGGTGCGACGGGGAAGATAATCCTTTCTTCTACTCTGCTGGTCGTTCTTTTCGGAGAATTTCTCGTGGCTCGCAACTGTTCAAATGGTATCCGTATCTGTGCATCGTCTCCCTATCTGCGTGGGCAGAGGGGGAGATATTTTGTGGTAGTCCTGGACAGATTGATGTTCATTGCAAAGGGTAGAGCTAGGGAGTGAAAATGAAAAGCGTGGATCCTGGACGTCAGTGACAGAAGAAAGAGTGCGTCGTCTTCCCTTCGTCCACTGACGGATGAAGCTGCTGTTGTTCACCAAACATTCAGTGGTGATCTGAGGCAACATCGAGGGGTCTCTGCCACTTATAATAACGCATGGCTATCAAGCCTTCATCGTAATGATTGTAGGATGATCTTTCCTGGTCACCTTGCTTAGCAACTCATTTTTTCCTCAAGTTTGATTCCTTTCACCTCAAGTCGGCAGTGTCTTTCAAGATGAAATATAAAAACAAAATCTTTTTGTCCCTAGTAAGCTCACTTTACCTAAGTTACTTCATTTTTTTAAACTAAGCATTTCCTTAATAGCTTAGTATTACTTTATAAATTTAGTTTTTATCTTTACTTGGGGATAATATTAAGTATACTTATAACTAACAGCAGCAATAACATAATAATTGTGACAATATCAGTGAGAAGATGTAAAGTTTTTTTACATGTTCAGGTTTGAAGTTAATTCCTTCTCCACATTCAAAAAAAAAAAAAAAAAAAGAAAAAATTACGGAAATTATAACTATCACGAGAACATCAGACGTGTCCGGAAGAAGATTCCATTTGTCTTTCTTTCTTTTTCCGTTATTTCTTTCTGTGTATTATCTATGTTACCTTAGTTTTTTCCTCTACATCCCTGTTAATACAAAATTCGCTTAAAGTAATCGGAAATATAGGTAATCACAGTATCTTTATGGAAGTGGTCGACTGAATATATACTGACATACATATAAATCATATTTGATGGTGTATATGCATGAACTACTCAGATACCCTGCACGCCAGAGAGAGAGAGAGAGAGAGAGAGAGAGAGAGAGAGAGAGAGAGAGAGAGAGAGAGAGAGGCTGGCGGTATGATTTTGACTGGAGGGACAGCTGACAAAATTTGTGATGATATTTCGATAAAGTTTGGATGTCGGTTTCGCCCGGATTTACTTTATTGAATTTGCAACGGAGATATTACTTTTCATATATCTCATTTTTTTAATCCTTTTACAGAAGCGGACTTCAAATCATTTTCTTAATATGCTTACTTGGTCTTTTGTTGGCTGGTGAATCTGTGAAGACAAATTCGAGTTCCATTTCACACAAAAAATTAATCCCCTCAATTATCAATCGAGTTGCTGGTAGGTAGGAAAGTGGGAGAAACTCGCTGACATGGAAGATTGTTACCTCCCAAAGTAAATCCTCAGGTACTGTGTAGGTACTACGGTTCCAAATTTCTAAATACCTTTATTATTGAGTTGGTAATCCTCTTGTCTTACAATGGCTCCAGATGTGATTTATGAAATTATTATTATTATTATTATTATTATTATTATTATTATTATTATTATTATTATTATATGTAGTTTTGAAGGTGATAACTGCATCAGCTTCATTCAGTTTATTTAGAGATTTCTGTGTTTTTCTAGTGATTACTTTTTCATGGTTACTACATTCTGCCAATAAATCGCCGAGGAAGGAAATCTCTATAGCAGGTGAACGCCTTATTGCTGTTACCTTCGTAGTTATTCAGTAACTGTTACAGCGTATATTTTCTAAATAAAACTATCCCAGCTTGCAACCTTTTTTCCACTCACAAGAATGACGAACGTCGGTGAATTACTAGCAGAATGTACTAACTCAGAACAATCAAGTATTAGAAATTAGAGAAAACTCAATATAAAATATTGCAGCTGATGCAGATATCACTTTCAACACTACTTGCTCAAAAATGGATCCTCTACCGACATATATTATTATTGTTTATTATGTTAAATTTGATTGTTTCAATCAGATTATTATATTTATTATTTTTATTTTAAGGTCATTAAATCATATGAAAGGACCCCCTGGTTCTGATTATTTAATGCAAAAGTTTACGAGGCACCAGCCTTCAGCGTCATAAAATAGGCAATAATTGTTAAAATTAAGACAGAGATATCTCCAAATAAATGCATATATATTTACATGTGCATACATACATACATACATATATAAATGTATATATATACAGTATGTATATTTACTTATAAATGTATATATGTAAATCTATAATTCTATCTCTTTCACTTGTACATCAATTTCCAGTCATACGTTAACTCAAAACAATGGTTCATTTATTGGCAAACTGAGGATTGTGCACCTCTTGAAAATTCTGATTCCTGCGTCTTGAGAAAAAAAATTTAACGCGAAGTTACATTCCTTGTTTCATTCAGCTGTTAACGTCTACGCGCGCGGGGCTGAAAAAAGCATTATGATAAACTTGTTCTGGACACTGGAATAAATCCTGTAACAAATGATTTTTTGATGCCTAGAGTGTCATGTAATTTAAAAAATGAAAAAATGACGTCGATTGATTTTCTTCCCTGAGGTTGACCAGTCTTCCCACAAACCTTTTCCGATTCGGCATAAACGGAGAAGTAGCCAAGACTTGATAATGACTACTTGTTTAGGTGTAGGGGAGAGGGGTGCTGGCTCTTCGGTCGTTATTGTCGGACTGGTAATTACATCCGGGCTGGGCTCATGAAAGGGGAATTATCTCCTGAGTTTTCATTAATGAATGGAGTTTCTGGATTTATAAAACCCCATAACACATTTAGCAATAGCCATGGGTAGTTTATTGAATTTCTGAGGATGTAAGAGGAAACGGTGACTGAGGACTCCTCGATGATCATAAAATCTTGTCTTCCTGGAAGTAGGCAGACAGTCGCACAGAGGGGCGGATGGTCATTTTAGTACTTAAATGACAGACGATATTCCACCCCTTCAGTGGATCTTGAGGAAGAGCTGAATTATTCTTGATAAGGAGGTCAGCTACATGATGGTTCTCATTGTATTTCTTCGGGGTAATTTTTCCTAAATGATTTTCTGAAGAGTACTGATGATGCATTATAACCTGCTCGTTCAGCTGGTCTCGATTTAGATGCTTCTCCGTTCAGATTTTTTTTTTTTTTTTTGTGGTAAAACCTGACCTGCTTCTCAATTTCCTGATTCAAGAAGTCATTGTTGACATGTATCTTGATTGCACCATCAGTTTCTTTTATTGTTTGCTAATACAACCATGGGGTATCCATGAGGAGGCAGGGCCACATTTATGTCGAGGGACTCCCATTGAAATTTTATCACAAGTAAAATATCTTTGTCTTTAAAAATAGTCAGAAAAGATAGACCTGCTGGGACTTCCTCTTTGGCTCTGGGGTTGACGCAGGGGGCTCAGATGGAGTTGAAAAAAGATATTCTGTATGTATGTATATATATATATATATATATATATATATATATATATATATATATATATATATATATATATATATATATATATATATATGTGTGTGTGTGTGTGTGTGTGTGTGTGTGTAAACATTGATGGCTCAGTGGTTTTGAACGTCGACTGGAAGTCGCTGGAGGGTACTGTCGAGTGTTCGAGTCACTTGGGCACCAATACATTTACCACATATAATTCCCCATCGGTGATATTCCCGGAGTAGCGTGAATTGGATATTCAACGACATTTGTAGCCTAATGTCTGTATGCAAATCACGGTTATGTGATAAAAATTCATTTATATATACATATATATATATATGTACTTAGGTTCCAACTTCTTTAATGACTTGTATGGCCTAGTGGGCAGCGCTCTAGCCTTTCAATTGAAAGACCTGGGTTCGATCCTCATGTGAGTCAGAAATCTATGTATGTATGTATCTAAGCATATACAAAATTAAGATCCTAACGATATATTACATACTTCGGATTTAAACTCTAGGAGGAAACTGACGTATATATAAACAGACAATATTTAGTCTGCTGCATGATTATCATCACAGCCATAAGAGTTATACGAAAATATAGTCAGCTTTAATTAATTAATGGTCTTTAGCTATGAGTACAAAGGTTTGCGCGTTGGAATAATTTCGTCCATTACGCATAATATAGTATCAGCGTGATAGAAATCAAAGGCTTTTATGGCCCTGACTATCGCTTTGATTTCGGCGCCATAACCTTGTAAATTAGTGCATTAGAGAGGTCGTAGTATAAAACA
>NC_089767.1:29547008-29569508 GCF_040412425.1 Macrobrachium rosenbergii
ACACACAATATGTGATATATATATATATATAGCCTACACATGTATATGTGTATATATGTGTGTGTGTGTGTTTGTTCCCGCATGAGTACTGAGATTCCATTTTTTGTTCGCAAGAATATTGAACTGATTTATATTGCACTGAAATTTGTTTTAAATAGAATCAATCTTACTTTATTTTAAAACTTGTCTTTGTCGACTCTATCAAAATAATGGCTCTTAACTGTTTAGTTTTTTGTCATTTTTCCATTTGTTAATCTCAATAGTTCATTTTGTGCTGTTATTATAATAATAAACTGACATACAACATCATGAATAAAGAAAATTCAGAAATTCCGTGACAGGATGACATAGCCCGGCGACGGTAGGGAGACGTTTCGGTGAACGTGAAATTTTATATATTTCCGAATATCGTAAATTGTTTTGCGATATAGCAATTATGGAATCAGTTGCGTCGATAATAAGTTCAGTAGAAGTAGTGTCTGTGTTTTAACTATTAATTATTAATATTAAAAGTCTTGGTTTTCATTAAAAAAATTCTTTTATTATTATTATTATTATTATTATTATTATTATTATTATTATTATTATTATTATTATTATTATTATTACCTTCCATTCAGTTAAGGTATTAAATTCGAAATAACACTGATACCACTTAGTCCCGACGATGGTAATGCTTCAGTGCTGTGCATCATGCGTTCGAGCATCCAATAAGAATGATGCTTCAATGGGGAGTTATTCAGTGATTGATCGTCTTATTAGGAAGCACTCGGGGCTGCATGTTGTCCCTCGTTGATCACTTTCAACTCGCTTTATTAGTTCCTGTTGCCATGTGAGTCCGAAATGACGCGCTCTTCATTTTTATCAAATATTTCATGCGATTATTGAGAATGTGAAGCAGGATAACTATTTTTTCATCATTCTTGATGTAGCAATTGTAGTATATACATACATACGTATATATGTATGTGTATGTACCTCCAAACCATTAAGAAAAAATTAAAGTTAATATGTATTTGCATTTTCATATTTTCTTTGTAGGAACATTGCAGACAACATGAGATAATGGCACCTTTCACTGCCTTACAAAACACTGAAAAGTTATCTTAAAAATAAAAACTGCTTAACAGTTTAATGTCTAGCAATAGAACTGACCAACAACTCATCTAATTTATAAAGGCATTACTTGATTTCAACATAAGGGTACGTTTCCTAATTATACGCTTATCGTTGTCACCACAAGATACATTTTCTTTTGAATCTTTCCATCTTGTGTCATGCTCGAAACTAATTACATGAAAGATGAAGCACTGGACATTTTTCCTACTCGTACACAGTAGTTGTGTTGTTTTACACTGACTCTAGCAATTTTCGAAGATACAGAAAGTATCACACTCAATACACGGAATCTTGTGTATACAGCCGGTCTACGAGTTAGGTGAATTCCTAATTAAAACAAGATCTTCAAATATCATCACTCGTCAACACAAGTAACATTCCAAATTAAGGAATAAAATTGTAAGGATGTCTGCAAAATTTAGAGGCTGTTTCTTCATTTCATTGCATCATGACAAAATTATCGATGGCACAAATGAGTTCAACTTTTTCAAAACTTCAGCTCCATTTTGAAATACGGAATATATCCTCAACATATCTGGCCAAAAACTATGGTCTAGTAATATTTACGCAGAAATGTCATTTCAAAACTCCGTTAAATATTATTTAGTAAAAGTGGAAGAAGATTTACAATGGCCATTCCAAACAATTGTTAGTAAAAACATTAATTATGCGTAAATGTGCGGTATATTACATATAATCTTATTCAGTACTTACTGCTTCTATAATGTATAAGCTGTATGTTTTAGCTTATCTAGAATTTAATAAGTAACATGAATGATGCTTGAATAATTTGCTTTTTTCTGTAACAAAAGCTATAAAGGATTTACTGTGGTCTGTCTGTTGAAGATACTGAAAAGTTACAACTTTTAAAAACCCAAAACTGGAAAAAAATATCACCCATAGCATCCGCGACCTGCTGTAAAATGGGATATTAGTCCATCTCATTTCTAAAAAGCGAAGCTGCCGTTACTCCTTAAAAACAGGAAGCAAATGGACCTCCGCAACTCTTTTCTGTTGTGTATGTAGGTTTCTCCCTAGTTCATAAGATCTTTGAGTACTCGGCTTGGCAACCTGTTCTATGCTATCACCGCAAGCTATGAAAAATAACCTTTTGTTCATCCTTCTCTATCCCTAGGATGAACTGGTGGAGATTCAAATATAGGGATTCAAGTTCAAAAGTGGGATTTAAGTTCGCGTTTGTTTTTATTAAATCGGTACATTTATTAATCAATACACTTTTTGTTTAAATGGACACTGTTGTCAATAGTATGTTTCCATAGAACTGGATATTAAGAAGGATGTTTGCAAATTAACTGGGCCCCGCCCATCCAACAGACATTTCTTAGTGTTTGTTGCAAACAATCATTGTTATCTTTATATAAGTTCATCCCATATTATAAACGGCGCTGATATATAACCTAACATGGGATTAACAAGACGGTCATAGGATTACAGAGGAATATTTCACACTGAAAGCAATAATGCTTTCGTATATGATAACCGACAAGTAGGTCATTTATGATTTGACAAGACTTTCGCAAGATAATGGGCAAGTTTTTTTCATGGAGCAATGAATTTCAATATCTTAACATCAACTAAAGTATCGAAACGTTTCCATGAATTTTGGTGCTCCGACTTTCCATGACCATTCATCTTTCTTTCTTTTCTGAATAAAGCATAGAGAGGCAGTTTTTTATTTTCATGTTTTTTTGTTAATAAATTGTGTAGCCAATGACAGGTTTATGATAGATGAACGGCCCATGAGTAAAGGGGTGTGGACAAAGAAAAGATAAATGATGGTTGCCAAAAGCCAATTAGACTACAGTTTAATGGAAAAGGCATTTTATGTTTTTTTTTCTCACAACAGCTGAAATATCCTGGAATATTTCACACATTTTATGAGAAGTAGTTTATTAAAAAGATAGAACTAAAAGCTGAATGTTGATGATGAAAATAGCAAACTAGTCAATATATATTGTTGCTTGTAACAAAAACTTGGCCACCTGCCCTTTTTGAAACGTCCGTATAAATACACTGTTCATCTACTGTCAATAACACATCACCTTTTCCGTTTTCCCGACGTTACACATTCGTCATTGGACTATCACTTTCTTAATATGACACATTTCCCCAGGCTGCTGTGCAACACCCGCCGCCCTACCTCATCTCAATGAGTCTTAGTCAAGTTAACTAACACCCTTATTGGTGGATTCGAACTGATAATTTCCTCTCAATGGCTTCAGCCCTAAAAGTATAAGAGACTATTACCTATCACCTCCGCCTCTCCTTTCCGTTTCAATTAAAGGTTATTTTTTTACGAAAGCACTTTGTCGGCCTCCACACAGATACACGCATGAATATAAGAACGTTGCTTTATTTTCGCATGTCTCTTGAAATTGTTTACCTCTACCCACAGTCATTCTTTTTTTTTTTTGTATTTGCCAAAAGAGTCGAGTAATGTGTTTCAGCTTTTCCTTTTTCTTAGACTTTACAAAGTTCTGGCTTTCTTTCTACCTCTTAGGAACTTTAGGCAAGGGTCGAAATGAAGAGAAATTCTCGAATTTTCATAATTTTTCGTAATAAAGGTGAAGCTCAGATATACGTTCTGTCTCTAGCCTTATGTAAGCAAACTGAGTTAACGCACGCACACCCATATATGTAGACACAGATACTTGCACACACACAAACACACATACATGAACACGTAAACACACATACACACAAATCATACAGGATATTATGGATCATATATATATATATATATATATATATATATATATATATATATATATATATATATATATATATATACATATACAGGTATATATATACACACATATATATAAATGATCCATAATATCCTATATGATATGAATGCAAACAGATTCATGGGGCATATGCCCGTTTTGCCCCAGGAATTCAGTCAACTCTATTACAGTAATAACACATCCTATTGCCAAAGCATGATTGGTTGTTAAAAAAATAGAACGAACAAACTAACAGAACAATGAAAAGGTCCTAAATACGTGAGTTGGCCATAAACGCTGTTTAAAGATGCATTACTCATTTTAACACCACCGATAGCGCAGGGTTGGATTGTGCTGCATGATAAAACGACTGTGTAATTTATTCTAAGGGGGAACATTTTCGTGGGTTAAGAACGCGTAGAGGAAGATCTTGTTTTCAATACTGGTTCTCTTTTCTCTCTCTCTCTCTCTCTCTCTCTCTCTCTCTCTCTCTCTCTCTCTCTCTCTCTCTCTCTCTCTCTCTCTAGAATTTTGTAATCTTTGTTGCTCTAGGACAGTGGTTTTCAACCTTTTTGTGCCCATGGCCCATTTTTGGCATCCCTAAACACTCATGGCCCCACTGCCTTTCAGAACTGTGGAATGATAATTAATAATAGAATTATTGTAAAACATTTTCAGAACACTATTAGTTTTACATTTTTACTCGTGGAATTATTTTTCAGAACTCTTTATTAGTTATACATTTTCATTTATGAAAAAACACTGGCCTGCAATTACTGTAAATGATTTTTCATTTTTTAAATACTATTTTTAAGATGTCCGTGGCATGGCTCCCTCAGAACTGCTCATGGCCCCCCACCAGTGGGCCATGACCCATCGGTTGAAAACCACTGCTCTAAGAGAAGAAGCATTGTGTAAATTATGCATGATTAACAATATGTTTTGATTTCCTCTGCCAAGATATGCAAACTTTTCATTAGACGGGTCGTGAATTCATTTAGAAATAACATAGCAAACTCATTTTCCCCGTCCTCTTTCTATGCAAAATTGTTTACCCTTGTATGTCACTTACAAATACTGATATGAAAAAATACACAAGTTTTGATAAACAGCTCTCTCTCTCTCTCTCTCTCTCTCTCTCTCTCTCTCTCTCTCTCTCTCTCTCTCTCTCTCTCTCTTATTACAAGGAGACGAATGAAAGACTTAAGTCATAAACTGAATCATTTGGAATGACGATTAAGAGGTTAGTAACTAACAGAGGTTGGTAATGGTAATGGTGCCACATGGATTAATGACCACAGGTGCTTCGTCGATTCACTCTCTCTTGATTGTTCGTTAATGATGTCGAGGTTTTTAGAGATGGAAATTCTCTCTCTCTCTCTCTCTCTCTCTCTCTCTCTCTCTCTCTCTCTCTCTCTCTCTCTCTCTCTCTCTCTCTCGCGTATTGTATGTACGTAGTTCTAGTGAAGAGAGCCAGCAGAATTTGTTTTATTTTTGATGAAAAGTAATAACCTCAACATCAGGTTACAGTACAATGGAAGGGCCCTTTTTTTTAGGGTAAAGTAAATTATTTGTCTTTGAATATCACACTTCATGCTTAGGCTGAAATCCACTGTTACGTTTCTTGACAGCCTAGTTTAAAAGCATACGACACGACTCAACGGTTTGAAATCCACCCTGATAACAAGTGACTTCGTTTAATTTGTGATGGAATAAATTACAAACCTTATACTACTTTGTCGATTTATTCGATTTATTTACGGGAATAAAGATTTCAAATCTTCATATTTTTAACATCGTAAAAGTTGCCCACATCTGTCGTGACACCACAAATTTTTTAGCAGTCTTCAGAATTTCCACCCCCAAGCTAAATTAATCTGTTGAATATACATTAGTTCGACATTCGTCATAATCTCCAAGCGCAAGAGTCATTTTTCAGCGTCTTGTAAAGTCTGAAAAGTCTAAACGCGCGCGAATGGGGTACTGTGTTCCAGTAAAAGGAAGCAAGATGGCTGTCGAATGGATGAGCAAACGCACTGCGTTCAATTTGTCGTATATTTAGACACTGAAATTGTTCCCTGCGCTGTGCTATGATTTTCCGAACGAGCTCCAACTGCATACTTTGAATAGATAGCGATTAGGAACATCATCACACAGGTGAGGGAAAACTGAATTTAATTTATGCTGAAATAGGTTTTTGTTACAGCGTTCTTTTAACGTTTTAAATAGGTTTCTGTTACAACGTTTTAAATATATCGAATTCTATTTACGCCACATTGATACGGATGTATCAATGACTAATTTCACGCCAGTTTGCGTTGTTATCTCTTTGTGAAAGGTCTCGTTCGGAGTTAAATCTTTTCTGTTTATTTTACCACTCTTCTGGCTATATGAACATCCTCAATAAAACATCTCAGTTCGTGAAACAATAAATATCCAGTTTTTAGGGAAGTGATATTTGAATAGGAAACCTTAGTTTGCATTGTCCGTAATGTAGCCTCAGTAATTCTTATATAGGTTTACCCGAAATCGAAATCTTAAAACTGCAATCAAGTTACAATATCTATTTTTCGGATTATATGCCCCTCAACTCTATTAAACACCTATTTCCCTTTCAGAATGTCGTGAAGAGGATTCACAAATGGAATGACGATATCTGTTTGCGGTGGAACGGTGCAACTCACTCATTAAAGGTAGGAGAATTGAAAATTTTATTTATTCATTGTAAAAGTATTATGTAACCTATGCAGATGTTAGAGCAAACAAGTTGGCACTCTACGAAAGCGTATGCAACTGTAACCGATTAATCTTCTTTTGCAGGTTAAAAATAAATAATGCCAAGAACTTGATGTTAATATATTACCATATTTATCTCTCTACATTTTTCGTAACCATTTTTTTTTGGGGGGGGGGGCGGGGGCGGGTGTTTGTGTAAGAGAAATTCGGAAGGACCTGGTTTTCATCCTTAATTCTGAATAAGAATCCTTTAAAACGAGTCTTCAACGCCTTAGATTGGAAATCTTGAATTTATCAGAACAGAAGCCGGAATTCACGAGAACAAGAATCTCGAACACCTGCAACTGGAATCACGAATGATAGAGCCTTAATTTCATTCAATAGTACGATTCCTGAAGCCTCCTGAATACCACTGTTTAAACCTTTAGAACAGAAATTTTCTGTGACACAAGCATGGAATCCTTACCAGCCTAGAATGATATTCGTGAATTCTCCATAACAGGATCCCTGACCTACTTAAACGAAGGACATTAAATTCCACAGAATGAGAATCTTGAATGTCTTAGAATGGTGACCATGAAGTTCCGTGGCTCTATGGCCATCATTTCACTTATCAACCATGAGTGGTTACCTGTTATAATCAGAGAATAATTGATGAATGTCCTCAATAAATAATTCACTCTTATCTCTTGTGAGTAAGTGACCATTATCAGAAATTATCAGTTGTATATCAGCATCAGCAAACAACCAACGATTATCAGCTGTGAATGGAAGGCTGTTATGGCCGCGAATTATTGGTAGTCATTAAAAGTGAATGAACGACTGTTATCAGCCATAAATTCTTTATTGTTATCGGCGATGAATAATTCAACTGGTTTACGCAAAGAAAAATAAATGTCGTCATGATCCAAAACTATTTTTGTTTTTTTAAGTCTACCATTCTGATGGTTATTTTCTTGTCATTCATTTTGTTGAATATCGTTACTATTACTACTACTGCAGTTGTTAATGCTGATCGTAAAATGATATTATTAATGAAAATTATAAATAAAGTTTTATTGAGACAGGTGATGAACGTGCTCCAAAGTCTTGCAAACCTCAAACCCTCAGGCAGTGAGCATTTCCTGGGCAGGGATGGTTCCGCAGTTAATGATGGTGCGAAAGGCGGGCCTCGGCTGCCTGAAAACCAAAAGCACTGGGCAGATGAAGCTCATTACCTAAACAAAGGCAATTCGCCTAAAAGTCAAACTCCAGAAACAAACCGAGGCAATCAGGACACACTGGTGACAAGACTCTGCTGTGCAACTCAACACAGGCTTCAGTGTCAGTTAAACGTAAGGCTTAGTATCACAAATGCTACCTGAGAATCCCCTAAGATACCAAATAGCCACACCAGAAGTGACAGGCTGACTCAACACTGGAGAGCCGAGCCAAGATAATGGATTTCAACATTACTGGAATGGTGTACGGATCACATGGGAAATAACGGATATTGGATTAAATGATTGTACGGATCACATGGGAAATAACGAATATTGGATTAAATGATTGTACGGATCACATGGGAAATAACGGATATTGGATTAAATGATTGTACGGATCACATGGGAAATAACGGATATTGGATTAAATGATTGTACGGATCACATGGGAAATAACGGATATTGGATAAATGATTGTATGGATCACATGGGAAATAACGGATATTGGATAAATGATTGTAACGAATATTGGATTGTACACATGGGAAATAACGGATATTGGAAAAATGATTGTACGGATCACATGGGAAATAACGGATATTGGATAAATGATTGTACAGATCACATGGGAAATAACGGATATTGGATAAATGATTGTACGGATCACATGGGAAATAACGGATATTGGATAAATGATTGTACGGATCACATGGGAAATAACGGATATTGGATAAATGATTGTACGGATATTGGATAAAAATGATTGATTGTATAGATCACATTGGGAAATAACGGATATTGGAAAAAATAACGGATAGATTGTACGGATCACATGGGAAATAACGGATATTGGATAAATGATTGTACGGATCACATGGGAAATAACGAATATTGGATAAATATACGGATCACATGGGAAATAACGGTTATTGGATAAATGACTGTTCGGATTACATGGGAAATAACTGATATTGGATAAATGATTGTACGGATCACATGGGAAATAACGAATATTGGATAAATATACGGATCACATGGGAAATAACGAATATTGGATAAATAAACGGATCACATGGGAAATAACGAATATTGGATAAATATACGGATCACATGGGAAATAACGGATATTGGATAAATGATTGTACGGATCACATGGGAAATAACGGATATTGGATAAATGATCAAGTTGTAGGTCACTAAATTAACCTAAATGTACCCCATACATCAAAGTGAGCATTATATGGCAGAAGGATAGACCTTCGTCCTATGCCATAATACAGTTATAAATATGGCCGGTGATTCAAAACCGAAAGCAAACTTTAGTAAATGCTGTCTGCGTCAGGTAGACGAAAACAGTAAAATTCTACTTTCACCACTCAGGCCATCTCAAAGAGAACAAGACTAATCTGATTAACAGTAAAATTGTCAAAAATGTATCGTTTTATGCCAATCTGCAGGCTACCTTACCAGAATTATTGGTCCGGTTGGTATAAAATTCAGTATCACCATCGCAAATTACCCGTAAATTATCACCAAAATCAACTTATTTGGACATATGTGAAACAATATCTTGGCAGTACACACTGAAAAATGATGGTGATATTGAAATTTCAGTTGGTTAGCACATTATTAGAAATCTAGTACAAAATTAATTCTTTAAATAAATTTCAGCATTGTATCATTATGTCACTACTAATCATGAGCATATTAACGAAAAACAATATATATATATATATATATATATATATATATATATATATATATATATATATATATATATATATATATATATATATATATATGTGTGTGTGTGTGTGTGTGTGTGTGTGTGTGTGTGCGTGTGTGTATATATGTATGTATGTTTGTATGTAAATAAATATATGTGTGTGTGTGTTGTTTTACAGCGCTTTTATTACAAAACTTGTTCATGTTCTTAATTCTGTTATATTTTTTATGTGTTTATATTTAAATTGAGTGATATTTAACGTTCATGAAAAAGATAATAAAAGCAAATCTTTATTAATGCCCTACAGTTACAACGAGAAATATGAAACTTTTTCAAACCTTGAAGTCATCCTACGAAAATGTTCTTTTTATGCTCTCATGAATTCAATTAACGGTTTTACTTTCGCTGGATGATAGACCCACCACGATTAAAGGGTTGAAATTTCTCTCTAGTTCAGTTCCCCTTCAGAGTAATATATGCTCTCTCTCTCTCTCTCTCTCTCTCTCTCTCTCTCTCTCTCTCTCTCTCTCTCTCTCTCAGACACAAGCGCAGAAACAAATGAATTCGCACGCTGTGAATATGCATATGTTCACTGAAATACGTCACATTGGACTGATCTCCTAAGTTTAGTTAAATTCTAAACTCAGGAAAGGGAAAATCCCTTAATGTCAATCTTTAGTGACTGAAGCTTCAGCAACATTTTCCCAAAATATCCGAGTTGACAGACGGATATTTTTTAAAATGAATTATAACTGCAAAATTAAAGCGAAAGAAATTACTCGCCAAAATGTATACCATTAACCCCACAAAAATGCGAGTGCCTTCAAGCTTTATGATATTTCCAATTCGACGGAACAGAAATGAGTGAATTCTGGGCGTCGCAGCAAACACCGCTCATCAGAGGGATGTTATGCAATAGGGCTCTTTGCGTCAGCCCCACTTTGCAACCCATTATATTAGGGAGATTGGAAACAAATGTGATTGAAATGCAAAGTTGATCCACAAAGCCAGGCTTTTATGTTTTCGACTTTCAATTTACATAATAGGCATCCATGCTTTCTGTTTTCAATCTATATGTGATTCTAATTTTGACACTGAATTTCCACACCCCCATTATTCTCTCTCGCGGCAAGAAAACAGAAATCTCCGAACAATTGCATTAAAAGAGATCCTCATCGCTCTGTTGCTCAACATTCTGCGCAGAATGAGAACCTCCATTATCCTGTACCGGAGAGTAAATAGGATTTTCCTCTCTGACTGTTAGCCCGCGTGCGTGTGCGCCTGTGCGTACTTTAAGTAGCAGCACGGTTCCAAGCTTGTACTTATTTGTACAGCAAGTGCAGTGGAAAGCATTATGCCCGGCGTCTGTCACGCCTGAGCGCGTGCGAAGAGCGTTTAGCACTGATGACCGCTCTCTCCCTGTGTATGATTTTAAGTTATGGGCATCAGGCCTTTTCCGTACTACCCAGGCTCTCTCGGGAATAAGACCCTTCATTCCCAGGCAGAAATATTATCCTCTCTACAGAGGGTTGCTCTTGGGTAGAAAATCTTTTCTGAATTTAGATGTTAATTAAGGTACGTGTTGTGCTGTTACTCGAATAGGTATGGTTGAAAATACGTAAAGTTACACTCATGCATATAAACACTCACTGTCATATTTTAGACATACGGAAAAAATCATCTAAGAACTCTTGTGCGTATGTTTCTGTTTGTCCATGGCTGCTACGAGTTTGTCCAGATTTATAACTTTCACTAGGAACTTCGGGTAACGCATTTAAGTTTGCAAGGTCGTTAAAATTAGAGTACCATGATCGTAGCTTCCTTACGTTTGCATTAATACATGCTCCTTCTTGTTGTGTAGGTTTGTGTTAATATCTGCATTTTCCAAAATAATCCTGAATGGACAAGTAACAAGGAGCACAAGTAAAAAATGCAATCGAGTTTCCTGTACAGCGTATAATGCTGTATGAAACTCTCAACCACGGCCCATGAAACTCTCAGCAGCGCCCCATGAAAGTTTCAGTCACGGCCCGGTGGTAGTCTGTGTTGTTGGCACCTATAGCGGTGCCAGACCACGATCATGGCTAACTTTAACCTTAAATCAAATAAAAACTACTGAGGTTAGAGGGCTGCAATTTGGTATGCTTGATGATTGGAGGGTGGATGATCAACATACCAATTTGCACTCCCCTAGCCTCAGCAGTTTTTAAGACCTGAGGGCAGACAGAAAAAAGTGCGGACGGACGGACAAACAGCCATCCCAATAGCTTTCTTTTACAGAAAATTAATAAAAAGTATGTTTTCTGATAGACATGAAGTTCTGCAGTTTGACACTAACTAGGCATCTGCAATGAAAACAGGGGTTAAAATCTGTCGGTTTTCACTCATTTTACTAATGGTTTTAATGTATCAAAAGAAGCAAAATATAGAGCATCATTGTTAAAATTTATTCTCAAAGAAATGGAACCATTTCAACTTCTCCTTTATCATTTGTTCTTAGTTATTATGCATGAATTAGCTACATGAAATTTGCTCAAATATAATACAAAATATGTTTTGTATTGAACGCATCTTGGTAGGTCAGTGCTTATATACTGAATTACTATTAATGTGGTGAAGTCAAGTATACCTTAGTTTAACCAGACCACTGAGCTGACTAACAGCTCTCCTAGAGCTGGCCCGAAGGATTAGACTTATTTTACGTGGTTAAGAACCAACTGGTTACTTAGCAACGGGACCTACAGCTTATTGTGGAATCCGAACCACATTATACCGAGAAATGAATTTCTATCACCAGAAATAAATTCCTCTAATTCTTCATTAGGCGGCCGGAGACTCGAACTCGGGCCTAGCGAGTGCTAGCCCACAACTCTAACGACTCGCCCAAAGAAGAGCTATTAATGTGGTGGGAAACCATTTCTTTTCTAATATGAAACATCACTTTTAATGAGAAATCCAACAGCGCTTTATTAAGTTCATTATGACAAATTCTGATTATTTGTATCTACTCTTTATTGTTAATGGCGCAAGTTAATTTTCTAACGCGTATATACCGTATATATATATATATATATATATATATATATATATATATATATATATATATATATATATATATATATATATATATATATATATATATATATATATATATGCTTTATCTATTTCATAACTCAGGTAGGATGAAGCTTTATAATACAGGGCTTTCAACACCTAAGGGACCTCACGCCATTTTAAAGGGAAACGTCTCCCTTTCTATCAAGGTTGAAATAGACAATCTTGCCCCTTCCCCCCTTTAACACCCCCCCACCCCCACCGGCTTTAGTCCTCCCTGAGCGGCTCTTCATAAGCTCCGGCTTGTTTCTGGTTCACATTAAATTTGTGTTTGGCGTCGAGGAGAACGTTCACTTTCCCTTGTCATTTCTGTTCTCTCTCTCTCTCTCTCTCTCTCTCTCTCTCTCTCTCTCTCTCTCTCTCTCTCTCTCTCTCTCTCTCTCTCAAGCCTAGGCTTTTATCTTTCAGTTATTTCCCCACTTCTTTATTATAATATTTTAAAAGGAAAAAGCTGATTGGGATTCGGGAAGATTTATCTTACGTTGTATGCATTAACGATTAAATGATCTCGCTGCGCGGCCTTGCTATTTAAATCTAAGAGCGCTTATGTTTGCTTGTGGTCGTGAGGTTTTACTCTAGTTTCTTTTTAAAGTAAATTCAAGGTTTACATTTTCATGCCCAATTGCAATATTAATAACACTGTATTTGGCCTAGCAAATATATATATATATATATATATATATATATATATATATATATATATATATATATATATATATATATATATATATATATATATATATATATAATTGCAAATTTTTCCTCCTGTATATATTATTCACTGTTATACCTACTTCGTACATCTAGCACATTTTTATTCTTTCATAGCGTAAGATTATATTTTGACAGCTTTCCATCTTACCTATACCAGAGATAAATATTATTTCCAAATTTTGGGCAGGAGAGTAAGTAGCTTTCCTATTTTACCTGGCGTTTTTACTCCAAACAAAAACAAAGACAGGCAGAGACTTACCATACCGCAGAGTAAAAATGCTAAAAATATAGTTCTGTATACAACATTTAAGCCTAAAAATATCGCCCATGGCCACCAGAAAACATAACAGTCCGGAGAGGGAGGAAATGTTGTATACATGCGTGAGAGAGAGAGAGAGAGAGAGAGAGAGAGAGAGAGAGAGAGCAATGCAACAATACCCTTACCTAATGGTTGTTTGCCTTTCCTTGGGCTTAAGAGAGATCGTGCGTTTATATTTTAGTAGAGGGACATTCGAAAACAGAAACCCAGAGAGTGGGGATACCAAGTTCATTGTTTCGCCCATACATTCGACCTGATCTCTTGCATGTTAAGTATTTGTTTTGAGATTTTCCAGCACGCCATCGGAAGCCACTGAAGTTCGGGTTTTGGTGGAGACTCACTAAAGACGGCAAGTGTTCTGCATGAAAATTTCTGTATGAATTAAATACATTAAACAGTTACCTTTAAAATTACTTTCTCATTCCTCTCACAAACAAATACTCTTATATGTAATCAAACAGTTCATGGAAAAATTTAAACATAAGTTGAAATTAATCGGTAAAAACAAATCAAGAATCAGCAACTAAAACAGTTTTTTGATGCGATATATTATTGCGTGTCTTTAACGGTAATATTGCTATAAATTTCATTGAATAAACTATTCTGTATCAACTTTTTTTTTATTTTGTGGTTTCTTTGAGTGAATCTATAGCCAGTGTAAATCTGTAACCTTACAAATCTTTTTATAATGAAAGCTACAGTTACATAATAGATTCTGTCATTTTAATGCTTTAATCTATTAATCATACAGTCGAAAAAGTCTTTCCTCTTTTCTAAATATTTATACAAATCTAATGACATACGTATTTACCTAGACTGTTGTTGAAACGAAATGAATATATATATATATATATATATATATATATATATATATATATATATATATATATATATATATATATATATATATATATATATATATATATATATATATATATATATACATATAATTTATATATGATATTCCATTACGTCGTATTCCATTACGTAAGATGTTTGTTGTGGGGTGGGGGGATTGTTTCATGGGGAATAGGTGAGAAATGATAAAACAAAAATACAAATGAAAAGTAAACTAACTGCTGGTGTAACGATTTAGAACGAAGATAGAAAGTTTGAAACCTCAGCTTTAAGGTCCTTGAGACCAAAAAATTATTTTTTCGGAATACTCAGAAGCAGAAATGGGATACAGTTCCTGAAGAATTAAAAGAAGTGGACAGTGACATCCTGAAATGTAATGTTTCGTAGAGAAAAGCGATGCTATTGGGCTTCTCTGCATGGGGTAATGGAACTAAGTGTTGAAAGACATAAGAGACAATATTCCAATTTAAAAAAGATAGGAAAAAGAGAAAGCTCTTCTGCATGTAAAACAAAAGAAGAGGAAATTCACGAAGAAAGACTTTCTATAAGAGAAAAGACTGTAGTGAGGAGGGGTCAAGTATTTTTTACTGTCCACCACAGAAAATAAATTACTAGCTGCTTGCTCCAGCAACTTCATCGTGATTCAGTATATTGCATAAAAGAGATACTTTTACTTTTGGTCCGTTATTTTTATATTTAGCCATTTATTTATAGATATCTATAAATATATATGTGTATATACTGTACATATATATATATTTTGTATATATATATGTATATATATGCATACATACATACATAAACATACATATATATATAATATTATATATATATATATATATATATATATATATATATATATATATATATATATATATATATATATAATTTGACATGATTAGCGAGTTAGTATTATATCTGAGGAGCTCAGTTTCAAAACAGATCAAATAGAGAAAAACACATTCAAAGTTTTGCAAACTTTGAACGCAAAAACTTCGTTATTGTACACACTAGGAAACTACTTTTCAGATGAGAACTTGAACAAAGACTACAAAGCCCGTCTTTGAAAGACATCATTGCTTTGTTGGGAGTCGAAAGCCTTTTTGCGTACGTTCTTGTCGATGAGGCAATTGGTTAAATCCACAATCAGAATACACAGGTGAGAGGACATCCCGACTTTGAAAAGCCGGCATGAGGCTCTGAAGGCTCCTTTCGCCACAGATAAAAGTCATTTGTACTGCCAGACAGACGTGTGGAAATGGGATCACCATTAGGAATCCTATTTGCCAACTTCTATATGGCCATCGTAGAGAAGAGAAGAAATTATTCCTCATTCTCTCTACGGACTAGTGATGTTCATGCTACTTTACCAGTCTTGTTTAGAAAAACAAAAATAATCAGTTTTTTAAGGAAAGATGCTGATAAAGATTTAATAAAAAAAAATTGGATCATGACATGAAAAGTATAGAAAGTTCAAGAAAACTGGTCGAGAATGTTAAATTAAAAAATTTTATTCAAATAATACGATGAATTCATCTGATAATAAGAATAATTCAAAGAAAAACAAATGCTATTTACACATCCAGTTATCAGTTTAATAATGTTACCATTTCATATATAACTCTCTCTCTCTCTCTCTCTCTCTCTCTCTCTCTCTCTCTCTCTCTCTCTCTCTCTCTCTCTCTCTCTCTAATACGAGGAATCCTCATTCTGACAGATTATCAACCATTACCAATGAAAAACCAACATATCCTAAGAATTAGGGTTAACTAGAGTGGTTGCAAAGGAGGATAGTAGCGTCTGCATAAGTTACGGAAAAGGCCAGTTGGTTACTCTATTGGTTGAGAAATACAAAGACTATTTCGTATGGAAGCCAATGCAAGTCCTTCACACCTGCAGCAATTCCTTATCTTTGATAGCTGCCACGATGCAAAAACACACACCCTTAAAAGTGTATATATGTCGAAAGTTAAACCTTTTATATTTAGTTTTCTGTAAAAGAAAACTTTTGAGATGGCTTTGTCTGTCCGTCCACACTTTTTCTGTCCGCCTCAGATGTTAATAACTACTGAAGCTAGAGGGCTGCAAGTTGGGTATGTTGATAATCCACCCTCCACCCATCAAACATACCGAACTGCAGCCCTCTAGCCTCAGTAGCTTTTATTTTATTTAAGGTTCAAGTTAGCCATGATCGTGGTCTGGCACCGCTATAGGTGCCAACAACACAGGCCACCACCGGGACGTGGATGAAAGTTTCGTGGGCCGCGGCTGAGAGTTTCATGGGCCGTGGCTGAAAGCTTCATACAACATTATACACTATACAGAAAACTCCACTGCGCCGAAGTTTTTCGGCGCATTTTTTACTTGTTTATATATGTGGCTTCGCCATCTTATAAACAGCAAGAGTGGAGGAGCCTTTCGACAATGACGCCGTCAGATTTACCAGGCGAAAATAATTGTGGCATGGATGGATATTCCACCATCGTTTTGTATTTAGTCAACATATTTGCGAGCGCTGTTCCAACATTTATCGCCGAAATTTCAAGAAATGTGGAAAACATCTCTTAGGCAGACCGAGTCAGTCGTAAATAATTGGTCTGATATAATTAGAATCTAAAAACTTGAGAAAGCTTTGATTCACTCAGTTTAGTGCGAGGCATTTTTCAAGGTTGTGCGCGCGTGTACCCAACTTTCTTGCCTTGAAGATGTTGTTGCCTCTGTAATAAACAACTTGGGAGTTTGAAAAATGTCCTTCACGTCTTACAAGAAAAATCAAAGACAATAAATAAAGAAATAAATAAAGATATATTTATATAAATAAGCCTCAGAAACACAGAGTAACAAAATAACTGAAATATATAAGGATTTGATGTTTCATCCTTGATAAAGGGAAGTTTACGTTGGCTGCTGTCTTGTGGCTGGAGCTAATACCTTTAATAAATAAGTAAGCCTCTCTCTCTCTCTCTCTCTCTCTCTCTCTCTCTCTCTCTCTCCCCCTTGTTCATATAATAGTGAAACCATTAGAATTTAATGGTCGCTATACATGCAAGGGCCTACCAAGGGAATCGTTACGCATGGCGTATTAACGGGGTAAGAGCGCATGGTCACGACAAAATCTTATTTGGAGCTTTGCTTTTCATTGACGCATATCGCTGACATAAGGGCCATTAGCCACACTCTTTCCATTACGTCACCGTGGCAAAGGAGGGTTCATTTCAGCCTCTTTGCCATATTTAATCTCTGAAGGTTAAGTATGAGTGGGATGGAATAAGCGGTAAATAAATAAAATAAATATATATGTATATATGCTGTGTATGTATATATATATATATATGTATATATAAATATTATACATATATATAGAATATATATATATATATATATATATATATATATATTATATATACATACAGTACAACTAGAATGTAGGTACAAAAACAAATACACGTATAAATAAACACCCCACAAATTTACACACACTGTCCATAGCCTTGCACACTTTACACTGATGTTTATATAGAAATTACCTAATATTTGTAAGCAGTGGAAGATTTTAATTTTTATAAAGTTCTTTCGGCGACACATTTTTCAGTAAAATCAATTCTCATTCATATGAATTCTATCTCATTCCATTCAACAAGCAAGTGACATAAACTTTTATAAAAACTGAATGGGCTATCTGATTCATTACGTCCCTTTCTGACCAATATAAAACTTTCCCGAACTACATGGAATCTTATCGACTCTACTATTTGATAGGCTCTTGCCTCTGGTATACGATTCTGCGGTTACTTAAATCCTAATCATCTTAAAGGGTAGGTAACATACTTAAAATTTGGATGAATCGTAATAATTTTGGCCAAAATAAGGCAATATTTATTTCTATTCATATAAAATATTTTTGAAAACAGTTCTATATACAGATTAAGAGCTACATTCAAACCAAAGAAACGCTGGCCCTAATGCGGACTTTTTGGTTGATTTTTCATGAAATATCGCTATTATTCAATTTTGAATTCTGCAAAAATTAGAGTAGAGGGATGATCTTGATGAACGATTTAGACTTCTAAAAAATTATAGCTATTCCCGTCTTTATCCCAAGTAAACTTTAATCTTTTAAAGACTGAAAAAAGGATGCACTGCATTCTAACTGCTGAAATGCAAACCAGCCGGCCATATAATGCATGAATCTAATGACCTGAGCAACACGCTCCAGCTCTGTGTCTTCCGGGCCACCCGTCTTGAAAACAGCCATCGAGTTGGCTGAAAACTTTGAAGACTAAGGAAACGCCCCAAGAAGAATCTGCTACTTGAGGACGACCTCCGAAATCAATCGTATCAATTCCCTTCCTGAAACTCTACGGAAACGTCTCTCCTCATTTAATTTCTCTCCTGTTATATATTCAGAATAAAAAGGCTGAACCCTCAGCTTCTGTAACATTTCTTTCAGCCACACTATGAATATAGGCCATCTTTTGTCTGGCATTAGCACTGAAGAAAAAAGAATTATACGTCGATCTGATAAGACAATATAGAATCAGTTCGACTGACGCTGCCCTTTTATTTAGAACATGTTTAAGAGAGGTCTGCTTCCTTCTGATTAATATTATTATTTTGCGGGAAGGGAAAGCTGCTAGAAAAATACTTCTCACTCCATACATACGAAGGGATTAAACATCTTATTATAAATATTGCCGTCACTGATATATGATTATAACAGAAAGACTTAAGAAAAGTGTTGTGTTGCGGAATGCTATCTAATTACAATCTAAGATTTCCTTCTGAACACACAAGACTGAAAATGCCACGAGTCCACAAATAATTATCTTATTGATAACTGCCAAAAGAAAAATCTACCCTCATTCCCTCGGTGTACGTGTAAAAGCACAAGCACATTTAACAACACGGTCCGACAGGAGAGGCAGCAAGAAAACAAAACGGCCTGGACAAGCTATGTTCATTGCGTATGCTGGAACGGCGCTGTTCTCTTGACCGACGTGATGTTGCAACATCGTGTCCCCGAGACATTTCTGAATATTTTTCCAGAACACCACTCACTCACTCACTCGCTCCCTCCCTCCCTTACACACGTCGAGTGATGCTCGGGGTTAAGCCACACTATCAGGTACCTCAGTCGGTGGACGAAGGGAGCGAAACAGAATCAGGTCTTGTAAAGGCGACAAAGTTAAAAGCGTCGTTTCTCTATTGGCTTTCCCGATTCTCCTTTGATACCTCTGACTTGCTAGCGTCTCTGGAGAGTGGTGCCTAGTAAAAAAAAAAAAATAACAGTGTTCTCTCTCTCACTCTCTCTCTCTCTCTCTCTCTCTCACACACACACACACAATATGGGTCATATTTTGCATTTTTATTTTCTAATACAAGTAAAGCAATTAAACCTGTTCTTCTCTCATATGATCCAGAAACGCCTCAACACTAAGCATTCTTCGTATAATCCTTTCTGACCCTCTTCGATCGTTTTATCTTATCCTTTTAAGGTCTTTTTCTGTCTTTTTTCCACCTGACTGTTTAACTTCTTTTAATTTTGTTTTGCAAAAATATTCTCCCCTAACTTCAGAGTAAATCCCTCTAAACGGCCCAAGAGAAATTGAATTGACTTCATGGTGTACTTGATTTTAAAATCTCTGCACATACACATACACACTATACGAATAGCTCAATGTTAGATCGCTCTGCCTGTATTCGCAATTAGTTCGATGTTAGCCTTCTGTATACCAGTTGCCCCAACTCTGTCAGATCTAAAAAAGGACACGGGTTTGCAACCTCACTTCTCACCACTGAGCTACGCACATACAGTTCTCTCTCTCTCTCTCTCTCTCTCTCTCTCTCTCTCTCTCTCTCTCTCTCTCTCTCTCTCTCTCTCTCTCTGTCACACACACCCACACATTCTGAGTGCATATGTGCAATTGCAGACGATGGTTTTTTGAGATGGCATGAATCGATTGATAAGTGAAACTCTTAGATTATCTCTGGATGGTATGAAAAGTATGAATTGATTATTTAGCCCACTCCCTGCCACAGAGCCGCAACATAGAGAACGGATCAGCCAATATGTCTATTATCTACATCGCCTTGCATTCTCTAACTGCTCTGTAAATGAGTATCAATGCTCTCTTTATATCTAGGCTATTTCTAATACCAAAATTTTTTTCATCTTTGTTTTTATTTTGTAACTTTCAACCTCAACAGAGGCGAAGTGAGCTTACACAACACTTTCTGCAAGCGAAAAGACGGATCTAAGTAGCATGAAATGGTTTGATCATGAAAAGAAACAGGGAGACCGAGGATTTCTAATTAGAAGCAGAAGGATTACTGGAATAGAAGCGCCTTTATGACTTAGTGAGCGAGTGTCATTGTGTCGGCAAGGGCTGATGTGCTGCTAGTAAGTCTTCACTGCAGGGATGAGAGCGTCTGATGCTATGGGTATTTTTTTGCTGGTGAAGTTTATTCCTTATTCAGCAACCAGTGATAAACATATCATGAAACTGTCTTTGACGTCTAGGGAAGCCTTTTTTATCATCTAATGGTTTAACTTAAAGCAAACATCTCCCTCCACTGTTGTTTAAAAAATCCGAGTTACACTGAACTTCCTTTGCAGTTAACAGGTTTTTCAAGTTGCTTAGTTTATCGTTATAAAATGGGATTCAGTACATTAAATTTTCTAATGTTCTTATCCTCAATGCTTAGGTTACTGCTTTATACCATTCGTACAGCATTCAGTTTAAAGAGTAACTAGACTTTCCCCATTTATAAATCCTTTTGTAATCCCCTGCAATGTCTTTACTCTCTTCAAATCTGTAATAACCGTATTGGCCGCTGTTCAACGGGTTATTTGAGAGACCTTTCTAATCCTTACGTCCCTTAAAAACTTAATCTCTGGAACTTTCTTCTTGCTTCCGTTCCCTTCTCTCTATAATCTTCAGTCAGACCTCTCCTGTATACAAAAGCATTAGTTTGCTTGGCCTATTTTGTTTTGTATGATCTCTCTCTCTCTCTCTCTCTCTCTCTCTCTCTCTCTCTCTCTCTCTCTCTCTCTCTCTTACATATTACCTCAACAGCTGCCGATATAAGTCGATATGAAATTTTTTGTGACCTTTTCCACAAAAGTTTGAAATTTCAAGCCCTGAGGTGAAACCGTAAGAGAACTTTTAATAATCTTATTAAAATATTATTCAATATTTAATATTATCAAAATTTTAATAAAATTATTAAATCCTAATACCGGAAATGAATTAGGGGTACTGCAAAATTGCAAACTAAAATAATTTTTTTGTGTTACGTACATAAAATGTAGAGATAATACGCCACAACTTATTCCCATTTTATTAATGTCGAATGGAAAATCGTCGTCCCGTCGATAAAGCAACGATAAAAAGAGCCGGTAATTATATTTAGTGATTTAGAATAAGGAATTAAAAATCTTCGGACTATTTCCTACCCTCTGACTTCAGAGAATTATGAGGAAAACATCGGAAGGCTTTTAGGCCCGTGCGGCAGGGAGAAAGAGAGAGAGATTTCGTAAAGGGAAACTCATCAGAGCTACGATGGATATTCCCACTCCCCCCTCCCCCACCCCCCTTCCTACTGTGCCACTAAAGATGATTTGTCCCTAGTTTAGTAATTAATATTTTGTTGGTGGTAATTTTTGAGTTTGCTCCTTGGGTAAAAATTAAACAGAGACATACTCCTTGGATAAAAATTAAACAGAGATACATACTCCTTGGATAAAAATTAAACAGAGAGACATACTCCTTGGATAAAAATTAAACAGAGACATACTCTTTGGATAAAAATTAAATAGAGAGACATACGCCTTGGATAAAAATTAAACAGAGAGACATACTCCTTGGATAAAAAATTAAACAGACATACTCCTTGGATAAAAATTAAACAGAGATACATAATCCTTGGATGAAAATTAAACAGAGACATACTCCTTGGATAAAA
>NC_089767.1:29572008-29589508 GCF_040412425.1 Macrobrachium rosenbergii
GCTGACTTTCAAACTCGTTGAATCACTGTAATAAAACGAATGTAACAAAACGAAGTACTACATGAAATTCATTTCAAGTGTTTATCCCATTTACCCAATGAAAGCTTCTTGCACAAGATCATAGTTATTTCTAAATGCAATGAATAAATCTCTGAAAGGGAGGTCTGATGAGGAGGCAGTTTAAGGAAGTGAGGTGTGCGGAAGGGCCCGTCAAATTAAGTGAGAATGGACACATCTGTCCCTCAAACACAGAGCGATGTGTGGATTACAGGGAGACTGAATGGGCTAGGTAACGAACCATCTGAGGCTGAAGAGAGGAGCATTTGTTCATGAATAGCAGTAGCTACAAAGATTAAATTACGCTGTATAAAGGCTGTAAAGGGTTTTCACTGTGAAACGAATCTTATTTGGGAAATAGAGGGCGCTTGAATGGCGAAGAAATAAGCCATAAATAATGGACGTGGAAGGTTTTAATGCCAAAATAATGAAGAATAAATGAAGAAGGGAAGACTGGCTTATTGCCAAACAAAGTTTCCGCTAGGAAAGGAATAATGAATGGCTGTGGTGATGTAATGAAGTTTGAGTGGTATCAGTAACACCTGGAGCAGTTTCTTAAACCTTGGACAAACGAAAAGTGTTACGGTGATAAACAAGTAAAAAATGAGCCGAAGTTTCTTCGGCGCAATCGAGTTTTCTGTACAGCCGCTACAGTGTATAATCAAGGCCACCGAAAATAGATCTATCTTTCAGCAGTCTCGGTATAATGCTGTATGAGCCGCAGCCGATGAAACTTTAACCACGGCCCGGTGGTGGCCTATCCTATATTGTTGCCAGAAGCACGATTATGGCTAACTTTAACTTAAATAAAATAAAAACTACTAAGGCTAGAGAGCTGCAATTTGGTATGTTTGATGATTGGAGGGTGGATAATCAACATACCAATCTGCATCCCTCTGGCCTCAGTAGTTTTTAATATCTGAGGGCGGATAGAAAAAGTGCGGACAGAAAAAAGTGCGGACTGAATGAAGTGCGAACGGACAGACAACGCCGGCACAATAGTTTTCTTTTACAGGAAAATAAAAAATTAAAGGTTTTGTTTCGTTATTATGTTATAACTGAGAAATACTAAATTTATTGATGAATAATTGCGGAAATAGGTGTGTCTAACATTTTAGCAGCACTCCAAAAAGGGAGACATTACAAATAAGCATCAAGTCAGTGGTCCATCGAAACAGGTAATGAAACAGATTGCTTGTCAAATAATATTTTTTGACTTTAGGCTTATTCTAATCATTTTAATAATAAGCTCCTTTCCTAAGCAATGATAGATTTCCAGAGACGTATAGCCAAGTGAGGGCTAAATAAATTAGCTCAGTGGGTCTGTTTAAACTAATTAATAATAAGTACTGAAAAAGAGCAGTCTCAGATAACAGAATCACAGACATGCAACGCAAGTGGCATGCAAATGAACCCTTCTACAAGGAAACCTCAAACGAGGAACTAATTTGGAAAGGAGAGAAGAAGAATTCACAAGGGAATGTGAAGACGTGAGAACTGATATAATCAAAGGAAAGGACGAAGAATATGAAGCGTTGAGCGAAGGTAGAACAAAAAAAAATGTAGGATAGATGGAATATCAAAGAACTATGGGTACCAAGCTGTAATTGGATGAGGGAAGTCTGCAGGAGAGACCCCGCCAGCAGGTGGGTGAACCCCGCGTCCATAAATCCAAAATAACAGAGAGTCCCGGAACATCCAGCCATCCCATTACAATTTCACTGCCTCCCACTCTTTTCCAAGTATGCATTTTAATTCCCTGAGGTCTGATATCGACATAGAACTTCACGGGATTCCGCGTTCGTCATTATATTCTCGGTGGTCTTGAACGATAGTGTTAGAAAAAATGGAAGAGAGAGGAAGGAGAGGAATGTAGAGACAAGAAAATGCAAGGGAGACGGGTTGTAATAGAGAGTAAAAAAAATGAAAATAAATAAAAAGGAAAGAAGAAGAAAGAAAGACCTCGGTAAATATCACTGGCATAAACTTAAAAAGCTGTTGTTGGTGGAATTATACAATCACAAAAAGCAAATAAGCAATTTAGGAAATGTTTAAACGTTCATACAAGCAAAATGCAAGCACTGATTGTGCACTGGCAATAAGTGTAATGAAGAAAGAGTGCGCTCATGAATAACTAAACTTGCGAAAAGGGAATTGATAAAAGTTATTGGTAAAAGAATTTATATATATATATATATATATATATATATATATATATATATATATATAAACAACTATATATAAAATATATATAAGATATAATTTATATATATATGTATATATGAATATGTACAGTAAATATAATATATATAATATATATATATATAATATATATATATAATATATATATATATATATGTATATATATATATATATATATATATATATATATAGTATATCTATATATATATACATATATGTACATTGGTCAGCTGTACAGAGAGAGAGAGAGAGAGAGAGAGAGAGAGAGAGAGAGAGAGAGAGAGAGAGAGAGAGAGAATACACAAGGGTGCGCTCAATATGAGACCAAACCGCCAAACCAATACCGGCGTAGGAGGAGAGGGAAGACAAGAAACCTGAGAATTCAAACATGAATCTCTCTTATTGCAGCAGAGACAAACACGGGGCGAACCATAACAGCGTCTGGGTGTGATAAACTTCTCTGATAAACTCTCCTTCATCTCCATGTAGATTGAGAAGCGCTCCTTGCCTCCAGAGCAAATATATAATGAACTCCGAAACTGGATATGAGTTTCGAGAGGATCGTGTTGACCGTAATTGGTAATAAGAAGTGATATATACGGGGCTCTGTTGACACCATAAACACTCCTCTTCTATCAAAGGTCCCACTTTGTATTATCACAACGGGCGTAGTTATGTGATGCAGCGTATCTAAGTGTGTTTCATTTGTAACTGTAACTGTACGTTACGTGTGGTTTCACAAAGGCGCCGTTATTTAGACAATCAAATGAAATTATGTAACTCATGCATGAGACATTAGCATGGTTATCACTGTTTATTGCGAGGTGACAGGTATGCCACTATATAAAATCTATAGGTTTGTTATCCTGTGTTTATATACACATATAAGTATATTTGCTATATAGATTATATATACAAAATAAATATATATATATATATATATATATATATATATATTATACATATATATATATATATATATACATATATATATATATTTACTGTTAAAACAGTAATATATATTATATATATATAAAGTATTTCAAATGGTATGAAATATTTTCTGTTAAAACAGACACCCATCTAATAGAAGGTGCCCATTTTAAAACGCCCTGGTTAGAAAGTTTTTCTATATTTCAGACACCAAACTATCTCTGCTCTAGTATATTTTTATGGCCCCTTCTATTAGATAATATATATATATATATATATATATATATATATATATATATATATATATATATATATATATATATATATATATATATTGTATGCTCATATATACATGTCAATATCACTACCAATGCTTTTCTCCCATGGTTTTAATTGGAAATCATGATATCCATTACTGCCAAGTCACACGTCTCTTCTTTAAGCTTTTATTAAATCTGCCTTACTTTTTAGTTTTGTGTCTAGTGCTTTTCTATCCAGTATTTTTTCCACACTATAAATTCATTTTTAATGATTAGGCACGAATCTTAATCTGCGCCTCGACGTTCTTTTTCAAATAGCCTGGTTTTCACCTCTACAGAATCATTAATCTCTCTAATCTCTCTAAAAGATCAGCATTTTATTAACTCAAAATCTTTTTACCATGGTGGCACCTGATCACTCCGTTTCCTTTTACTGCATACCTTATCTTATCAACAGCCTTTATTTTATAGATTCCTTCATTTCCTGTTATTCAGCTTTTAATGCCTATCATTTGGCTAAACACTTCTGTCTTTACGAACTGTCCTTAACCTCATGAATATGTACCCAACCTTATATCCTTTATTCTTCCATTGTTCTATCTTTGGCTCCTGATATTGAGATTACGACTAAAATCTAAGTCATGCTTTCTGGGATAGTACTTTGATGTTTTATGATTCCTACTGGGAGCTGTTTTGAAAATATGATACTAATAATCTTGACATTTCTCTCCGTCAAAATAGCTCAAATGTGAACTCAAGTCCTTTTGATTATTCATGCTTTATAGGAAAATTTATCCTACATTTTCGTAGAACTGTAGTTTATATATTTCCCTCCTCTCTACTTCGTCTTTTCAGCCCACTCACTCTAATATCCGTGATGTCTACTTTCTCCACTGCTGAATTTGAGTCTCATGTTCATTTATAGCATTAACGTTATTAAAAGAGCATCGCATTTTTCATAATTTATTCGTTTTCTACTTTCAACACATAATATAGAACTCTTCCATCATCATTTTCTCAGTCTTCCAACTCTATAAATTTTTATATTTGCCTTAATTAATATTCCCAAGTTATTGACCTTTTACAATATTTTACTATAAACTGGCAGACATGGTATCCCTTTCTCGATTTTAAAAATATATAGTCTGTCAAGGTTTTTCTTTTGACGCACTGGAATATGGGAGCAATATTATAGCAATGATTTTTTTTTTTTTTTCAATCTCGACGTCCATCACCGTCCCTGCTAAATGAAAATCTGTTGAGGGTCTATTTTGTTACTGACAGTTCAACGACTTTGTCTGGTTCCTATTTTATCCAGTACATATATTTGTATATCAGTGTTTAAAATATGCTAGCTTAATAACTCTAAATTAATGTACGTATTCCAACAGGTGTCTTCATTATAACATCTTTACAAGAGAGTATTCACGAGTAGCAAATAATTTCATGTACCACTCGGATGAATAATCCACTCTTTCGACGTTTGTAATGTATTGTAGTTAATTCACTTAACTGTATTAGAGGAATGTAGAGGAATAGGAAGCAATATTATTAATGTTAATATTTCCTTCGTAAAAGATTAACAACTCGAGAAATAGCCACTCACATTTTACTTGAGGTTTTTTTACGTAGCTATCGATTTTTACGTCTCTTTTGCAATGCTCATTTCGTGGTTCTTTTCGTTACCTTGACTAATTTATAAGGTCATCACTAAAACTGAAGTTGTTAATTAAAGAAATATATTATCTGAAAATAACAGCATGGTCTTATTTATTACTCAGCTAAAATAATCTCTGAAATGTCGGCTCTTTTATAAGGTCTCCATGGAGTCTCTCTCTCTCTCTCTCTCTCTCTCTCTCTCTCTCTCTCTCTCTCTCTCTCTCTCTCTCTCTCTCTCTCTCTCTATATATATATATATATATATATATATATATATATATATATATATATATATATATATATATATATATATATATATATATATATATATATATATATATATATATATATATATATATATATATATATATATATATATATATATACACACATATATATATATATTATGTATATACATATATGCACATACTGTATATATATATATATATATATATATATATATATATATATATGTTTATATATATGTGTATATACATTTATGTAGAGGACAAATTTTACTACATAAAAAATCCCGCATCTTTACAAGAAACACAATGTATCATTCACAATTAATTCAAGTAAGAAAAAAGAAGGATTAAAATACACTTCGGTCTGATGCAGTACAAAACAAAAATTTATTTTTTCCTTCTCTGAATAAGACACGTTCATTTCCCCTCGCCAATAAAGCATCAGATATGTACCCTTGCCCTGCCTGCATTCCCTCCCTTTCTTCTGTATCCATATTTATCAGGAAAAAGATAAAATGTGTTCTCCCATTTGCAACACAACTGTTTTTTGTTCAGAACTTGTACTTTCCGTTTGGAGTGGATTTCGATTTTGGAGCTGAATTTGCTGGGTTTATGAAAATGCTCTACTATCTCAAATGACCTAACGAGATATACACTGTGATTTTTAAAATATATATATATATATATATATATATATATATATATATATATATATATATATATATATATATATATATATATATATATATATATATATATATGTGTGTGTGTATAATACTGTATATATACACATATATAATATATATGTATATGTGTGTATGCAATTATATGTATATGTATGTAAATACATGAATATATATCCTGTATATAAATATATATTATACATGCATATATTATTTATATATATGTATATACAGTATATATATTTACATATATATATGTATATATATACATAAATGTGTATATATGTATACTGACGATAAAGTGGCAGTTATATTTGCGAGATTTAATATATAAGGAATATGAAACAATTATTAAGAAGGGTCAATGTTTGAGAAAAGATCATCATTATTAAGTGACACCCAAGAGTTATGGAGGCACCGAAATATTTATTTCTCTTTTATAATGAATGTTGCTGTCTGAGCTTCAGACATTTCTAGAAGAGCAAGGAGAATATTAAAAGGAGCATAAAGAAGAGTGAAATAGGTATTACAATCGAGCCAGGAGAGCAATGACTGTTAGACTGTGAACTGGTGTTTCCCATTGAGATTCCGTGAGAGCTGATGCTCGCTCACTCCTTTTCTGATTGGATTTCCAAAATCCTCGCTATTCTCTCTCTCTCTCTCTCTCTCTCTCTCTCTCTCTCTCTCTCTCTCTCTCTCTTTACGCTTACACTGTCACTATCTCTCTCCAACATCCTTCGCCTTCACTCGTTTGAGTTGCGTTTGAATGTTCATTTATGAATTCAAAGAGCTTTATTCCATATATTTAGAATATTATTATTGTAATTACTATTATTACTGTTGTTGTTGTTGTTGTTGCCTATTATACGGATGATCTAGTATAAAAACAGTTAAATGGAATTCGATAAGGATCTATGATTTTTAAGACTTAAGACTATTAGTTCGATTTCTTTCAATTTAGGCATGTGGACTCTGTTGCCTATCCAAATCAAATTAGACTGAAAATAAACTCACTGGCAAACATCATGTTACCTGGTAATAAAAATTCTCTCTCTCTTCTCTCTCTCTCTCTCTCTCTCTCTCTCTCTCTCTCTCTGTCTCTGTAATACTGTATGTAAATATATATATATATATATATATATATATATATATATATATATATATATATATATATATATATATATATATATATACACACACACACACACACAACCATGAAGCTACAAATGTTGTCTAATATCAAATTCACGCTGCTTCAGGAATATCCCCGATGGGGAATCATCACAGAAGGGGAATTTATAAGTGATAAATGGATTGGTACTGCCGGGTCTCGATCTCTCGGCACAGTTACCCTCCAACAACTCCAGTCGATGGTTTACCCACTGATAAAAATTTCATATACATATATATATATATATATATATATATATATATATATATATATATATATATATATATATATATATATATATATATCTGTCTGTCTGTCTGTATTGTAAAGCCTTTTCTTTTCTCACTTTCTACTCTAAATCACTACGGCCCGTGTTAACTGACTCCCTACATGTTTTCTACCCAACCTTCCCCAGATAATCATTATATTGCTAGAGAAATTTGCATAAAATATGATAATATGAAATCAGATGTTTCCATAAGCAGTCGCACATATATTCGCTTTTAATAATTCACAAGAGTTTGAATCCTTATATCAACAATATTGTCAGCGGGTATGAAAATATGAGGAAAAAAAGTTTTGCTATGGGGAGAACACAGACCGATATTACGACTTCGTTTGTTGGTTATAAGTGTGATTATGGGAAAGATCTGGGTCCCATTAGGCCAGTGATTCTTGAACTTTTTTGCCTTACGTCCCCCTCTGCACTATGTATAGACCCCACGCCCCCCTACCCCTGAAATTTTTGCCAACTCTAATCTATACACAATATGTTGTCTATTTGTATGCTATTATACGTATCATAACAATAAGAGACAATTCATAAACAAGATTTGAGATTAAAATTGACTTATATTTTGAATTTTTGGCATGTTTTGAGATAATAATTAGAAAATATATGGAAGCAGTGATAACGTTTTTGGCAATTTTGTAATTAATATCACAAATTAAAAAAAATAATAGGCACCATCTGGCAACTCTGCTTGCGCCCCCCTTGGGAGCCTCTGGTGCCCCCCTAGGGTGGAGCGCCCCCCCAGTTTAAGAATCACTGCATTAGGCCAATTCAAGTAAAGAAACCTTTGGCCACAGAGTTACACTCAGCTCTCCATTACTTGTCATGAATTATGTTTGTATATACTTATGAACTTCGTAGAGCAACTGGTCTTTTATTTTTTCCTTAATTTTGTTAAATTCATATCCTCACTTACCAGATAAATTTCCTTCAAAAAAAAGCACATTTATTTCACCTCAGTTTAGTGCAGATACTGCAGTCAATAGAGTGAATTCTTCTTTTAATAAGTTTGGTGTTTTTTTATGTTTCAGTTGTCTGCAAACATATAAACAAGGACAAGACGAATTATCATCTTTTGTCACATGTATTAAATAATCATTTAACATTTTAACCACAGACAGGTTTATCCTAAATGGTGACTGGGGATGCATCTGTACATTTTTTCTATTAATCAGCAAAACTTTTCTACTGAATTTAAGCTAATTAAAATGAAGAGAAGATAATACATTTCACAGCAGAAGAAACAGCACAGAGTTTAATCCAATATGCAGAACGGGGTGAAGAAAAGGGGGGTTGTAAAAATACCAAAATGTCATGAGGGATTTTGGGCAATCTTACTTGGAATTCTAAAAAGTTTTTGCCAAATAATTTTCAAGAGAATCCTGATTCGTTACGAAAACGACCCAGGTCACTGGTGTTTTTTAATAAGCGGAGGTTCCAAAGAACGCTTGATCAATTCATTGTCAGCAGATGAATTTTTAACTTCCAATTCGGTTTAAAATGACGGCTTCACAGCGCGCAAAATTAATTTCAAATTCATATTCTAGTTCTGAAATTTTGTCCCAGTATTCGCCACTGCTGAAACATTTCCGAAATAGTTTTAGAAAATATATATTTTCGCTTTTCTCAATCTCTTATCCGTCTCTCTCTCTCTCTCTCTCTCTCTCTCTCTCTCTCTCTCTCTCTCTCTCTCTCTCTCTCTCTCTCTCTCGAAATTTCCACGTTGCCCCTAGACTTGACTCAATTACCAATAACAACTCAGTGAAAAATCCCATTCTTGGGGGAAGATCGGGCTAATTGACTTCGAAAACAATTAAATATTCAGCACCAAGTGTTCTCCGCATTTGCTCCTGTACGCAATGCATCTTTCATACGTAACACAATCTAATCCTAAGGATTCGCACCCCTTAACTCAATGCGTCACAGAAGACTGCTCCAAAAATCTCTGATCCCCTTCCGATAATTGTCTCTTTTTCCAGAGGTCTTTCCATGACTGTGATGATAAACTTTGCGTTCACAACGCCAGAAGTTCAGGAGGAAAGCTCCACGTAGAAATGAGACATAAATCTGATGATTTTCCAGGTCTCAAAGTTTGATTACTAATTACAGAGGATAAAAGAACAATTAAAAATAATTCATGAATAACTTTAGACAGTGGTTCCACTTTCCATATGCGAACATTATGTTTTTTATTCGTGTTACTGTGGATTTTGTTATCTTTCCATTAAAGAGAAATCAACCTGAACTGAAATTACCAAAACTTTTTTATGATAAGATTAATATATGATATTACCGAGAAAAATCTTTGACTCAGCATAATTTTTATTATAAATCTTTTGGCCTCTCTCTCTCTCTGTCTGTCTGTCTCTCTCTCTCTCTCAAAATGGCCAAAGCGAGTGAGAAAGACTTTAGGCGCAGATGGGCCTCGATAGTTGCCAAAGGCATTTGAATATGAATAACTCTTCATAGGCGTTTGAGTCTTCGCCATTTAGACAATTTATTTGGTACAACTCAATCCTCTGGCAAAACGCTGGTAACGGCTTGGTCCAGTTTTCCATCTTAAGGTTTAAATCTGTTTATTTGTCTATTTTTTTTCTCTTTCGGTGAGTGGTTATTACGTTTACATTATATATATATATATATATATATAAATACATATATATATATATATATATATATATATATATATATATATATATATATATATATATATATATATATATATATATATATATATAAATACATATATATATGTGTGTGTGTTTGTGTGTATATATATACATATACATTATATAATATATATGCATAGGTATGTATATATATATATATATACATATATATATATGTGTATGTATGTATGTATGTATGTATGTATGTATGTATGTATGTATGGATATTATAATTTTAGGATATATGCATAATATAATAATAAAAACTTTGGCGGAAAATTAAGCGCTTAAAACCACTTTGGTGGACTTTAGGGAACACTGACATAGTAAGTTTTAATGAGAGTTTTATCGAGATGTTTCCGAGATGGATTATTCAAAGTCAACAAGTCTAGCCACAGCATGTGTTAATGATAGATTTAGCAAGGACCCACACTTTGAGAATAAATGGGAAGTAATGATCGCCTCGAGACTACGGTCTACCCCAAAGCCAAATCAAAGTCCTTCAAAAGAAGGCATCGTGCTTACCCCATGCAAATGGGAAAAAGCACGTTAAAAGAAGAAGAAGAATGATTGCACTGAGGAGTCCACGACACCTGGTGGGAAGCACATAAATCAACGCTGACAGTGGCTTTCTAAAAAATAACTCGAGCTTGATGTAACGCAAACAAAAATGAATCACAGACAGAGAAAGAACACATAACCTGAATTTATGAATTATTGTTTTTAAACGAGTTTCTTTGCATGTAGAACTGTTTTACTTATCTTTTTGGTTTGCAAAACAAGTTTGTCCGCTCGTTTTATTCATCTGCTGTTCTGTGCGTTAACACTGTTCACGTTGTAAAACATCATTAATTCTGCAATCGTCATGATTTTGGTCATTAACATTCATAAACTATGATTCCAATTTTGCATTTCAAAGGCCGCTTCTCAGTTTTAAGCAACAGGCATCTACAGTGGTTGTATGCTACCCGGTTTTTGATGAAGCTTTTTAGCTCATTTGAGGAGAAGGCGAGCGAGCATTCTGATCGAGCCTTAGCCGTCGTCTATCTGTACGAATGTCTGACAACTTCTTCGGAACCACTGGATGATTTCAGCAAAACATTGCTTAAGACATTATTGGAGAAAGGTATTTAGAACTTCAAGGTCATAAATGATGAAATTTTCTTGAAAGCTTTCTATACAGTCTAGATTCAAGTTTTTATTAACCATGGTCACAGGCGAGGATGGGGCTCCAATTGGAGCCCAAATGTTTGGGTAAGAATGCAATTTGTCATATCAACGTGCAATCACCCTTCTGTTGCGTGGAATCGACATTGTTTAAATCAGAGATCAAATTTATTATTATTATTATTATTATTATTATTATTATTATTATTATTATTATTATTATTATTATTTCAGTACATGAAACTCATTCACATGGAACAAGCACACAGGGGCCATTTTGACTTGAAATTCAAGCTTCCAAAGAATGTCGGTTTCAGCCTCACACCGCAGACCCTACACTGCAGCAGTGACTGATCATGATACAGAGCCAGTGATTTTTCATCACCCTGGGGGAGACGCAAACCCGCGACATCTGAGTGGCACCCCACGACACTAACCCGTACCAGCAGACCAAAAAATAAAAAATAAAGAGAAAAGTAAATTTAACATCCATAATTATTATGAGAATAACCACAAGATGCAGGTAAAGAGAACCAAACAATACTTCAAGAGTTGCAGAGAAACGAAACTCGAACCTCAAACGACCTGTGGTAAATATATCCTCAAATCCAAGGCTGAGGAACAAATTCTTCTAACCTTAATCAGCTTTGACAGTATCTCCAACAGCTCATTCTATCCTATTCTTAAATTTTGGAGGAGTTCTTATTTATTGAACAATATCAAATTTACTCAAGAAAAGCACTTCGATCCGGCCCTTTGAGATTACGACTATTAACTGAGTAATATTAGTAATATCGCCATCTTGATTTTTCAGTTAAATGCACTGTCGACGGTGTCTCTTTAAAATCCAAATTGTTTGGTGTATTTCACCTTAGATCACAGCTTAAGCCTAAATAGGCACACACACACTACACACACGTATAGAATATATATATATATATATATATATATATATATATATATATATATATATATATATATATATATGATAGATAGATAGATAGATAGATAGATAGATAGATATATATATATAAATATATATATATATATATATATATATATATATATATATATATATATATATATATATTATATTATTTACGTCGGATGCACGAGGAGGCTACTACGGATTCGCACAGATTCTCATAAGGGTGTAAGCTACCGAACTGGATGTAAACTGTCTAATCCAGACCACTCAAATATAAGAAATCATGTAAAAATGTGCAAAACTGATATTAATTATAAAGATTTTTCTATAATAGGACAAGCCCAAAATGAAAATGACCTCAATATATTAGAATCTATTATTATAAAGAAGACGGTCCCAACACTAAATACTCAAACAACCTCTGTTCAGTTGTTGATTGCTTAACCTTTTGTTTATGTTTTTCTTCTCTCGTCCTTTCTTGCTCTTCCTGTGTTCTTTTCTTTTGTTTTAGTCTTGTTACTGCTACGGTTTAGGTATGTCTTGTGCCTATTCCCCCCGTTTTTATTTTGTTTTATAATTTATACATCGATGTTTTAATGTGATTTTTGTGAGAAGCTTTTTTTAATCATTGCAGCCTTGAAAATGCGACTATAGGAATTGTCGTAAAACGTCGGCATAATAAACGTTTTGTAATAATGGTGCCCTTTCCCTTCGCCTTCGAGACTATAATATATATATGTATGTATAATATACCTACATATGTATATGTACTTTTGTGTGTTTTAAATACAGATACATTTATTAAAACATGTTAACATAGTGAATGTCTGCATGCTTGCAAGTGTTATATATTTGGGTCTAATCAAACAGATTAACAAACAAATAATATTCATGACGTTCTATGGTCATGTATTTTATATACATATGCATTTTAAGATATTTTCGGTATAAAGAAACAAATGCCACCTACATAGCATTCTTGAGTACCGTACCTCTGAAGTACGAAAGGATAAGTAATCCTTTCTACTGTAGTTGGTCACAAAATCAACCTCACAAACTAAAAATAACCTCGTGTTCCACACTATGTGAAGCTGGAATATTTCCCCACCGAAGATTTTCATAGGACGTTTTCTAGTGTGAGTAAAATTTACATAAAATATGTTAAATTTGCGAGAATCTACCTTCCAAGTATGATGATGAAGGTACGTGCGCACATTCCGGGGCCATAATCCCTGAAAAGCGAGTGAAATGGTATTCGAATGTTTTCACGTGTACAAGAGACACTTTATTTTTTCGCAATGTAGTCCGACAGAATGTGAGGCTTAACGTCCTTAACTCTCTCTCTCTCTCTCTCTCTCTCTCTCTCTCTCTCTCTCTCTCTCTCTCTCTCTCTCTCTCTTAACTCTCTCTCTCTCTCCTTCTCGAGTAGGTACCGTGAGTGGATAATTTTTTCATTCCAACTTTGTAATATCCCAAAACACGGTATGTGATAGTTTTTTTTTTTTAATTCCTTGTTCTTTATAAATTTCAGTGACTCTGGACAATTATTACAGGAGTGTCTCGCGATTACCACCCGTGACAGAAGTCTTTATTTTCTTTATTTTTCTTTACATTTCTTACAGAATGTGGGATAGTTCACCCCTTTACGTACATAAGGCATACATAACATACATACATACATACATACATACATACATACATACATACATACATACATACATACATACATACATATGTATGCATGTATGTTTCTATGGGTGAGAGGATGTGTTCTAATCATTCAAATAATGTTCGTATTTTATAAATCTATCGATTTGTCAAAAAAAGATGCGCATATTCATAAGTTAGGCATATAAGCACAGCTATACCCCGAGATAAAAATATTTAATCAATACTGAATATATTACTTTGTATCAGCGAGATGTGAATTTCGGGCGCTCTCCCTTAGGTTCATAAAACATTCAGTGTAATAAATCACTCACATCGTTAGTCAATTTCCATTGGTTCATCCACTGGGATATACTGTGTATGTGCTCTGTTGTGTTGGGACTAGTAACCTTCAGTTGTTATTTATCTTTTCAATGGTCGCGGATTTCATCAATATTTGGCTCTGTTGATAAACTCTTCACTTTGTTCTATGTATAGTTCATATGCTGGATGCATGCGCGCGGGTCAGTGATCTCACAATGATGCTAAAAATAATGATGATAATGATACTGAAATACTCTTCACTTTGTTCTATGTATAGTTCATAAGCTGGATAAATGCATTCGGGTCAGTGATCTTACAATGCTAAAATAATGATGATAATGATACTGAAATACTCTTCACTTTGTTCTATGTATAGTTCATATGCTGGACGCATGCGCGCGGGTCAGTGATCTTACAATGCTAAAAATAATGATTATAATGATACTGAAGTACTCTTCACTTTGTTCTAAGTATATATGGGATGCATGCATTCGGGTCAGTGATCTTACAATGCTAAAAATAATGATGATAATGATACTGAAATATCATGATACCTCCACAACCAAAATTGTTCGCAGTTGTGCACTCCCGAGGAAATTTGCATTCCACGTTTAACCACTTCTGACCTCGCCTTATTTCTTCATTAAATAATTACTAAATCATGGGACAGACAGTCATGAAAGGAGCTACTGAATCGTGTTGAAGGGTAATCATGATGTACAAAGACGGCTGTAGCCATTCCTGACGACAGACAATTTTATTATCACCTCAGAACAGATGATAAAGAACCTGTGGCTCCCTAACAAAGCAGAATATTGTGACTGTAGTCATCATCTCTTATAAATAAACCAAATACAAATAAATGAGCAATGATGGGAAAAACAGGATGTTCTTCAATCCCAGGGACATGATGAAAAGTATTACGGATAATTCCAAAATTTTATAAAAGAGTAACAAAATATTACAAGGTCTGTAAAAGTAAAAAAGATCTTATTTTGTTAATCAGCTCAGTGGCCTGGTTAAACTAAGGTATACTTAACTTATTTTTGCGAATGTACTTGGACGGATTGACAAGCGTTCTTTAAGAAAATCCATAGTAGTGAATCCTGCATTGCTCTCTTATATATACTTAGATAACCATACACCTTGTCCATCTAGCTTCGCATTCCCATATAGTGCTTACATTTACTCTGCATATGAAACGGAAATAGCATTTTTATTCTTAAAAAAAAATGTGTCGGAGTTCTCTGATGAAGTTAAAAAAAATCACCTTAAAAATTTAAAAGCGATGCAAACAATTCTTTTCTTACAGGCAAACAAAAATTTGTTGTTCTATATCCTCCAAAAGGAATATGCTTCAGTCCTTTGTGTTGAAATCTCTCTCTCTCTCTCTCTCTCTCTCTCTCTCTCTCTCTCTCTCTCTCTCTCTCTCTCTCTCTCTCTATCGTTGTGCATGCAATAGCTTTTTGAATTAAAGAAGGCTTTCGTCGCCTTTGAACCTTCAGCCTAAAGAGGATTCTTAAGGATTCTACTGCGCTTTAAAAGTTTGAAAAATATTGTCAGTTTCTGTTTGTAATAAAATAGAGCGAATCTCTATTTTTGTAGCTTTTTGAAAGTCAGTAGGTCATGCATATTTGAAAGATTAAACATACATTCAAGCATACATAGTATTAGAAAGGTCTGCTAAAATTGCATGAAAAATGTTTTCAGCGTGAAAGAATCTGATTTTTGTTTCTTTATTTTTAGTGTTTTTCATTTAAAAAAATGGGAAATGTGAATTAATATTGATAACAGAGAAACGGGCGTTTTCTATGCAAAACAATTTTACAGAGTACTTTAAGTGCATGAATTGGGTATTGTCAGGATATTTTCATTTCCACATATATTTAGTTCCACGTAAATGTCGGCCAAAATAAATACGGTCACTGTTGGGAACAAATTGGCTTTAAATAAAGTCAAAGCCAAACACTTTAAAGGGAAATATACTGTTGATAATAAAATGATAATGCTTTTTGGTTCCACTCTCGGCTCTTACGGAGCGTTTTTGACAGACGTTAACGCATAATATTGCGGAATTAATTTTGATTGCCAAAATTAATGTTGCAGGTTGATGTATTTTTTATCCATGGAAAATTCAGAACGTTTGATGTAGTGGACGATGTAGAATGGAACATTAGCTTCCAAATAAGAGCCAATTAACCCTAGCCAATTTGCAAAAAACTGTCGAAGCCCTTCCTCTGTCAGATTTTTGCCCCTCTCTCTCTCTCTCTCTCTCTCTCTCTCTCTCTCTCTCTCTCTCTCTCTCTCTCTCTCTCTCTCTCTCTCTCTCTCTCAGACACAAGCGCAGAAACACACGAATTCGCACGCTGTGAATATGCATATGCTCACTGAAATACGTCACACTGGATTGATCTCGTAAGTTTAGTTAAACCCTAAACTCTGGAAAGGAAAAATCCCTTAATGTCAATCTTTAGTGACTGAAGCTTCAGCAACATTTTCCCAAAATATCCGAGTTGAAAGACAGATTTCTTTTAAATGAAATATAACTGCAAAATTAAAACGAAAGAAATTACTCGGCAAAATGTATACAATTAACCCCACAAAAATGCCAGTTCCTTCAAGCTCAGACTTTAGTTCTGCTTTTAATGCCAACAATATTGTTGGATATTATGAATCTAGGTTTTGTAAGTCGCAAGGAAATACGATAATATCACAGTTTACTTTGGATTCAAAATACGTACGTGCTTAATGCCAATGTCTTTACAAATTTTATGTCAACACCTTATTGAGGTTATATTTAAGGCAAGCATCTGTCTGCAATGCCGTATCCAGCTTTCAAATTTAAATTTGCGTAACTTCTTTCATGGGCCATGACTGAGAGTTTCATACAGCATTATACGCTGTACAGAAAACTCGACTGCGCCGAGAAAACTTCGGCGCATTTTTCACTTGTATACTTTATAGTCCTCGAGGCATTTTACAAATAATTCTGCTTGCAGACAGTCAGACAGACGTAAGGGCAGGCAAACAAACGAAACAAGCACTGCCAGAATTAGTATCGATTTCATACACCGAGATGCGCCTCATTTTGACGTCACTAAATTACCTGTAATTAAAGTTGAGTATAAATGTTCACTGCTTAAAGGTCCTCGTTTATATCAACATTCACTGTGACCTCTGATTATAGAAAAAAAGGAGAACATACATGTTTCCCGGTAACTTTCCATATTTAGTGACTCCTTAATGAAGTGCATTTGTAA
>NC_089767.1:29592008-29619508 GCF_040412425.1 Macrobrachium rosenbergii
AGTAAATCGGAATTCCATTTGAAATAAACTTGTTGCCTTTTTTTTTAATTATACCCATTCAGTCAGCTTACATTTTTTTTTATCGGAAGGAAAACTCTGAACTTGTTTTCTATTCAAAATTTACGTGGACCCTTCTTTGGCAAAGACACAAACAATAATGAAATCGGAATCCGATGTGAGCAAAAAGTCATTCTTTCATTTTGTGCAAGAGAATTTCTCCTCTCTTAAGGGGATTAAAGAAATATTTCCGGGTTTTTTTATCTGTACACTATATGTTTTGTATATATGCTTATATGAATGTATATATGTATATAAAAGGGGTGATTTCAAGCGAAAAATTAAATAAGATAACGTGAACACAAGGAAAGCAGATGATTTGAAATGAAATAATTTGAAATAAAATAATCTTATTTCAAAACTATTCGTGATTAATAGCTGAAACGAGCTCCCTGATTTGAAAATTCTTAAACATTTAATATTTGGAAGCAGGACGTGCTGGGGCAAGGTTAGCAACAGCTTTTAGACCTCCTAGATAAAAAAAAATATTAAACTAAAATAATATACATATATATATATATACATATATATATATATATATAAATATTTGAACATATATATATATATATATATATATATACACTCACAAACACAAATATTTGAACATACACGAATATATATACATATATATATACATATATATATAAATATATGAATGTGTATGTATGTATACATGTGTATATACATACATACAATATATACATATATATACATATATATATATATATATATATATATATATATATATAACCTATTAATTAGAACCAACAAATCAAAAACGCACTCTGAAACGTACCAAGAACTCAAAACAAACCACATATTCTTAAGTCAAATACTTCAGCTTAATCCCCTTAAATATAATAGCTTAAATGCATGCAAACACCAACCTGGATACCAAGTCACATACCTGTCTCGATCCCCACACTGGGGTCGGGTGAATGTCAGCAAAATATTCCCCCGAGTAACAATCGTGGTGGAACATCACACAATTATGGTAACATTGGGATAAATGATCATTTATAACGATGTATGGTGTCATCAAGCGTCAGGTTGTTTTTAAAACGATTTCCAAAGACCCAGAACCCTCACACTCGAGGACGTGTTTTCCAGAAAACCCTTCTCAAACGCGCGGCCTCTGTCGAAAATCCCCTTCGGCACTTCTTAGCAACCAGTGGCGGTAACGCTGAAACCCGGTAATACCACGTACCTGCAAAGAGACAATTTCGAATCTGTAATATAGGTAAAATCCATTCAGTTTCATAATCCCGCAAAGCAATCAGAAAACTTCACAATCTGTTTTCAGAACGATGAAGAAAATACAATTTTAACATATACATTGTCAATTCAATATTTTTACCTTATATTTGAAACATCTACCTTAATATTAGACAGGATATTCAAATTTCATAGATCAATATCAAATATAACTGCCCACATAATTATCATCTACATCCCATAAACCGTAGAAACATTTCTTAATGATGTACATGAAATAGGAGGGTTTAAATTTAAATTCTTGTATTCACGAAAAACGAGAGACTTGGCATTGTCCAGTAACAACATAAGTGAAAGCATCTGTGAACTGTTCAGCTTTGTAGTTTTTCACACGACTAATGTTTCTATTCTGCCCTCACCAACCTCACACAAGCCTATTCCCCTGGAGAGGAACGTCGGAGGTTGTTACATGTTCGAAAAATTCTTTGGCAGATCCTTTGAATACATAACCAAAAACCAGGGAACTGTACCCCTATGAGAGTACCGTTTACCACATGCGTTGTGTAGCTGTACTTTTCGTCCTCTTTCTTTTTATGCTAAAATCTCTTTAATAACAAAGACAAATTCGTTGCCCCCACATCATATATATATATATATATATATATATATATATATATATATATATATATATATATATATATATATATATATATATAAAACAAAATTTTTTTTTAAGTGAGGCCCATGACAAATAGAATTATACCACAATGGAAACCACACAGTACATTATTTGGACTTCCCCTAGGATTTTCTTCTCTTCACTAATGGGAGGTGGTTCCACATTATTTGCGTAAATGTTTTGTGCTGAGCTTGAAAACAACAGCGAAATTTTTATTCCCATTCTTTTCTATTCGTTATCAAAATTTACACTTCAAAGATTTCCCACCCTCTTCCAGGAAGAGATTTTCTCATCCAGATATGAAATATTCTGAGCCAGAAACAATCTATTTTGAGGGATTTTTTTTTTTTATTTTGTATGGGAATAGTTTTGTCACGAGAATTTCCAACATGTTAGGCTTACTGTTCTCGTGGATGACTTTACTGAGCTGTAAAACAAAAATGTTTCCCCTACCTTTTGTCGATCGAAGCGTTGCGAGTGTGTTCACTGAGCAAAGGTTTCTAAAAATATTTTTGCCTTATCTGAGAACAAAGGGATGTATGACAATTTTTCAGTGAATGAAAGAGTGCAGAATCCTTTTCCTTGAAATGCAGGATTTTGAAGCACCTTTTCGGTAGAGAATTAATTATACGAATAGAAAACTCCTTTCAAATAACTTTTTTAAAAACAATTAAGCTACAATTAATTGGCGAATATATTTTATGAACCTCCACATACAAATAGGTATTTTAGCAATACTAATACTCATCATTTTCTTTTTAATGAAGCATTATTTGTCAGGAAGGAGGAGGAACTGAGTATACATTCGTTTATATCTGCAAAACGCTATTGTCTTTCAACTAAAACTAAGCAACGAACCACTTAATAAAACAAAGTAGACTAATTACGTTAAGTTCGAAAACAGATTGAAAATAAATTTGGAAACTCTCTGCATCACTCACTCTTTCGAATGTGTGTAACATTGTTTATAGTGCTTACCTAAAATGACTTTCCCCAAATCATATGCTTATGTATACCTATAAATAGCAAGGTCTGCTTTGTGAGGATGGGATATGTGTTGGGAGACGAGGGTTGAAGTCGTAGAAAGAAAACCTGTGGATATTTACATCAAAGAAGGGAAAAATCTAATAAAACTGTTTAAAGGATTTGATGAAAAAAGATTACGAATGGTATATACATGGACAGCTTGATCAATAAATGTGTAAGTTGCTGGGCAATTTGCTCTATTTCGATATTAAGAGAGATGTCAAGTACTTGTCTCCTCCCATCTAAGGTAGAAGGGAGCCCATCCACTGCGGAATAAGTGACATCTTCTAGAAGGACAGCCCCAGTGTATGAGTGAGGAGATAGAAGAGACTAATAGAAAAGATAGTCTAGGTAAATGTGTCTGTTGGTAAATTCACTAATAATAATACATGCACTTCTTATTTGCAAATTCCAATTAAATAGTTTGTCAGCAAACTTAATTTACCTAATCACTGGGTCTCAGCTTGATCTTCAAATCGCAATGCACGCATTTCACTCACCGTCGAGAAAATCGATTTCGGCAGCAGCAAGGGAATAAGTTATACCGCACCCTTAAAAATCAAGCAGAACAATATCGGCCTCTTTTTTTTGTTAGAAGTAAATGTCCCGCAGTGAAAACCTTATTTGGAAGGTCATGACTTTCATTGTGTTTTTATCGGACGTTTCAACGCAGCTTCAGGGTTTATTTTGTATCGTCAAATCATACACAGAGCTTACATACTTTTATTTACGGGAATTTGAAAAGCTCTGTGCACTGAATGTCGGAAAATAAGCGGGGGATTACCCTAAAGACCTTTATGAAAACAACGACAGTATTCTATTCCTTTTATGCAACTTTGAATTATACACCATTCTACATTGGGTAAAAAAAATTAATGTCCATTCTTGCAATAATAATTATTGTTTTGCTTCTCTCTCGCTAACTATGTTTTTCTTCATTCGTATTTCACTTGAAAAGGTTATCAAGTATTTGTTAAGTTACTTAATCGTAGATATATTTATTGGTAGTGAAGAATCATCTAATATGAAAGAAATGACTTGACGTGTAAGTATAAATCGTCATGCAGAAAACATCCTCAAAGATCAAATACTAAATATTTTTCTTAAAGTTAAGTTAAAGAATTTGTGTGTGTGTGTGTGTGTGTGTGTGTGTGCTTAACGAATCTTAAACGTAATTACGCTTTCTTGTTAGTGAGGTTCAGGAATGAGCTAACGATCAACATAACATAGGACTGTGAAACAGCGTAACAGAATATTTCTGTATTACTGAGCTCATGAATATATGAATATTTTTATTACTCATACCACAAAGACCTGACGAACTTTTGAACTTGAAAAAAGATTTTCCTTCTCGTTTGTTGCCCGTTTTCTTCAGCTGCGCTATCTGCCCCCCCCCCACCCCCAACACAGAAAGAAAACTCGGAAGTTGTTTTAAATTCAAGGAAGTTCTCACTCAGTTCTCCTGCATATGCATAAAGTGGCCAGGAACCCGATTCCCATTTCAACGAAGGGTCTCGGATGTACCCTTTCGGGAGAAACATTCAGTTTTTTTCATTTCAAAAGGGCTTAGGACGAAAATTATGAAAGGTGGTCTGAAGATTTTATATACATATATATATATATATATATATATATATATATATATATATATATATATATATATATATATATATATATATATATATATATATATATATATATATATATATATATATATATTCATACAACAACAAAAAAATCGAAATTATGTCCAAAGAAATGTTGAATAATATTGAAATTCCTTGCAGCAAACATCTCATCTCTCTCTCTCTCTCTCTCTCTCTCTCTCTCTCTCTCTCTCTCTCTCTCTCTCTCTCTCTCTCTCTCTCTCTCTCTCTCTCTCTCCAGTGATAAGTCCGGTTTTGTATAAACTTCTGCAAGTACCTTCAACAGAATCCAAATAAAATGGCATACAGCTCATTTCACTGAACGCTGATTGCTTATCATAAATAATGGTATTTTGAAAGAAAGATGATATTCAACATTGGGTATTTTGAAAGAAAAGAGATAATATTCAACAAAGGTGTGTATCTCTGGTGGGAAAGGCTTTGCTGACACGTTTGACCAGTCAAAATAACTCTCCATAGAGATAAATCTTAACAAAGCGGAATAGTGAGTTCCGCTAAATAATAATTTTCTTTAAAGAGATGATTTCAATCAAGGAACAGAGTATTTTCAGATAGATATATTGTCTAATTTGTTGTAGAGGAAAAAATCTAAAGTTTTATATTTTCGCAAGTGGGAAATAACTTCCAAAGACCCTTTATCATTTCTAAAGAAAACTAGGCATCCAGCTTTGTTGAGGTAAATCCTTCTCACACTCCCAGTACCAGGATATCTCATTTTTTTTTAACTGTAAAATAATAAAATAGTCTCCCTGACAATCTTATGGATGTTCATGGTCATAAATTTAAGAACATAGTTCCCTCCAAGAGTCAGGTATCATTACCTTTTGGGATTCCTTCATGCGAATATGGGCTGGAATTGAATAATAATAATAATAATAATAATAATAATAATAATATTATTATTATTATTAGTTATTATTATTATTTTTTATTATTGTTATTATTATTATTATTATTATTATTATTATTATTATTATTATATTATTATTATTAATTAATTAATTAAGCGAGAATAATATATCGCAACAAACTAACTTGAAGATTAATATACCAAGAAAAGTAACCGGATTTGTAATAAAGATATATGTGCAAGTTTTTCTCATACTAAAGGGAAATTAATGAATAAAATCATAAACGGTGCTTAATGGGAGATAGCCCATTTATGTCACAAGTATGAACTAACATTCACCGAAAGCAAATCATCAATCACTGTGCCTGCATCAATCATGAATCACGTCAATCGCTTGTTTATAAGTAAATCTCTTCCGGAAAAAAATATCAATATGTTATTTATTATTTCATCTCTGATCGTATTTGGTCAAATTTATATTGCTGATACTGGATGACTTTAGAATTACACTCATTTTTCCTTCCTTGGTGAAACTTTGTGGGATATTAATGCTTCTATTTAATGTGAATAGTGTGGGAGAACACTATAACCGTAATTCTAGCTACAAGCATCTTCCTTTTAGGCATGATATTATGTAATTAAAACTTTACTGATATTTGTTTCTAAATTATTTCATACTTTCTACGCTTTATTAATGGTCAATAATTTTATACTAGAAAATTTCATTCCTTTATGTGATGAGAACTGATTTAAAAATTCTAATACAGAAATACAAATATCAGGGCTAATTCCATTTTATAACGAATTTTATTACACTGTTAGGAAAATAGAAGAGAATGCTGATATCTCGTGGCACACAGACGTAAATTAATTCTCTCTCTCTCTTCCTCCGTAATGGCAAATGATTCTACCAGTAAAATTCTGAGTAAAAATAAATATAATATTACTGTTTATTCCAACAAAACTGAAATTGCCCAGTAACTTAAAAAGTGGATTGATATTTTTGTTCACAAATCCAGAATTCAATTTCCGCAACGTAAAAACCGACAAATACTTCACAGGACAGTTGCAGGAATGACCTCTGTATAATTTTCATGGGAGTTCTTTCTCATTTTTAAAACAAACATAGACAGTCATTATTCTGTAGAGGGTCGTGAGGATTTCAAGTGCTCAGGGATTTTTCAAAACTGCTGATTTTTAAGAGGTATATTGAAACCAGCGCTGTATTTTCCAGAGTAGTGATTGCGCTGAATAAATCCTCAAAATACTTTGTAAAAAATTATGTCATTTTAAGTAGGCTTTTCCAAAGAATGAAATCTCTCCTCATAGTTTTTATGAATTAGATTGGCTATTAAAACCGCGATAAAAGACTTCTCTGTTAACTGAGACAGGCAAATAAACAAACAGAAGTAAGTGTAGTTTTTGTTTAATCTCCAAAATGAAGAAGCACGAGAAAAAGAGCGTATAACGACGCAGGAAAAGTATTAATATTTACGTTTTTAAGGTATTCACTATGAGGTCCTCCCTGACAACGATCTTTCTTCACTCACGCAACACAAGTGACATTGTTCTCGGAAGAAAATCCTTTTCAACAGCGCTTACGCGAAGAATAATCGGTATAGAGAAAAATTCCACCGCTGCTGATTTACCTCTACCGGATCGTAAAGCCTCTAGAATAACAACACCTGTCTGGATCGCATAAACCCTTCAAGAACCAAATGGTTCCGGAGGCTATAAATTCTTTCGTGTGAGGCGACCTGAAGGAAACCGTTGTGTTTACGATCGCTTGTGTTAGTCTCACAAGGGCTCTGACGCCAGGCGGTTTTGGCCGTTTAATGAGGTAAAGGGGATTAGGAATAGACACCTATAAGGGCAAACGAGGGAGAATAAGAAAAGATGGCTTATAATGGGATGGGAAATTCGATTTGAAATACAACGGAGAGAGGCGGCGTTTAATACGATGAAGGAAAAGGTACCTATAAAAACAGGATCTTTGTATGATAATGCACGAGAAGTAACACAAGATATAGATTAAGAAGCCAAATGTAATGCAGTATAATAGATGATTTATTCACCTGAGAAGATGTGGAGGAAAGAACGTTACCCAAAGTAGGGAACGCAGTGCAAAACACGTTTCTCCTTTACGAATGTGAAGTATATAACTAGCATGCGAGTAAAAGCTAATAAAAGTTTCAGCGTGATATCTTTTCTCCTGAAAAGCTTTCAGCGTAGTTTTTTAAAGCTGGATTCATCGAGATCCGGCGATTAAAGAACGAACTTTCTGAACGTAGCCATTACTACTTTTTTCTTATCTCTGGAATCAACATCTAACATACTACGTGAAATATTATACATATATATATATATATATATATATATATATATATATATATATATATATATATATATATATATATATATATATGTCATGTAGCTTATGTTGATTCCAGAGATAAAAAAAGCAATAAGGGCAACGTTCAGAATATTCATTCTTTTTTACAGCTGAATCTCGATAAATCTCGCAATGGTCTCATATTCGAATAGTCCATAGTTCGATTCTGGCCACCAGTCAAACCAGCTGGGGATAAAAAAAAAAAAAAAAAAAGCCGTAGAATTAACATTTTGGAAGACTGTACATAAAATATACAATAATACACATATATAGTAATATATATAAGTGTGTGTGTATATATACAGTATATATATATATATATAATGTATAAATACATATATATATATATATATATATATATATATATATATATATATATATATATATATATATATATATATATATATATATATATATATATTATATATACAGTATATATGTGTAAGTGTGGGTATGCATATATATATATATATATATATATATATATATATATATATATATATATATATATATATATACTACTATATATATATGTTTCTTCAAACTGAGAAAGAGCTGAACTCTCTCTTTCTCTGACTTGACAAATTCGAAAAATCCTGAAGTCTTTTATTTTTTACTACAAAACACTTTTTGTCGACCAAACACCAATTGTGATGCTCTGAAGTGGACAGTTGGACAAGGTCTTTCCTTTGAAGGTTTTACTTTCTATATATATATATATATATATATATATATATATATATATATATATATATATATATATATATATATATATATACTGTATATATATAAATGTATGTATGTATGTGTTTATGTTCCAGCATAACCCTGAAACGCATTGAGCAATTTCAACCAAACTTGGTATACATATAACTTACTATGTAGAAAATAATATTGTGGGGGTAAGGCATCACTGGCACCAAAAGGGGTGGGGTTGGGAAAAGGGGGTGACATGTAAAAATAACCGAAAACGACAGATATTAGTGTCTAATCCATAGTTTTTGAGGTCGCTGAAATCAGTGGTGATACTCCCGATGCCCTTTACGTCCAAGTTCAGCCCCGCTGGGAAAGGGGGTGAGAAGGGGTGAAAAATAAAATGTCAAAAATGACAGACATTAGTGTCTAATCCATAGATCTTGAGGTGGCCGAGATCAATGGTGACACTACCAATGCCCTCTAAGTCCAATTTCAGCTCCGATAGGAAAGGGTTGGGAAGGGGTGAAGTATAAAATGTTAAAAATGTTGGGCATTGTAACCGAAGCAACTATCTTAACAGGAGAGAGAGAGAGAGAGAGAGAGAGAGAGAGAGAGAGAGTAGAGGGGGTGTTAGGAGAGAGAGAGAGAGAGAGAGAGAGAGAGAGAGAGAGAGAGAGAGAGAGAGAGAGAGAGTAGAGGGGGTGTTAGGGAGGAGGGAGGGAGAGAGAGAGAGAAAGTTTATTGGTTATCGTTCAGTTTTCCTGGGCAGCGCCTAGTTGGTCTACTAGTATATATATGTGTATATGTACATATATATATTATATATATACAAATATTTGTCTTTACATACAAAGATATACATACATACACATACATACATGTGTAAATGTTTAAGAACAATGTATATAAGATGCCAATGTCCAATGATCAGATATTGCATGAAAACATACACACATATATATGTATACATATAAATATATATATGTATAATATATATATATATATATATATATATATATATATATATATAGAGAGAGAGAGAGAGAGAGAGAGAGAGAGAGAGAGAGAGAGAGAGAGAGAGAGAGAGAGAGAGAGATGCCGCATGTGTACAGTACAAGTTTAATATTGAACTCAGTAAAAATTTATTTTTTTATTTTTACCGCTACAAGTTACTGACCAGTATTTCGACATTAATTTTGTTAAATAATACTCGACTATTGTCAAATATTCATGCTTAAATTCACAATGCATATAATACTACACATAAATGCATGCAATTTACTTTGACCTGACACAAGTGTGTTTTATTGTGGTGAGGTCATGTGTAGATAATGCAAGAAAACAGATGTGTCAATATTGACTCCTCCAGGGACCACCCCATCCCATTTTATCTTGTTCCAGGGACCACCCCATCCCATTTTATCTCTATTAACCTTCATTACAATATTCCATGGGAGTGGTTTTACTCCAAAAGCGTTCTACTAAAAAGTACTTCCCCCCTTTTTTTCTTCTCTATTCTTTTTCATATGCCGAGACATTGTCTTTTGTTAGAAAGTTGCATAAAAAAGATGATTTCGAATGAAAATGCGAGTTCAGTATGGAACTGTAGCCCTCTTTCATTGCATAGAATACGGTTATATTGTGTATAAAGATGGCCGGGCTGTTTTATTGCAAGAGGAATGGAAGGGCTAATGGGGAAGTGGCGCTCTCCTCCTCTCAAGTTATTAAAGTTAATTCACCTACGCAGTAAATGATTCAAAGGTCAAAATTGTCACCCCTCTCTGGTTTCTTTTGTTATTTCTTCCACCCTTCGCTATTCTTTTGTCTACAGCTCCCTTTGTGTGAGGGAGAAAATGGTGTATGGAAAAACGCTACAAAACGAGGATTGTCTGGAAGGGGAGAAAGTCACTGACTTCGTTTTCGAGGTCACTCGAGCGGAGGGAATTTCATCGCTGGTTTGTTTGTTTGATTATTCCTCTCTCCTCCGCTGAGCACGCGCTCTAATGCCGGGAATTCTTCCAGCGGAAACGCGCCTTTTCAGACTTGGGGCGTTACTGTTGTCACCTGCTCGCTCGTCTTAATTGTTTCCGCCCTTGATGGAACTTGGTCATTTACGTAATTGCCGCAGTTAAAGTTCTTATCTTATGAGGTGCAATGAACTCATGTCGTTTTGATGGACATCCTTGTACAGTACGCTTCATGCATTACCTGAGGCAGAGCCATTTATTCTTCTTTATATTCTACGCGAGTTAATTAACCTGACTCATGGAACTTATCTTATTACTTGCTTTGTGTGTCCATTCCTGTTCTTGTTTCATATTGTTGTTTCTTATTATGACCTTGTTTTATACGTGCATTCATATTCTTATTTTATACATCTGCTTTTTCATATTATGTATTACCTTCCTTTACATGTTTATTCAGGTTCTTTTTTCCTATTACTGCTTTTTTTTTATATTAGGCATGTGGTGGTGAATAACCTTAAGCCCTGTCCTCACTAGCGGGCACTGCCCGACGAGCAAACACTGTTCCCATAACCCGTTCCACTATACTGACCGACCTAGTATGGAACCAGAACGATGTGATTGTCTGGTAACACTGCTTCAGAAGCGAGAGAGAATATAAACAGTTGGAAGTGCCCGACGGGCATGCCCGTTAGTGTGGACAGGCCATACCGGTTCCAGTACCAGGTCATTAGACCAAATATTAATAAATCAATCAGTCAATCATATTTTCCGCAATGTGGCTGTCATTTTAGACAACAGGAGTTTGGGCAACACATAAAGAAAAAACAAGTAAATCAAGTAACTATAATAAGGGCTGTGGACGATATCATTTCCACCTGTACATCTCTTTCATTCATTACGCATTACGTCATAACAAAGGTATTCCAGCACAGATTACAAATGATCGGTAACGAACACTTTGCAATACCTCTCTATTTCCCGATATTGTAGCAACTGAATTACTGTTCTTGCTAACAAAATCATCAATTTCCATAAGAAACAACTTTAGAATGGAGTTCGAGTTCCAAAGCAAGCTTTCGTGGAAAAGGAAAAAAAAATTGGTCGTCCAGCGTCTAATGACTCATAAATCGGTTAAAGTTATGAAGGCCTCTGACATAAATCTCGAAATGGCCCTGCAGACCAGAACTCATCGATTTCTTGCTTGATTCTAACTTTCAAGTTCTCGGTTTGCAAAACTATTTAAATTCGGGAGAGTTTAATTTCTTTTTTCCAGCAACTGAGTGTCATGAAGACCTAAATGAGTTATTCTAAATATACGTGAAATAATTTAGCATTTAACTTAGCTTGCTTGGAGTTTCATAGCTGTCTCTTTTTTTTTTTTTTTTTTTTTTTTTTTGTAACTTACGTTACATTGACAGATATTCTAGGTTCCCTTCCACGTTCTTATTACGTCAATTCAAGTTTCATTTTCAGGATTGTTTTGCACGTGATTCTCTTTTTTATTTTATAAAGATCTTCGAGCATTGATTTTGCTATCAGTCTTTGATGATAATAATATTCACTGGTAAGAACTTTACTGCTCAGATATAATCTTTATGTGTAACTAGTAATGGTCCCAATGTACACATGAAATCTAAACGAATATTAACCAAAAATAAAAAATACTAGGGAGAAATAAAAGTCTTGAACCATTCACTATTTTCATCCCTTTGAATTTTGTTTTACATGATGGCTTCGTCACCAACTCGAATTAGCAAATCCATGAACTTTCATTTGTCTCCATTTGCTCCCCCTTAACACCAGGCTTTTAAGAAACATGCTAATTTCTTCCTTTTTTCCCCATTTCATTGCATCTTCAAGTAACGCATCAGATTACACTTCACCTCTGATATAATGAGTGACCTTTTTCCCTTCCGTACAAACTTTAAACTAAGTAATATCTGTCTAGTCTTTCAAAGGCATTTCAAACACTCATTTCGTTCCTGTGCTTGAAACGTTGCCTCTGTCTTTTTTGATAATGCTTAGGATAAAGTGTAGCAAGAAATTTTTTCCAGTGGTCTTCTCTCTCTGAAGTTGTTTGAAGTACAGATCGTTGTTCGGTAGTTTTCTTTTTCCTTGTATGTATATACAGATCGTTGTTCGAGAGAGAGAGAGAGAGACCAAGTTTTCTACAGTTTTTTGTATTTATAATAATATATATATATATATATATATATATATATATATATATATATATATATATATATATATATATATATATATATATATATATATATATATATATATATATTATATATTCTTGGTATTGATATCAAAATATTTTCAGTCTGTCATACACTTACTTAAAGTTTCAAGCGATATCTTTTTCTTCAATGTTAAGAAAAATCTTGAAAATTCGAATATGAAAATTTTCTTTATTGTTCCCATACTCTTGAACACGTACGAATTCGTGCGGAATCTAAAACGTCACCTCTCAGGTTGCCGAAGGGCCACCTTCCAAAATATTTACCACAGCAAGTAACTCTGGCTGTAACTTCTCTGGTCTAAGTCTTTGTCAAAATTATATAAACGACATTTTTCTCGAAGGGTGTGTGAATCATTCTCATTGCCTAACTTTTTTCAGAAAAATCTTTTTTTTATTTATACTGTTCTGTATAATTTCAAGGCATTCCTATCATATTACCATCAGCGTGTAAATCAGCGTTTAGATAGTGACATAAGTAACATAAGCTTCTAGCAATGACTGCCTGGGAGATGGATGCTAAGATATTTTCTTAGAAATGTCAAGAATTCTGTGCCATTTTCGCGTAAAGATCCTACTGCACTTGATAACCTCCAAGAGCCTCAGACTTACTCCCATCACTCTAGAGTGGTCTCAGTGAGAGTGGTACGTGTCTATCCTTTGTCTTATCCTTTATGTCCCAGGAAAGCAAACTTCAGACATCCAACTAAGACAGCTTATATAAAAGTTCTTGTCCTCTTTGGGTTTTTTTTGTGATTTTGGTCTTACAGCTAGATTCATTTATTTTTTATGACCTGAAGTATTAGTCTGATGTGACACTAGAGTTAAACGTAGTAAATAATCAAACTGCAATTTCACATCCCTTCCTACCTCTCTCTCTCTCTCTCTCTCTCTCTCTCTCTCTCTCTCTCTCTCTCTCTCTCTCTCTCTTCGTGACAGACCCTTTTTATGACATTCCCTTCTCGGTCGTGTAATCCTTTTGCAATATATTTTAACGAGCTCGGTCCCTCCAGCATCCCTGGTCGTGTAAATAACAACACAATTGTTCTTTTAATTAATTAATTTACTTTATTCTGATTATTTTAATCTCTTTGTGATCGGCTTCAAGCAATGAGTGCTCGTCTCTCCCCTGTTAATGGTTCTTTATTAATAATGCAGTAAAAGAAGGGGACGTCTTCCTTATTTAATTTTGGTATCTTTGTCAGGGTGATATAGTTAATAAAATAAAGTTATTATCGTCAATTTTCGACTAAATAGGTAAAGTAGTGGGACATGCAGATAGGAAAAACTTTATCACTTACATTTATGCGAAATAGTTTGAGAGGGAAATCACATTATTAGTTGGTGTGTACAACCAAAACTGAGATGAAATATCAGCCATCGTTACAAAGAGCATCAACTGAAGAGTATGAATTCATTACAAAATGAAAGGGAAAAAATTTACAGTATTCGGTATCAGAACACGTATGAAAGAAATCAAATGAAAAAACTCACAAATAAAGGTACCATAAATCGATTGGTATGAGTTAATGGATGTATGGATAATGTGTAATGAATATACAGTAAATAAAGGCGAAAGGTAAGGAATCAATAACTCTCATAGAGACTGATTTTAGAGGAAGAAGTAACTCTGGGATCATCGAAACCTTGAGAGTATCGCAAGATACAACAAAGTAATTCTCTAGAATTACACACTGCAGCAATTATGGCCTGAAATATGAACCATCCTCCGAGCATAGAAAAGGGATATCTCCCACAGAAAATCTAAAGTGATTATGGAGATAATTATGAAATGTACGACAGCTTTTTATTCTTACAGACAAAAATAACACAACACTTTTGCTTATAAGACCTTGAATGATTACAAGGAATCTTGGACGAAAGCATTGCCATCAAGAGGACGCTATAAAATAAAAAATAAAAACGATCTTTTTCCCGGGTACGTTCAGAGGATTCCGGTTCCATCCTCGGCTCTTTTTATGGAATAAGGAAGATTTTATGACGGAATGTCAGTAGTTCTCTCACAGCAGGAAGTAAAACCAAAAGATGGGGCCTTCATCGGCATATATTATTTTTTTATGCCTACGTGAATGCTTTATGCTCTTGAAAAATTGTGAAGATCTGTACAGGAAAAAATCCACTTTTATGATGGGAAGTTGTGCGACAGAGCTGGCGGTTTCTCTCTCGTTTGTTTTATGAGGGAAAAGAGGAACATCCCACAGGGATGTGTTTCCCCTCACTGTCTTATGCTCTCTGAGTCTTTTTCCAAGTCGTTCACACAAAAATTCGTCACTCTTTCTTCCTGACAATATGTCTTGTAGCCTTTTTCACTCTCAACCTTCACAGTGCTCTTCATGCTTTTCATACGCTCTCTCCAGTCTCTGCAACTTTTCCCTCCATCAGCAACTTACACTTTATCAATACACATTAACATCTCTGCAATCTCTTCATGGTACCTTGACTCTTTTAACAATTTTGCACTGACCCATTACCACAATGATGAAAATATTCACTAGGTATTGAAATGCAATTCATGACTGGCTGAAAACCGCTCTTGCAACAAGCCATCATTTCAACTAATACGTCTGGTAAGCGCTTTAATGAAGAATACTTGCTATTGCTCTTGACGTTTTTATTAGCCAAAAAGTTCATTAGACAAAACTTTTGCCGTTGCTAGGTGCGCGCATTAGAACGCGTTGTCTAGTTTTTATGCAAACCTCTAGAGAATAGTTCTTTTCTCGGCCGCTAAAAGCCTTTCCATTTGCGTTTCCTGCTCTCCTACTGATTTAGATAATGATTTTTTGTTCTTTTTATTTGTTTTTGTTTTTATAGAAGTGAGAGGGCGTGAGACAAAAAAAAAAGCGTCGACTGCATTTGTAACTAACTTTACAAGCGAGAGAGTACAGCTCTCTTAAACGCATCTGAAATAATCAATAACCGAATTGATGTTTTCGTGGAATTGCTTGTTGTGCTTCTCTCAGTTCTCTCCACAATTATCACTGATTTTGAGCATTGGTTGTGAATACTGACTGTGTGTCATCTTATTTGCATTAAAAAGATATTAATTAGTATATTCAAAGGCCAAGAAACGGATATGGATAACAATGAGGTGATAGGATATATAATCAATACTCTGAAGCAAAGATATCAAATGAAAGAGCACGGTGTTTTAACTCAGCAGAAAAAATGACTGAAAAAAAAAGAAAGTGGGCGTCCATTCCGGCAATGAAGCAAAAAGCAAAGCCGGAGAGAGGAAGTAGTGTTTAAACAAATTCTTGAATGAACCGTCCTGCTAAAGAAGGAACCTAGCAAAGCAGCACCCTAGAATTATCAGTAAAAAAATAGGAGGTTCAAACACGGAGTCTATGACATGTAAATTTAATGAAGAATTAGCTTTTTTTCTGCATCTGTGATCAATTTCAGATACACAGCAGCTGTCCATTCCTCTGTCTTGGCTTCACATTGATCTCGTCCAGTCTCGTTTGAACTGATTCTCTTTTATGTGCTGTGTCCCATCTTTTATCTTCCTCCTCGAGGAGACTGAATTCAGGGGCAGATGATCTGAAAACAGATCATGACCTTACTTCTTCTCTTGGTCGTCTTTCTCTCTTTCTTTTCTATGGATAGTATTATGGCACATACCCGATGAGCTCAGGAAAATGTCTCCTTCTCTAAGGCAATATCTTTATACCATTCAGGCCACCTCTTCCAACACATATTCAGTATAAATCAAATATCGTTGAACTGTATAGTTCGGTAAACATTTCATTCCCTTCTGGACCGAATTCTGGGTCATTCCCCAATTTTTGTCTATCTTTCAATCCTTCATTAGGCAGATCTATTGTTTCCTGTCTTAAAACTTACTATTTTCCTTCCTCATCATCTTCTCGCTTTTTTACTCTCCGCGTAAAAAATAAAGACACTAAGCTTCCTGTCACATTAGCGCCTGCATCTAAAACAGAGTATGTACAGTAGATAACGACGCCATGGGCCTTCATATATAAAACGAAGAGACTGTATTTCACTTCTAGAACTGATTGTTGATCTTTACACAGATTTTCGTATAGGTGCTTCAACAGTCAAAATCACTTTATTAGAAATTGAAGTGGCTGCGAATTGGCCTTTAGACTTAAACTGGCACCTGCTGTTATATGCAGATGAACAACAGAAAAGCAGACATTACGAGTGATTTCGCTCGTTGCTCCGTAACCACAAGAAAACCTCCGTCTTCAGTTTTCTGTCGCTACGAATCGATTACCCTTCACCGTTCTGCAACCAGTCGCCAGATGGTGCTAGCAACATGCCACCTAGACATGCGTGAGGATAAGCTGTTGTCTTCAAAATACCTGCCAAAATATCTCAACGGGGAGAGGGGATCGGCTGTAAAATGAGGAAGAGAATTCTTCGGCACAGAAGGGAGGATGAGAACGAGGGGTAGCAGCAGGTGGGGGAGATGAATAAGGTGTTAAAATTGAGTGGAAAGATTCCCATGTTCACGTAGGATACGTTACATTTTAGGCTAAATTATCTTTGGAAGCCTGTCCTAGCTATAGTTCTCATAAACGCTAAAACACAAGTTTTGTTTAACCTCTAAAACAACCTATATACGCATAAAAATACCAGCATAAGCACGTAATGTACGATTTGTTCTGTATTCGTAAAAAGAAAGAGAATTATTATCCTCTCTCTCTCTCTCTCTCTCTCTCTCTCTCTCTCTCTCTCTCTCTCTCTCTCTCTCTCTATAGAAATAGTTCAACCGATTCTCAGTAGCTTTGCTTCATTACGTATTTCATTAAACTTTCCATATTAGTATTCAACGCTCTGCAAACATGGATGGAATGTAACACTCCAGATCATCAGCAATAATAAAAGAATTATTCCTCCTTGAAGACTTCACCCCTCTTGTCGCCTGCGAATTTATCTTCAATGAATATTTTACAAGATACATAGCACGCGTTCTTTTTCATATGAAATTGCATTAGCATATTCAACAATATCTAATTCGTTCAAGTTGCATGTTGCTTACAGTGATAACGATATTATATCAAGCATCGTATTTATTTCATATGTGCAAGCAAAAACTTTGAGTTATCTCTGAGGAGACTTTCAGACTGTTTTGCTTGTGTATGTTTTTTGCTTCTTGTAGAACGTATTAAATTCGTGCTTTCTCAATTCCTGAGTGCTTTTGTTTCAGTATGCAGAACAAGATATATATTAAAATCTTCTTCAGTATCTATTTCATACACATTTTCCGAGATTTTCCTTCGTTAATTGTCACATAGTATTAAGGTAATATGATGTCCGTCATATCTCAAGAATCCTACCTTACGATGTGCCTGTTGTTATCAAATTTCGTCTACATCTGGGTACATAATGTGACGATGCTCTTTGCGCATTTCCAATTCAGTCGCTTGATGTTCAAGATTTTAATAGCATCGCTTATTAATTTTGTACAGTCTCACTCTCTTCTTTTCAGTTCTTGATTATCAGTTTTCCTCCTTCCTTCCATGACCCATTTAGTTCCAAAGATACTTGGTTTAAAAGTGATAAAAGGGAGCCATTTTGGCGCATGAGCCTCCTACTTGAGACATCTGTCATAAAATCTGCACTTCACACCAGAGCTTTACAAAGCATCAACATCCACATGCTTTGGAGATAACTTTAGTTACTCTTTCCAGTATCAGAGGTTTTTCACTGCTGTAAAACTTCCCGGAAGTATTGTTTATGCTGGGGCCACTAACGTTAAGATGAATCAGTGCAATACTAGTTTTACCTGCTTTATAGCAATCGTTGTTGTTTACATGTGCACAATAATAATAACAATAATAACATCTGCAGCCAAATTTTAATATCAATAGACGATAACGTTAAGCTAATCATCATTACATGAACCTCCAGCTGCTCTCCACGTTCCAGGGGTTGGCTCAAATACATCTGCCAATTAGAGGTCAGGCAGAGGCCTCCCTGATTCTGGCTGAGAATATTTACTGTCATCTTCAACAAAACAGTAATTCGAGAAAACAAATGATATTCGAGGGAGGTTTGGTTTAGGGTTATTAATGGCTTTATCGAATTGACAGGTGATTTCCCTGAAGTGTCAGGTGAATTATTTTGATAAATATAAACTAGATATATTTGTGATAATCTACGCGAACTTTTCATTTCCCGCTTTTCACTAACTGGAAAGTTCGAGTAACAAAGTAGTAGATAAATATAATGCAGCTGTTGAAACATTTAGTAAACAATACACAAACACACTAAAATAAATGACACGTGAAAGTCAGCGAGATTCTGCGTAGATGCAGGAAATAATACTGAGGAATGGCTTGATGGTCATGAAAATGGTTCAGCGTTATCATTTCTTTTCCTCACATTACATTTCGGTTTTACATTTTACTGTACTGCATTTATTTTCGGTTTCTCACTTCAGTATTTACAATAATTAGTATCATTCTTTGCTTAGGAACTGGCTGTTATGCTCCACTCGATTGCATACTGTAAAAGGGCCTCCTGAAAATTCATTCATTAGTAACTGTTTAGTCCTTCACTAAAAGTCTTTTCCATTGCTTATACAGTTACCCGTCGACGACGCAAAACTGATAAGTAAAGCTTTATTAGGCTTTGCTGAGACAACCTACGTTACGGCAAGCTGTTCTGCGTTCTCCACAGCTCTGTGAAACTAAACTCATCTACGATAAAATAAACGATGGTGTGTTAAAAGTAATCTAATCAAAGTTATGCTATGCAGTATCATTCTACTTACTCCAGACGAAGATATGACAAAGCCTTCATAGCTGCGAGGGACGAATAAGTATAAAAAGGCGTCAGAGAACAAGGTGCGAGGAAACTTCCAAGGATAATATTTCTTCTATAACGCACGGAAACGTACGTAAAAGACGCGGAATTGGCTTCATTATTCATAAGTTGAGTGTCTACTCTGTGACAGAGTAGATCACAGGAAGCCGCGGATCCCTTTTTGTTGGGAGATAACACATCTCCAGGCAGGGTGAGTGTCTGGTCTTAAAAGATGCCGAGTGACAGATTGCAGCAGAACAGGAATAGGGAAAAAAGAAAGATGGAGCAATAAGCAGACAAATAAAAGAAGAGAGTTATGCGGGGACCGAGAGAAACCAAGATAGTATGGGAGTAAGACGGCAAAAAACCAGAGAAAATACCAAGAAAGATCCAGGCGACTTCTATCACATAATAAAAGAGAGAACCACTTGCGCCATTTAACATTATTATCGACGTACAATCTTTACCCTTACACTCAGGTTAGACACGTAGTGTTATGGCACAGAAGGAAAACAATGGCTATTTTATGCGACGTAAGTTTTACGGCTGAACCCGAGGATCTCATCCGGTAAGTTTTAAGGCTGAAAAATGGGTACTGTTTTATGGGAATGCATATGAGTTTTCCTTTTTATGGGCCTGCTGGAAAGAAAGATATGATGACGTGATTCTGACAGATAATGTATATTCATACAGCATATATCTTCGTCTGGAGTAACCAGAATGATACAGCATAGCATAGCCTTGATTTGATTAGTTTTAAAACAGTACCGTTTATTTTATCGTAGATGAGTTTAGTTTCACAGAGCTGTGGCGAACGCAGAACAGCTTGCCGTAACGTAGGTCGGCTCAGCAAAACTTGATAAAGCTTTACTTATCAGTTTTGCGTCGTTGACGGGTAGTTGTATAAGCAATGAAAAAGACTTTTAGTGAAGGACTAAACAGTTATGAATGAATGAATTTTCAGGAGGCCCTTTTACAGTATGCAATCAAATGGAACATAACAGCCAGTTACTAAGCAAAGAATAATGCTAGTTATTGTAAATACTGAAGTGAGAAACCAAAAATAAATGCAATACAGTAAAATGTAAAACCGAAAATGTAATGTGAGGAAAAGGCGATGCTGACGCTGAACCATTTTCATGACCATCAAGCCATTCCTCAGTATTAATTCTGCATCTACGCAGAATCTCGCTGGCTGTCACGTGTCATTTTTTTTTAGTGTGTTTATGTATTGTTTACTAAATGTTGTAACAGCTGCATTATATTTATCTACTACTTTTGTACTCGAACTTTCCAGTTAGTGAAAAGCGGGAAGTGAAAAGTTCCAGTAGATTATCACAAATGTCTAGTTTTTGTATTAAAATAATTCACCTGACTCCTCAGGCAAATCACCTCTCAATTCGATACACATATATATACCTATACATACACACACAAACACACACACGTATATATATATATATATGTGTGTGTGTGTGTATGCATATGTATATGTATGTGTACGTATGTATATGTGTATAAATATACATATATATACAGACACATATATATGTGTGTGTGCATTTATATGTGCGTGTGTGCGTGTATGTATATTTTTCAACTATGCACCTCTTCCCATTAAAAGGGATAGCTTCATAAAGTGCTACTCTTAAATTCTCTAGAGATGATATTGATAGTCCTGAGCCTCACTTCACAATATTTGCAACCCACAATAATATACAACCCGATTAAGTCAATTAACTGTCAAACGAGGGCTGGCGGGATTGGAAAAAAAAAACATATAAATCAGTCCGCCTCGATCTGGAATCGAATCCGGTTCCGTTTGTAGGGAAATCCAAAATTCTATCCATATTACACAGGATAATAAGTGCGAACACATTCTAGCAAATAACAGCACATACAAGTAATTAATACTGCATGAAACTTGTAAAAGTAACACACACATACACATATATGTATGTATGTATGTATATATATATATATACATAAATGTTCATTCATACGTACATACATACATACATACTACGAGGTATGTATGTACGTATGTATCAATCATATATATATATATATATATATATATATATATATATATATATATATATATATATATATATGCATGTGTGTGCGTGTGTTATCGTTTGTGGCAAGTTTCGCAACTTTTATTAATGACCTGAGTTAACCAAGCACACCGCTGTTATTTGCTAGAATGCGTTCGCACTTATTATCCTGTGTATTAGATGGCCAAGATAATTGCTAGGGAAAGCAGTTGCAAGTAGAATTAAAAAAAATGTTACAGTGCTGGACCTCATCTCGTATTATTTCAAACAAAGGATTATCAAATAAACAGCAAATATACAGCCAGACATCTTTGCTTTGGTTCGAAGCCCATAATAGCGTTAGTGACGGCCGGGGCGGACTCGGAAAGGGCCGCCCCATTCCTGTGCTAAAAAGTACTAAAGTGGTGAAAATTAAACGCACATTTTAAGCCTTAACATCTCAATCATTCATTTCATAAAGCTAAAACAAAAGCAACACTGCAGATTTACAACGGAACCCTACGAGCTTTGTCAGAAGCGAATTCGCAGCACCCCCCCCCTCCCCCGCAGTTGCCGAGAAGTAAACCGTTTTCAGAACGGTAGAATTTAAAAGTTGGTTACTGAAATCTGCTGTCGATTGTCTTGGCCAAAACCAGGGTTTTTGTAGCAATTTTGTTGGCCTGTTTTATCCAAATAGAATTCTTATTCTTCTTTCAAAACACAGTATTGACTATTTTTTTTTTTTAGGCTCAGCAATACATTAATTCGTAGAACTGGCAACCTTTTAGTTGCTAAAATCTGATGATCTCTCATCAGCTAAAATCTTTAACACTGTTTATAGATCTGTAAACATTAGCATTCTTAGGAGTGATAGAAGAAATATATATAGACATATATACACACATATATATATATATTATATATATATATATATATATATATATATATATATATATATATATATATATATATATATATATATATATATATATATATATATATATATATATATATATATATATATATAGTATATAATATATATATATATATATATATATATATATATATATATATATATATAGTATATAATATATATATATAGCAGTGTTTCTAGTACGTGACCCCTTACAGCAGTACCAAACCTGTCATGACCCCCACATTTATAGGCCTTCTAAAAAGTTTAGCCCCGTTCCGGCAAGCTGAATGTAGTACATACAGTTGTTAGACCCTCCATGACCCCCAGAAAATGGCTCATGACCCCTTTGGCGGTCATGACCCCCAGTTTGGGAACCCCTGATACATAAGATATGTATAGGATAACCTCTCAATTCCTTGGCAAATGTGGTATTATTATAACTGCTGAAATTATTCTAACATCCAGTAAATATGTATACGCTTTGATCTTATTTCCGAATAGGCAATAAACATTTGGCGTGTGGTACTTTAATACCTGAGTTCAACGGGCAGGTACATTTACTTTAAGACTTATTTCTAAGAAAATATCTTTCTTGTGTTGCTCACGGCGAAATTATTTATTTGGCCTGTTTGACGTTTATTCTAGAGTAACTTCGAGTCATCGTTCTTTTTCAAGATACTAAGCAAAATAGAGTCCATAGCCTAATTAGAGGAAATCGAATGTTAACACACCACGCAAATTCCTGGTGAAGAGAGAGAGAGAGAGAGAGAGAGAGAGAGAGAGAGAGATTGCTCACGACGAAATTATTTATTTGGCCTGTTTGACGCTTATTCTAAAGTAGTTTAGAGTCATCGTTCTTTTTCAAGATACTAAGCAAAATAGAGTCCATAATTAAAGGAAATCGACTGGTAACGCACCACTGCAAATTCCTGGTGAAAAGCGAGAGAGAGAGAGAGAGAGAGAGAGAGAGAGAGAGAGAGAGAGAGAGAGAGATTGCTCACGACGAAATTATTTATTTGGCCTGTTTGACGCTTATTCTAAAGTAGTTTAGAGTCATCGTTCTTTTTCAAGATACTAAACAAAACAGAGTCCATAATTAGGGGAAATCGAATGGTAACGCACCACTGCAAATTCCTGGTGAAAAGAGAGAGAGAGAGAGAGAGAGAGAGAGAGAGAGAGAGAGAGAGAGAGAGAGAGAGAGAGAGAGAGAGAGAGAGAGAGAGAAGGGCTGGTTATGTTTCCTTGTCTTTTGCTTGTGAAAAGAGAGAGTATGCAAGGAGTCTCATATCTTTTTTATCATTTCCCCCGCGCTATTCCTGTACTGTGGAACAACAAACGTCCCCAGTGATTCTCGTCGTGCGTTTAGGCTAGTGGTGGAAAACAATTCTCCCTCACGACTGATTCGCTTCTGCTGGATCGTAAAGCATCTGGAATAACAACCCGTTCACTCGGATCGTCTTCCAGAGTCAACGTAGCGTTTGCCAAGGCCAATAAATTCCTTCTTATGAAAAGAATGACAAAGAAATGTTCCTTTGCTGGAAAGGAATAAAGGAGACGCAGTCTCTTGACTGAGTAAGACGACGATGTTAACACAGAAGTGAATCAGAAAAGAGAGAAAATGATCTAGAGAATGACTATTAATCGGGAGACTCATCTGTTACTATTCAACAGTCTAACCTGTGCTATTCAACTTAAGCAATGATTTACATGACATCTCAGAGTCAATTTCGATGTCATGGGAAAATACATCACGTACAACAAAAGGGCAAAGTAATAGAAAACCTATGTCAATAAACAGAATTTAGATAAGATAAAGCGTCGTTTTGGTAAATAAAAAATGCCATTAGGTTTAAAATCAACTCCCTTCAAAGACCGGCGGAAAGAAACTCTCAGGCCTAAACTATGGCATTTGATCAGCATTTGGCACGCTCGAAGATTTCCAATATATCCTAGTTACTAGCAACGTGGTTCACCCAAAATACCTTTCAGTTCGTCCGCGTTTTGAAGACAATACATTGAAACAGATGGCTTTGTGGCAAATATAACCCGTGTTAACCTTGTCAATAACATATGCTTTGCCAAGCTGTCCGATGTTTATTTCCTAATACTCTGACACTTTCTGGTATTAATCAGAATCCAGCGTTTTAAACTGCTTGACATTAAAAAAAATTATCCATTCCGAGATCTGTGTAACAAGTAAAAGCTTAGGAATGGATTTTACTGGAAACTGGAGCCCTAATGAGTTTAGTGGATATCTAAGCACCTTTTCGTTTTTACATGTTATGATTTATTGAACCTTATGAGATGACAATCGTAGAGTACTCTATCAGCATTAAAAGGGCCTCTCGCCATTAAAAACCTGCTCTTTGACATTGAATAAGACATATCAAACAATTCAACCTCACTCACTGCCTTTTCTGGGGGGAAGGGGATTATTTTAAACCTGATCAGGCTAAAAACGCCATTTCCAGAAATTGGGTAGAGAGGCCCTTCTAATGCTGAACGCCTGATATAAAGCTATTATTTTCACATGCAAGCGCCTCGCAATTTTCACTGGTGTTATTTCTATTATACGTGTCTTCATATTCTTCGTAGTTTTCTAGTTTTGTGGTAAATACCTTTCAGCATAAAAGGAAAGCAATATTCAGCCAGTAAGAGCACCACTTCCAGGAACTGTCAGCGATACAAAAAAAAAAAAGGGGGGAAACAGGTGTAATTTATGGATACTGGACGAAATATATCCCCGACTTGCATGATCCAAAGGCACCTTCTGTTAAACACACACATACACATACACACAAAATATATATATACTGTATATATGTGTACACACATATATATATAAAACATTATATATATATATATATATATATATATATATATATATATATATATATATATATATATATATATACACATACTGTATATATGAAAGTAAGATCTATTTTCAGTGGCCTTAATTATAAGCTGTACAGAAAACTCGACTGCGCCGAAGAAACCTCAGGGCATTTTTTACTTGTTTTTATTGTGATGAAAAAAGTAGCATTTCCATACCTCCGTATATACATCATGGCATCTTGACACCGATCCATCATATATCTTGCACAGACCACCCGTGGATCGGGGAATGGAAGAGGGAAGGGGATGAGGAAGGGGAAGGGGAGGGCGAGGGGAAGGATGGGGAAGAGGTGGGGAGGGGAGGGGGAGGGGAGGGGAGAGGGAAGGGGAGGGAAGGGAAGGGGAAGAGGGAAGGGAAGAGGAAAGGGGAGAAGAATGGGGAGGAGAGGGGGAAGGGGAGGGGGATGGGAGGCGGAGGGTAGGAGTAAGGGAAGGGGAAGGGGAAGGGGAAGGGGAAGGGGAAAGAGAATGGAAGACTGAAGGGGAGGATACAGCTATATTAACACTTCCTGTGCTGGGAGGGAGGAAAAGGAGAGGGGAGGGGAGTGGAGGGGAGGGGGAGGGGAAGGGGGTGGAAGAGGAAGGGAGGACACAGCTAAATTAACACTTGATCGGGTGCTCCAATGTGCAAACAAACAAACGTTTCAGAGCTTTAGTATTATATATATATATATATGTGTGTGTGTGTGTGTGTGTGTGTGTGTATACTGTATATATATGCAATAAAATAGTGTATAGTGTTTCTAATGACTTTCGCACCATGCAGGCCAGTGAGATTACTCTTATCTGGTATTGTACAGGTATGATAACATAAACTGTCTTTGTCCTCGTGTCAGCAGCCATTTAAGGAGTATCTCCCCCCTCCCTCCCCACCCCCAAAAGAATCCAAAGCCTTCCACTACGCACTCATCTGCATTGGGTTATACCGTAACTGAGCGCCAAACCATTGGCACTTCATAAAGCAAGATGATTGAATCACATACCACAAACGAAGCAGCAGCCTAAGGCATGTTGATTAACCTGACGTTTGTGTTTGCCATCGGCCTCGGGAGATAGGCTCCCCCACCATTTTAGGGACATTTCCTCCCCGAGCAGCTCAGACGCCTCTACTAGACACTCTTCTGTCTTGGGTTACGGTGTTTTAAAACCCTAATCAACTGGCACTCCCAAGGGCTGTTTACTGTCACCTCTGAACAAACTAAATAGAGAACCTGACAATATGTGACTGGCGGAGCTTGTGTAATAGGGTGAGCCCTCTGTGTAGGTGTATAAAACTGATAATGTTGAGGCAGTCTCCTGCAAATGGATTCATCCACGACTCAGCATTTTAAGGTTGAATGTGCCAGTGTTCATTGTATTTTCTTTTTGGGGACCTACACGCTTTTGGGGGTAAACACTAAAAGAAGAAGGTCCAACTTGCCTACGGCTTACACTCAAACTATACATATGATTAGGGGAGTAAAATGGGGTCTATTTTATAATTACAAACAAACAGTTTGCTTTATTACAATGCAATAAATAGCAATTATGCTACTCACTGAAATCCTGACGAACGTCCTCATGAAATTAACAGTACTAATTAACATTCTAATTGTTTCAATTAAAAACAATAATTGAATATCATAAAACATCATAAAAATGAATAAAATCTAATTAGTATTCACGCTGACCTGGAAAAAACAATTTGTTGGAAATAGAATGAAATCGAAAAATAATTAAAGCGAAATAAAGCTATGTAGAATAAATGAATAACAGCAAAGTACATCTTCAAAGCAATACTTGAAACTAATTAGTTACCTTTACTCTTAATTATCAGCAAATATACACAACCGTGAGCTGTTGATATTAACCATATTTAGCTGAACTCATTTAATTGCAGGTAAAGAATAATAAGTATTTAACATACATTTTAGCATACACATACATACGCACTAAAGTATATGTTAGATCCTGCTTATTATTCTTTATCTGCAATTAAATGCGTTCGGTTAAATATGGTTAATATCAAGAACTCACTGTTGTTGATATTGACTGAAACTTAAAACTAAAGGTATATATATAATA
>NC_089767.1:29624508-29647008 GCF_040412425.1 Macrobrachium rosenbergii
GAGTCCGATAGAATGCAATCACCATAAACATTTTGTGGTCCGATAGGAACATTATTATTGGCCTCGCACTGAAGTATTCCTTCCTTCTTTTCTTCCTTTCTTCCTTCCTTCCTTCCTTCTTTCCTCCTTTCCTTCCTGCCTTGTATCTTCTTCTCTAATCCTTCGTTTACTCCTTGTATTTTCTCGCTTCCTTCCTTTCTTCCTTCCTCCCTCATCAGTCATTTTTACTCTCCCCGCTTCCTGGAGACCTTAGAAATATGGTGACATTGGCTTTAAAGGTAAAATTTACAGCTTATAACTATAAGTAAGGAGGCCTATCCTGAAACTACTCGCCTTCTGACAATAACCGCCAGATGGTGTTTACAGTCACCTGTTTTTTAGAGCTGACGGTAAATATCCGCTTTCGATATCACTAAGCAGTCGTGATTAGCTGGTCATGCTACTCGGCTCCCATCATAGGATGTGTTATTGTCTTCTGAAGCTGATATTGACAGTCACCTTCAAAAAGGCGGACTATAGTGGGTATTACAATGCCGCTTTGGATTAAGGAGGAATGAATTTCAGCCGACTTAAACGCAGCCAAATTAATAAATACAAAAGAGACGTCTATCCAATATCCAACAAACATTTTGTAATGAGATTTTGTTTTCTCGCTTGTGAAGTAAACATGGCAACACCTCAGCACGAGGCTCACCCACATACACACACACACACACACCACACATACATATATATATATATATATATATATATATATATATATATATATATATATATATATATATATATATATATATACATATATATATATATATATATATATATATTTATTATAGATATATATACTATATATATATATATATATATATATATATATATATATATATATATATATATATATTCAGTGAGATTTGGCTTACACATCATTACAGAAAAAAACATATTTATTTTGGGTGAAGTACTTCAATAACAAATAAGTCATTCACGTGAGGCGAAAACATTTTCTCTTTTTCATGTAAACATCCGCTACTTTAAGCACTTCGCCTTGAAAGGTGGCAAGTTTACAAACGTGAACTACACGCTGGTCACGATAAGGTATTTTAACCATAACAGAAATACGTCCGCAAGTTTCTCTTTACAAATTTCGTTATGTAAACGAGTTCAAACAAATGGGAATTAAGCTTACTGACTTGAGCGCGCATAATTAATTATTCAACGATGTATTTTATTTTATATATTTATCAAGTACATTTTATTAAGAATATAACCCACAACATCGAACTGAGGAACATTTAAATTAATTTTAAGTTGCTCGGGTTATACTAATCGGCAAAATTCATTCGATATTTAGACTGTACTTTTCAACTGAGAGTGTTACAAAATTTTTCTGAAAATGGCCTTTTCAAGACAAAATTATCAAGTTAATTCCCCTTCTATATTTTCTGGAAAATCTTTTAAGTTAAGCGCTTAATCTCGTCTGAGGGATATTTTATCTTTTAATAAGAATTATAACTACTGTACAACATGAGATGAATTGACGTGCAATCATTTCAGTGTTGAATAAAATGGAAGCGTATTCTCTCGAAAACGATTCTGCAAGTTATTTCTTTGCTGCGTGATTTCAGGAACAATTTGATATCTGTTTCAATCATTCATTTTTGAGTATTAATGGCGATTATCAATTAGATTCGAAATGTTATTTTATGGTGTGGTTCCCCTTCTTCCTCTGCCCTTCCATCTTCTTTAACCCGTCCTGTTCAAACACTTGGAGCGTTCCCCGGTAAGTGTTCCTTCGGTCATATTTTTGGGTCTTTTCTTCACCTCTGGGTCAACACATTTCAGGAGGAATTCCATAACCCAGAAATCTCATCACATCTCCTCGACCCTCTTACTTTAAATTCTTCGTCTTCTTCTCTCTCTCTCTCTCTCTCTCTCTCTCTCTCTCTCTCTCTCTCTCTCTCTCTCTCTCTGTCGATCTTGTTTTCTTCTTCCTCCTAGTAATAAACTTGCCTCAGCCACTCTCATCCTTCACTAATTCCCACCATTATTTCTTTTTTCTTTTTCTTCCTCGTTCCTTCCTCCTTCCCCCCCTCCTCTAACTCCGGCTTTAATCTCTCGTACTCCTCTTCCCGTAATATCACTTTTTATTCTGCTCCTCTTCCCCCCTGTGACTACTACCCTCTCCCTTCTCCCGACTTCCCCCCTTCCCCTTCCTCTTCCTCCCGTTTCCTCTTTTCCTTCTTCTTCTCCTTGCCGACCTTTTTTGACCTCGGTACCGGAATGTTTGTCTTGCGCAAATGTCTATGCTAATTAGGGGAAACGTGAACCTTTCTCTTACCAGATAACCTGGCTGGGCTCGGCTTAACTTTTTTTGTTTTCCTTTGGAGCCGGTGTTTTCTATGCTTTTGTGGGTGCTTGGATGTGAGTGCGTGCGTACGTGTTCACACTTCTCAAACACGTTCTTAATTTGATTTTTCTTCCGCTCCTTCAGGGATGGCCACTGGGTTGGCTTGTCTCTCGTGTTTGTTAGCTACATGATTTAGGAAGTTTTTTTTTTTATTGTTTTTGAGAGCTCGATATTTTTTCGTTCCGCTCAATAAGTACATTAATATATATATTATATATATATATATATATATATATATATATATACATATATATATATATATATATATACATATATATATATATATATATATATATACTGTATATATATATATTATATATATATATATATATATATATATATATATATATATATATATATATATACACACTCACAAACACATATATATACATATATATATATATATATATATATATATATATATATTTGTACACACTATAATATACATATATATATATATATATATATAAATATATATATATATATATATATATATATATATATATATATATATATGTATATATATGTATAAATAAAGGATAAAACTTATACTTGAAAGCTTTTGAAATGCATGACTGAAGTTTTAATGAAGACAAAGCTTGTGTTAGATCACTAGTCGCTTTACTCACGACAGACTGAAGAAATATATAAAAAATATGTTTACAAAGAAAAAAATGCGTGAGCAAGATATAAATGACAGATGGGGATTATAGGAATGGAAACATATGTTCTTCTTCTTTTAACGTGCTTTCCCATTTTGAATCCAACACAACTTTGAAGAATTAGTAGAACTGCCAAAACAGGTATTAAATATTTAAGTCAGTTTTTTCTCCCACAAAGGTTAGGATCAAGTCGAGACGTGTGAGGTGTCAGGAGCAGGGACAGTTTGACAATTAAAAGATTATTACAGGTTCTACACGGATAGAAAAGTGTCCTTATACAGATATGACAAATGAAACAAATGAAGGCACCTAAAAATTTTGCAAAAGTTTACAACACAATAATTTCTTGTTTGCTTTTTTTTTGTAAACAATAATCTTACTGAAAATCTTGATCTGGTTGTTTTGAAGATGAACATTTTTATTCAAATAAAAAAATTATATTAAAATATAATAATAATATAGAAAATATATATCAAGTAGCTTACCTTGGTTTTAATTAAGATTCATTATGATTATTTAACGATATCTTTTAGGTCATTCAATTGAACATTTTTAATAATAATAATCCAAATAATAATAATAATAATAATAATAATAATAATTAATAATAATAATCCGCTGAAGTTTTGGATATATAGATTTATTATGATTAATAATGATTTACTGATTTAGTTAGTCAATTAAGAGCAGATCATTTGTAATAATAATAATAATACTGAAATAATAAGTGATTTCACTCGCTGGTTTTTATGAGAATATATTGATGTATCAAGAAATTATAATAATAATCACTGATTTAGTTATCAATTAGGACAGATCATTTGTAATAATAATAATAATAATAATAATAATGGTTTTAATAAGAATAATAATTGATTTATTGTACGATGATATATTATAATGATATTAACGATGATTTAGTTAGTCAATGAGGAGCAGATCATTTGTTCGGAAGAAGGAGATTGAACAGGTAGATCTGAAGTGTACTAAAAAGTAATAGAATCACAGATCAGAAAACAAAAGTTGTTATATGGCTGTGAAGACGTCTGGAGATTGAGTAATGTACAAACACCGTTTACTGTTTTGGAATTTAATGATGACCGTAAGATTTACAACACAATACACTCTCTAGGTGTACAATCAAGTGTAGGTGATCTAGCTGATCCCTAGTTTCCGATTCAGGCTCGAGAATTGTTATAGTGTTCGTCTTCTCCCTACCCAAGAGTTCCACTAGTTTTCAAGTGACTTTGTCCACCTTGCAATCACTGGTGTTTGTTATCGTTGGATTTCCGTTTCTTCCGAGATTTACATGACATTCCGTTTGGTGGTTTTTTCTTTTTTTTTCTTTTTACATTCAGAAAATTCCACATTCAAATATGAGGTCTTCATTAATTTCCTAAAATAAGAATTTAGGGCCTCCTTCTCTTCCAAGTCAACTCGGACGCTCATGATTATTCATTGTGCATTCATTACGACTACGTTCCGTGCTTAAAACAACTTAAGCTTTTTCTTTAATAACATTCTTTCTCCCGCACACTTGTTGGACTGGTTTCTTTAAGAAAGACGTTTATTTTCTTAAGATGAACGTTTATGTTTATATAATGAGCGCTAAGATGAAAGGTAACGAGGTCAGAAAGTGCGAGGAGTCTATTCTCCCGGGAAGAAAATGGGCGAAGGAAGTTCAGACGTTGCGAGTATGTTAAATTCATTACCTTTAATGGTGAACTCAAAATTCTTACCAGTTTCGTCACGTGTAACTCTCTCTCTCTCTCTCTCTCTCTCTCTCTCTCTCTCTCTCTAACACATACACACAACACACACATAATTATCTCTCATATGTAATCATTTCAGTTTGGTAGAAGCAAAGATATACTGCAATCAAAATGGTGCCGTTTTTTCACATCTCTCTCTCTCTCTCTCTCTCTCTCTCTCTCTCTCTCTCTCTCTCTCTCTCTCTCACACACACACATACACACTTAATTATCTCTCACAAATACTCCTTTAATTCTCGTGAAAGCAAAAATATACTGTAGTCTAAATGGCGTTTGTTTACCTCATCTCTCTCTCTCTCTCTCTCTCTCTCTCTCTCTCTCTCTCTCTCTCTCTCTCTCTCTCTCTCTCTCTCTTCCAGTTAACACATATAGTCATTCTCTCTCTCTCTCTCTCTCTCTCTCTCTCTCTCTCTCTCTCTCTCTCTCTCTCTCGTTACATATTCGTTCTCTCTCTCTCTTTCTCTCTCTCTCTCTCTCTCTCTCTCGAGTTCATTTTCAGCGCTAATAAATGAGCGAGGGATTCGCCTCCACAGCCAATTCCGTGGCAGCGAACTAAGTCTCTCGCAAAGTTTTCGCGGCCCGAAATTACCATTGCATATTAATAGGTGGACCGCAGAACTCTGAAAGATTTCCTTCCACTTTGCATCTAGCTGATTCTCTGGTGGCGAAATTAACTCGCCCGGGAAATTGAAATACGAGTATATACAGAATACTTTTTCCAGTGTGGTGATACATACATACATACGTACGTACATATATACATATGGTGTGCACGTGTGTTTATGGGATACTGTAGATGTCTAGAGCCTAATTCTTTTTCATTCAGACCGCCAAAACAAAAATATTTTTGACAGGAAGAGCTCTGAACAAAAAAGAATGAGTAATTCACTTATCAAATGACATAAATTGCAAAAGGGGTACCAATTGAAAGTATACTCAATGCTTATACATTATATAGAGAAATAGATGTAAAAATATAAAAAAGACCAATTAATTATAGTTTTTCAAGTTTTTCATTCTCTCGTTCCTTTTGCTCACTCCATTACTTCTTGATCATTTTCACATGCTTTCATACTCTGCTTTGAAGCAGCTGTCCCGCATAATGCCACAAATGCGAACAATGAAAAGAGAGAGAGAGAGAGAGAGAGAGAGAGAGAGAGAGAGAGAGAGAGAATAGTGGACGTCTGGGCAGACGGGCTGCAAAACCAAGATAAAAAAAAAAGAGAGAGGGAAGAAGCGCTATGCAGGAACACAAGCATAAAATTCCAACAGAATTTCTCTCAGACGCGGCCTCGTTTTAAACTTTCCAGAATTTGTTTTTTTTTTTTTTTTTTTGAAACTTCCAGGTCTAAAGAAGCCCTCGTTGTATAATATACGCAGGGCGGATGGCTTCCAGACTATAGTTTATGTTTCCAGACTTTAGAGAAGTCTTTCTCTGGTCAGGGGAAACACTAGAAGGCTGCTTCCTCCTCCTCCTCCTCCTCCTCCTCCTGCTCCTCCTTCGTGTTTCCTCTTTCTCTTGCTTTGCTTATTTGTCTGCCGTTGTTTGTGCGCGTTACTTTCATTCCTTTTTGGTCATTTCTACTTATGCTCTCCGTCCTTTTTCCATCTGGGGTTTTTTCCACTTTTTCTTTTTCTGCATGACTATTGTTTACCTTTCAAGAGGGCTTCAAGAACACAAATTGATGAAAATTCATGTTGTACTATACGTATGTATATATGTGTGTATATATATATATATATATATATATATATATATATATATATATATATATATATATATATATATAATGTCTGTTGAATTATATATATATATATATATATATATATATATATATATATATATATATATATATATATAATGTCTGAATTATATATATATATATATATATATATATATATATATATATATATATATATATATATATATATATATATATATACATAAATATATATACTCTGAAAATTATTCTTTGGAAATCCTGATGACACAAGTCACGCTACATGGCTGCCATGTTGATTTAGATAACAACCATCTAAAATTAATCTCATGTTCCAGTACGACTCATGGAAAATTCGTCATATTTAGCATATATCATTTAGCATGTCCATACGCAAACGGGTTTTGCTGAATAAAACTCTGAGACTACAAGCCGAGTGTTATTTAGTTTTTTACCATATTTTCTTACTTAATGCTTGGATCGTCCTCATATTTATTGAGTTTCTCTTTTTTATAATTTTTGTTATACTCTTTTTTTTATATAGCAGTTACTAGTCACTTCCATAAACTCCTCTCTCACTTTATCAGCTCCTTCTTCCCATGAATTTTTAAAAATCTTTTATCGCATTTCTCTTGTCCCGTTATTTTCCATCTTCATGCCTTTTCTCCTCTGAGCCATCCCTCCTCTCCCCCTCCCTCACTTCAATAACGCCTCCCCCTCCCCCCCAAGTCCTTCTGCCATCTCTGGTTCTGTCTTTTTTTCATTCTTTCTTTACAAGAAACAATGATCTTAATAGATAGCGTTTTCACTCGCAGCACAATAGCAAGAGCTCAAGAGAGAGGAAAAAAAAAAAAAAGGCCAAATGATAAAAGAAAAAATAAGAACGATCTCTCATCCACAGAAGAAAAGAAGAAAATGCGAAAAGAAACGAAGCACTTTTGTTCATAGAGAAAGTCTTGAGTAAAGGGAATGCTATTAAAAAGGCTTCCTCCCTCGTGGTTGAATTGCGGTAATCTCAAGAGATATTTTGCATAAGTGGTGGCTGGATTCTGAACGCATTTTCCAGCCTTTTGATGACGTCACGCTTAAATGGTCCGGTAATGCCCTCTCTTCTGCCAGAAATCTTTTTTTTTTTTTTACCTCAGCTTTTCGTTTGAAGTAATACCCTCAGTGGTGCGCATAGCTCCGCCAGTACAGCTAATCAGTCAGTCAACAGTCCTTTGGAGCAGTACTTTACACGTTCAGACGATGGATAAGTGAATCTGATAACGCATGGCGTAAGTCCTCTGCACGTAATTTAACTTTTCAAATTAAAAGTTTTATTGGAAAAAGCTCTCTCTCTCTCTCTCTCTCTCTCTCTCTCTCTCTCTCTCTCTCTCAGTTTTTTTTTTTTGTTATCATATTGTCCACTAAATTAGGGGTAATTCTTATTTCATTTTATTTTTATACCGCCTTCGCCATGACGGGGTCAATTCTTGAATGACGAGTATTTAGTCACGAGTGTTTTCTATTTCACAAATAATATAATGAGATGAAGAGAGACAAAGTGAGAACAAAAGAGGAATAATCAGCAAGGGCAGAATTTAATTTAGCTCCTGTTTCCATTCCACTTGACCTTATACATCAGGAATAATAATAATAATAATAATAATAATAATAATAATAATAATAATAATAATAATAATAATAATATCTTTTATTGCAGCTCAGGGCCATTTACATGGAATATAGGCTACAAATACAATACACAAAATCTAGATACATAGGATAACATGTGATAAAAATAATAATCGGCGGTATCCACGCAGTTGCTGAAGAAGTAGAAAAAAATAGAATTCATAATAATGGTAATGACAGTAATCAATAAGGAGAATAATAGTAAAAAAATATTCAAAAATTATAACAATTAAAATTACAGATTTCAGACGATTAATTTCCATCTGGGGACCTTAGGTGGTTACAGAAGTCAGGTCCAGAAGGCTAAATACGAACATTGAAAATTGCAAAACTCTACGATGATATTAATCACAGTAATAATAAAAACGTAAAAATAGCAATAATAACAAGAAACGTAGAAATATAATAATAATAATAATAATAATAATAATAATAATAATAATAATAATAATAATAATAATGACAGATTCTGGAGATAACACTTCATGATTGCAAAAAAGAGAATAAGTCATTTAAGGAGCAGACGCCTCATAATCCTATATTAGCGGATGAATAAACTCAGGTATTCTTTTGTCCTAGATAAGCGAATTCTAGTGCAAGTGTATCCTTTCCTATTGGAGCCTTTTATACCTAACAATATTCATTTCATTGCAACGAAGTTGATAGTAATGCATTACGGGGTTCAGTTGCTGAATATGCAAAGCAGACAATTTGGAAGCGAGAAGATTCTCTGGCACTATGCGGTACATATCTAGTTCTTTTTTAAATAAAATGCTTATATGTTTGAGGCAAGTTTGTATGTTATCTTTATGTTACTGAACCAATGATACTTTTTTCCTTTTATAATATTCTTCAAGGAATCTATTCTTGTCTGTTATTCGTCGGAAGATTCTCCTCACATTGATCTCCATGTGATGTGTTAGCCGCGGTTCTCGACAGTTACCATGTAACATGTATGGGGGCCCATTATATAATAATGATAATAATAATAATAATAATAATAATAATAATAATAATAATAATAATAATAATAATAACCATCATCATCATCATCATAATTATTATTATTATTATTATTATTATTATTATTATTATTATTATTATTATTATTATTATTATTATTTTTATGACGGTAACAGAACAGACCCTCTCTCAAGCATGTCTTGTTAATGGGAATGGCGGCATCAGTGGAACTGATTTTATATATGGTCCTCTCAGTTCTTCTTATTATTTTCTTCTCATCAGGGCTGATATTTGCTAATAAATGGCCGATGTTCATATCTGGATAAGGAATTGGTTTCATGAAACACTAATTTTATTACATATGAAAAAGGAAGTTAAAAGTGGCGTCCGATCGCCGTAGAGTTCGCAAATTACAGAATCTGGAAATCAGGATTGTTCTCATGCAGAATCTTGGGATTCCGATACGCCCTTAGAACAACGTCGAAGATTCTACACGGGAATCATCCCGATTCCCAGATTCTGTAATTTGCGAACTCTACGGCGATCAGACGCCACTTTTAACTTCCTTTTTCATATGTAATAAAATTTCAAGAAACCAGTTCCTTATCCAGGCTGTGAACATCGGCCAGTTATTAGCAAATATCAGCCCTGATGAGAAGAAAATGATAAGAAGAATTGAGAAGACTATATATAAAATCAATTCCACTGATGCTGCCATTCTCTTTAACAAGACTTATTATTATTATTATTATTATTATTATTATTATTATTATTATTATTATTATTATTATTATTATTATTATTATTATTATTCAGCTTCGAGAGTGGGAGCAGTCCTCCTTATGTAGAAAAATATGCATTATCACTGCGGCATCAGTATTAAAGTGCTTTACATATGTAATTACTTAATTAGTCAATTTTAAAATTAACGTAATTTTTATAAATAGCTTTTTTCGTCAAGTCCTTGTTAATGGTTATTGCCGCAAACAAACCACCAATTTTACATATAAGTTAATGCGGAAAATGTTTTCTTGGTTTACTGAGTGACCGCTGCTCTTAGGTCGACTGAGAAACACTTGTTAACGAGCAACTGCGGTGGTGGAAGGGTGGGAGCAGCAGACACGGACACAAAGTGACGGAGAATCGGCTGTACCCGTCAAGAACCAACGACAGCAGTCTTCAGTAAAAGTTCCAGTCATACTTACCGTGGATTACACTTTGAAGTGATTTAGTGACCTACGGGTTTCCAGTCATACTTACCGTGGATTACACTTTGAAGTGATTTAGTGACCTACGGGTTTCCAGTCATACTTACCGTGGATTACACTTTGAAGTGATTTAGTGACCTATGGATCTCATCAATTGCATTACGGTCATGTGTTACGCAAATATGGAATAATTCCATCAAGTTACCATTGGACTCGGACCTGCCAAAGGGGAACCCGCTTACCTATCTCCGAAATCACTATAAACAAGGTGAGAGAAAAGCTATTTTTCTTTGTTTTTTAAAACTGTCCAGATCTTAACTTTTATTCCTGCAGCTTTAATCGATGCTTATGTGATAAGTGTGTTATTACCTATACTTACCCTAAATATACGTATCTTACCTATACTTACCTTACACATACGTGAATTGCATACTTATTCATACTTCTAGTTACTTTGTTTATTTGTTTCATCAGTCAATCTACTATTTGGTTTTGTTGAGTTCTGTTTGTTTTTTACTCGTTTTGACGTTTTGTTTACTGGGATAGAAATATACTTTACATTTTACTTGTTGGGCTGTTATTTCATTGGGGTAGTTGCGTCCGATTCTGTTCATACATGAAATCTTAAGATTTCTTCTTGTACACTATTTCAGATGTGTGTGTACTTTCGGATTCATTTCATTGGCCTCCGGATGATGCAGCCCAAGTACTCTCACTTCCTATCCTTATGGTTCACGTCAAGTGTTTATTTAGCATTCAGAAGTTGGTTTTTGTAGTTCGATTATATACATTACAATTAAATTCATTGTAACTTATACTTTGTTATTTAATGTATCCCATTTTAACCTATAAATTTAATAAGTTACCATATCGTTAAAATCTGTATAAGTCTCATTTTTACACACCTTACCCGATACTGAACGCAAGTTATTTTTTTTCAGTCTGTGAATTACAGAAGTCCTTGTTCAGCAGTCTGATCCCTTAGGAGTGGGAGCAAGTGATATAATGAACTTTGTTGCAGAATCGTGTCAGATTTGTTTTTTCTTCATATAATTTTAATTGGACTTACATTTACACAAATCGAACTCCCTCGTGTATCAGTTATACAGAAAAGTTAATTCAGTTCTCGAGAATTTCTTTATAAATATTATCAAGATTCGATGTAGAATATTCTTGTTTACAATTCTGTTATTAAATGTGCCAGAATCACTCATTCAAACAGGATTTACAGGATTGATATAAGCATTCATGCCTACGACGAAGAATTTGTTTATTAACGCTCATAATTATTTTTGAAAGCTATATTTCTCCAAATGATCGGAAATATTTTTCACCTGGCAAAAAATAATTTGGCCCAATTACGCCTGATATATTGATAATTGTTTTAACTGGATCATACTCTTAATCAACTAACAAATTCATTTGAATGGAAAAATTTCGCGTTATTATTTTTTTTTTGTGCAAGAGAATATTTTCGAAAACGTTATATTTTCCACTTCCATTTGCTTCACTTCGTAATCAGTATAACTGACTTACGTCAACAGCGGATGAAAGAGTAAAAAAGGAATGAGTAAAATGATAAAAGGAGGGTATGACAACCCAAAACTCCCTCCAGGCAATGGAACAGGAAGGAAATGGTTTTGTCATGTGGCGGCATGGCTGGGCTGTAGCCTTGTAGAGAGAGAGAGAGAGAGAGAGAGAGAGAGAGAGAGAGAGAGAGTGGCTGGCAGTGGCCAGACCTATCAAGGGGAGCGTGGCCCCCTTGCCAAAACAATTGGCGACATCTCCGTAAATGACTTGGGGGAGAATATCTTGCAAAAGGGTTGCAGGCTAGATAGCTCTGAGATGGCTAGTTTATGGCGCTTTATAGCCAGACATATTGGCGCTGCCATCCCCGAACTACCAAAGTATCTCTGCGTGCGCTTCCTCGCTGGGCGGTGGAAGCAGAGGAGGTGGGGGGTGGGGATTAAGGGGAGAGGGCTGTCTTAAATGAGAGGACCATAAGTTTTTTTCTGTGGATATGCTCTTGCATTATAGAAGTGAGCTGCTGCATAATGCTGATGGATATAATGATCACGTATACCTTAATGTTGACTGAATGCACATTTAATCAAATAAACTTTTTTTCCGCGAGTATTTGTCAGCAATACGAAAGCTAATGCAAATATTTTATGAGTAATATTTTCATTTTTAACCTGACATTATCCTGAACTTACAGACTGAAAACACTGAACAGCATTGAGATGAAAAATACAATCGTGAGTATTACAGTTTTCATATCACTTGTTGATTTACTAAATGACAAAATGATTTGAATTTATGGACAATCCGAGTTTTAATATTTATTTTAGAACCTTTATCTCCTTTTAGAATGCAGTAATTTTCCACTGACAGCTCAAATCTCAGTATCTTATACAAATAAATGGAAAATTCAACGTTTACACATTTCCTTTCAAATTTTTGCTCTTCCAAAGGCTTTTAAAGTGTTTCACAAGTTTTGGCACCTCTTCATTATCCCCTAAAGAAATGTCAGCCATTCCACACTCATTTGAGAACCCATTTTCTTATTCCTAGACACTGTCCCCACATCTGCTGTTCACTCTCTCTCACTTCTCGCATCAACGTTTGCATGAAGACATTGAACAGACATAAATGCATAACACACTTTTCTCTTACCCACTTTTACACCTAACCAGCCACTCTCCCATTCACATACTATATAACACACTTCGCATCCATGACAAAAACTTTAAACAGTAGCCTGTTTTCTGTCCATCTCTTTTCAAGAGATGTAAGTTATAACATATATATATATATATATATATATATATATATATATATATATATGATACATTTATTGCCGATTTCGTAACAACATATTACATCATATATAAAAGATTAAAAACACATGGAATATAATATATATACATAAATCTCAACAAATTATATAAATGTACATTAAAACAAAACAAGATTTACATATACTTGCTTGCGCCACATATATATATATATATATATATATATATATATATATATATATATATATATATATATATATATATATATATATATATATAGATATATATATATATATATATATATATGTATATATATAATATGTATATACATATATATACATACATACACTTTCATGGAATAACTACAAAAAATACTAGTGTGTTTTAGAGTACAGAATGTCCATCCGAAATCGGTTCGATCGATAGGAGCGTTGTCCACAGCCTTTGTGTTTCACGGCTTTCAGGGAACATTCAGACCAGGGTACGATTCTGTCACATTCTCCTGAGGTTCTCCGATTAAGGCCCGAATATAACGCTCCCTCCTTGACACAATTAGTTTTGCAAATGATTTCGAGCTTCCTGAGGCTGGGAGTTTTGTCAGCAATAAGTTATTTTGCATTATGCCGTTAACTCCTGCACCATTAATTCACCGTATTACAAAGCAAGGACTTTTTAGACTCCATTTGCACCATGATGCAGGCACTCATGCAGTCCCAGTGCTTTGTATAGTCTGAAACGCAGCCTGTTTCGGCAAATGTCAATGATAATGTCATATCTGTTCTGATAATAGTCTAAATTTTAATGAGATCTGCAACGCATTTAGAAAAAAGGGAAAACTCTTACTCTCGTGTTATTGTGTTCTGTAATTAATGTCCGTGAATAAATGGAGCTTCAGGAAATTGCCATTCTAAATTGATGGCCAGTCTGAACAAGGAAAAATATTGCCGTGTAATTACGGAGCGAGAACGTAAATACTTAACATCATACGCATGCTCTGTGCGCTTTGTGGGCACATATCTATATATATATGCGCGTGTGTGCATTATTTTCAGCAATGTGCTGTTTCCCCTCACAGCGGGTTGTTCTCCGTTTAAAGACGACAGCATTCACGGGAACGCTGTTCAATATTGGATGCTTCTCTGTTCATTTATTTTCCTCTCTGACGCGACAACAAACAGCGAACTCCCGAGTAACAAGAATGAGAAATCATTCTCAGCACTGATCCGTATCGAACGCTGTCATTTTCCGTTCTCTTCTCTTACAGAGAGAGAGAGAGAGAGAGAGAGAGAGAGAGAGAGCTAAATGCGCCAGCACCATACTTAAAAAGGATGTCTGCCCTGCTCAATCTACCTACAGTTTCACTCTAAGTTTACGTCATTCTGCCGGTTCAGAAGAGTTTCTTTTGTATGGCAAAAGCGCTCTTAATTTACTTTTGCTTGTGCAAGTACATAAGATTTTCTTTTGTTTATAACTGTTTACTAGTACAAATAAACAAGATTTTCTTTCTTTCCAAATATGAATGATTTCTTTTCTCATCATCCTAGAATTCTGAGAGCGCCTCAGCGTTCTTTATTTTCAGATAAAATTTTCTCATTTTCATAATGTAAATGTTTTCATTTATCATCATCCGTAGGATTTTGAGAGCGTCTTAGCGTTCTTTTATTTTTCAGACAAAATTTTCTCCTTTTCATAATGCAAATGTTTTCATTTATCATCATCCTAGGATTGTGAGAGCGTCTCAGCTTTCTTTATTTTCATCTAGTTTCTTTTTTTATCTTTTTTTTATTTTTACTCTACCGATCGCTCTCTAATCCCTCCTATAGAAAAAGTTACGTCCGGGTCTCTGAAGGAAGGAAGGAAGGAAGAAAGGAACGAAGGGAGAAAGGAGGAAGGAAGAAAGGAAGGAAGGAAGGAAGGAAGGAAGGAAGGAAGGAGGCAGGAAGGAAGGAAGGAAGGAAGGAAGGAAGGAAGGAAGGCAGGAAGGAAGGCAGGAAGGAAGGAAGGAAGAAGGCAGGAAGGAAGGAAGGAAGGAAGGAAGGAAGGCAGGAAGGAAGGAAGGCAGGAAGGAAGGAAGGAAGGCAGGAAGGAAGGCAGAAAGGAAGGGAAGGCAAGGAAGGAAGGAAGGAAGGAAGGAAGGAAGGAAGGAAGGAAGGAAGGAAGAAGGAAGGGAGGAAGGAAGGAAGGAAGGAAGGAAGGAAGGGAGGAAGGAAGGAAGGAAGGAAGGAAGGAAGGAAGGAAGGAAGGAAGGAAGGAAGAAGGAAGGAAGGAAGGAAGAAAGGAAGGAAGGCAGGAAGGAAGGAAGGAAGGAAGGAAGGAAGGGTCTTAACAATGTCATTTTCTTCTTTAGCGGGATAAATTTGCACGAGTTCTCAGCTTCCTCTCTTCAGATGTTGACTGGCTCCTTTCCCCTCCTTCTCTTCTCTTCCTTCCCAGTCACTTCAATTTTTCCGTGGCTGACGTTCCCAAGAAGCATCACCTGTCTCTGCCAGGAGTTTGCTTTGGAAGGCAGGAAAGCGTATCTTTGAGGCTGGTTTATATTGCGGGTGTATGATAGATTTTCACGGGTAGCCTACTCATACACAAACGCGATCACACACGCACACAAACACACACATTTATATATATATATATATATATATATATATATATATATATATATATATATATATAATATGTATATATATATATATATAATATATATATATATATATATATATATATATATTATACATATATTTACATTTATATACAAAGGACAGAACAGATCTTCTATTTTGATAAATTACTTGATATACACATATATATATATATATATATATATATATATATATATATATATATATATATATATATATATATATATATATATATATATATATATATATATCCGTGTCAGGATTCTCTACCACTGAATTCAGACAAATATTTCCCTCGTTTAATGCTACATTGAAAATGTTTACTTCACTTTATGCTTAAGATTTAGGACAATATTAGCATATCTTGCCTTAAGTATTCTTCTTTTGTGTTTGCCTGTCACTCTGCTTATCGTAACAAAATGTTGGCTCCTGTCAAAATTTAATATATGACAAAATACTTAGGGAGGAAGCTGCAGTCAACAATCAGGGACTGACTCAGTTTTAATCGCCGCCTGAAGCCAGTACTTTAAGTCTGTGATTGCTGTTGGTATAATTGGAAGATGAGTCAGTTTTTCAGCCTCCATTCTTCTTAAATCACCTCTGAAGGACAGGTCCTGGACCCTTTCAGTAGTTTCCTCCGCAAGGATGCAAGGATCTAAGCGTGCCCAGAGGAGACACCAGACCTAGTAACCTTGCAAAAGTAGTTTCCTTCAAAGCCCTAAGAACCTTCTCTTCAAAATGACAGGAAAGTGCCCTTAGACAAGGGCATCCTACCGTTTTGTTACACAATCACCAACCTCAAGACAGATCTGTCTTTCCCAATAGCTTCAAATGGCCAATCAACCATCTAAAATCTTCTGACAACACCCAGTAGAGAAGTCAAACCCAGAGCTTGGAAAAGAGTTACCTCTAACAAGGAAGCGCTCTTAGGAGGGTAGTGCTGTCAGTGCACCTCACATGATGTACTGTAGGCATTACTTAAAGTTCTTTGCAGCTTACCTTTGGCGCCTAGCTGCAACCCCTTTCATTCCTTTTCCTGTACCTCCGTTCATATTGTCTTTCTTCCATCTTACTTTCCAGCCTCTCCTAACAATTGATTCGTAGTGCAACTACGAGGTTTTCCTCCTGTCACACCTTTCAAACCTTTCTATTGTTAATTTCCGTTTCAGCTCTGGATGGCCTCATAGGTCCCAGCGCTTGGCCTTTGGCCTAAATTCTACATTCTGCTCTCTTCTGATAAGAAAGCTGTTCAATAAGTGAAGCCTGCGCCCGGTCTTAAAAGCTCTCCAGGATACACCTGAAATATATTATACCCAGTCCCTCTAACAGTCCCAAAAAGTAGGCCAACCAAGTTGGGAAGTCAATCAAAGAGACGCCGTTGAGATCCCCCCATATTCGCCTACAGACTGACGGCCTAACCACTTATCAAAACTAAGTCCACGACAGTCCGCTCGCGAGATTAGCATTGCTGTAAGTTTACGAGCGTCCGGAGTGGTATCCTAACTAAATTTATTAATTAAAGCACTTAGGGTTAACTCCATAACTAGTGAAATCGTATCATACCACAAGCTTTGTTTGATCAAATTAACTTTCTGCAGCTTCCTTCATTCACTTGCTTGAGAACAGTGATCATTTTATTACCTGAACTGCTGACTTAGTCGTCAGTCACCTGGAAGAGTATCTCTAATGAAAAGTTTACATCTAATTCTACATTATTCCGAATTTATATTGAGTGATTACGTGGAACCTGCAAGTGTTGTGTGTGCGCGCGTGTGTGTGTGTGTGTGTCTGTGTGTGTGTGTGCGAGCGCGGTGTTCATGAGACATGAATATTGATAAGTTCACTCTGATAGATAATCGATACCTGACCCGTTATTGGATTTCCATCTTTCGACTTCCTCCAATCGAGAGATAAACAATCTTTCAAGAGGTTTTTCATCTTCTCGTTGCTTTTCGTTTTATAGCAAAATCATTAATGTGTTACCAGTGTACTAGAATTTATAAATTGCTTGATGTGTTATCTTTTGCTCTCTTTTTTTTTTTTTATTTGGCTTCTCTCTCTCTCTCTCTCTCTCTCTCTCTCTCTCTCTCTCTCTCTCTCTCTCTCTCTCTCAATGACCTTATGACCTCTTGACCCATGCTCTGATTAACCCGTAAAAATCCTATTGGCCAAGTTTAATGCCGAAGGTAACATCCTAATTTCCATAATCGTGATATTAATATGCGGGACAACCGTCTGCCAAGGAACCTGTCTATAGTACAGCCTCGTTTTCTGAGGAAAAATTCGTGTGGGAGTCGCGTTTATTATTTCGTTTCTCTGTGTGTGTGTGAATGAAGAACTTTTCAGTTCAAATTTATTTAAATTTGCATTTTATTAATTGATTATTGGCGTCATGATCCAAATTTTTTCAATCGGTGTCGTTTTTCTGATTGCTGCCATTTTAAAGACGAAGTTCTTGCAAGACTGTATTATCAGGCTCTGATTTGCTTTAAATAATGAATTTGTAATGCTTCTGCGTTACTTCAGTTATTTTGGGGCTCTTGAAACTCTCTTACATTGTGAAGGAATACATTTCCTACCTAGGGAATCTTGTTTTTTCAAAAATAAGATCCTTTTTGTTGTTCACATATCGAAAATATACTATTTCAGTAGGTTATCTGCTTTTGGGTTCCAAAGAGGATACGATTATGAGAACATGAGTTTTTTATTCAATTTAGTAACTTTTACTGCATTTTACTTGATATTTGCTTCGTATTTTTTTTTTCATTCAGTCACAAAATTTATCTTATTCCTCTATGGACATTAAGACTAGTAAAAAAAAAATCTCCTTTTCCTCAAGTGTGAGGATTTCTGGAAACTGAAATTGGAATCTCTCTGACACATCATTGTTAAGTAGCTGAACTTTGTAGTACTTCGAGGTAAATTCCCCAACTGGCTGTGCAAGAATTTAATCTGTATTTCAAAATTTCTCACCATGCCAATTAGTGTCGCATTATAGTGACTGGAAATCCATGGAACATTTCCCCTGAAGATTAGATTTGCTGTTTTCTTTACAGTATACTGTGTGTCTTAACTGATTTCTGTTGAAACAATTTCTCCCTTGGATGATGGTGGCCATTTCTAGAGGGATTTTCCTAGCAAATGGGTTTTATCTTTTAAGCTCCTCATGTGTATCATTTTATTACCCATTTTTAGTTTTCGTAAGTATTCATATAGTCTGATATTAGTGAAATTCTCTTGATTTGCCCTTTGTCATTTGGGTATTAAGGACTTCTTCTCAAGTCCAGGCTTTCAATCACACTTTTGAATTATCTTTATATATATATTGAGTCCAATGATTAAATATAGTTCTGAATTTTAGTTGGTTATCTATCACTCCATTTATTAACGCAACTGTGTGCATTGATAAAACTATCCATGTCATTTTTTAATCCAACTTTTCCCCTCCCGCTTAATAGCACACTCCTGCGTCCCGACCAAATGGCTGGTGCAGACGATAACCAGAACCCACAACGGCACGACTTTTCGTTTCAATTTTACAAAGAAATCTTGGGACTCATCTATATTATTTCATTATGCCAAAGTTTGTAACAAAATAAAAAGGGAAAATCCTTCCATCATATTTCAGATCCATAAACCAATGGAAGACAGGCAACGGCGGAATGATGAAAGTTGCCAAATGTCGCCAGAGCCATAAAACCCCCTCTTCCATAGCTGACCAAATTACCGCCGCACCACAAAATCTTCGTCGTGGCCTTAGACAAGATTTCCGTCCCTGGCGTTCATAAAGCTGATTCTCCCATAGGTAAGCTCTTAGCGCATAGTCTTTAATATAAAGCGCTGCCTAGCTCAGAGATGCTCATCATTTTTATTTCTTTTTTTTATTTTTTTACGTCGTTTCTTTGAAATATCTAGATCAATTCGTCACGGAGATATCCTGCGAGATGGGAACATTATCAGTGACATTTTATTTCTTTCTCTGACGTATTCAGATTTATCATTTTCTTTGACATTTGGAAAACACATGTGGAATGGGACCATAAATAAAGAAAAATGGAAGACCCCAGATACTTACGTTCTGCACTCGCGCTAATCTATATTCACAAATCAATGCGGGGAAAGTGTTTATTGCTGATATACATGGAAGTGAAATGTAGATACAGGAGGGAAATGAAAAAGAAAAATTAGAAGCAAAGGAGATCATTTATTTATCTATCATAGTTAAAGTTAGAAGTGTTGTAGATAGAATAGATTATTTTACAGGCATCTTTGAAAAAGAACGTTTTTGAAAGGAAAGAGGAGGGGAGACCGTACGTGTGTGATAGAGGTGTTAGACAGGCAGATCCTTATTTTCAGTTAGTATTTCGAGAAGAGATTGCTAGACCGATGGTGCCCTTATTTTCAGTTAGTATTTTGAGAAGAGATTGCTAGGCCGATGGTGCCCTCATTTTCAGTTAGCATTTTGAGAAGAGATTCCTAGGCCGATGGTGCCCTCATTTTCAGTTAGTACTTTGAGAAGAGATTGCTAGGCCGATGGTGCCCTCATTTTCAGTTAGTACTTTGAGAAGAGATTACTGGGCCGATGGTGCCCTTTTCAGTTAGCATTTTGAGAAGAGATTACTAAAACGATGGTGACTTATTTTCAGTCAGCATTTAGAGAAGAGATTACTAGGACGATGGTGCCCTTATTTTCAGTTAGCATTTTGAGAAGAGATTGCTAACAGCATATCTATCTACAGGATATGGGCGACCCACTGACAGTCATTTAACTATCAGGTATATAATTTCCTGCTTAGGTCAAAGGAGGTTCCAAGGACTTTTACGCAACGTGTTTTTACCTTTTCGTCCACTTTTAGGAACCGAACTCTGGGCTTCTTGCTAGTGAACCATATATTAGTTTACGAGACCCGTTCAAGCATTTCTTTTCAGAATCATGATTGCAATGGCTTTCCTTATCTTAACTTGATTGAACCTAGTTCTCCAAAATATCTTCTTTGAATAAGGGATACCATGAATCAAAATTCATCGGTTGTAGGCGAAAACAATAATTTCTTGTCGATTATGGGTTTTTTTTCTCTCTGGTATAACCTAGCGTCTTCAACAGCTAATAATACCGCTAAACAAGATTACATTGGTAAGGTCTTACCCATGCACCTTCCAAGACCTAGCAAGAAATTTCACGCTCTTTTAATTGGTAAACTCTTTGCAACAGCATTTATTATTTTTTTTTAATCGATAGTTACTCTTCGTCAGTCCCTTCGAAACCTTCGCCTCGCCTACATATGCCCAATACTCTTAATCTTATAAGTTCCCGACGTCTTTCCATTATTCAACATCTTTATGGCTTCACTGCATCCTTAAAAGTTACTCCCTAATTCAATCAAAGAAAAACACTAACGTCTTTAACTCTCGCATCTTTTCGTTCGGCCACCAGTCTTTTATCATCATCAGTTACCGATAATCCCTCAAAATCATCTTTCCGTTACCACAGGAATGCCTTCGTTTCAGATAGCGTTATCCCATCTGCATGCTTTATCGAGAGATCCTCTCCTCATTAACTTTTCTCTTGTGCTCACTTCCCCAGGGAATAACCAGTTTTCTTTTAAGTCGTTGTTCACACGTTCCAAGACCTTTCAGTGGCTCTCTTCTTCTTCTTCTTCGTCTTCTTCTTCTTCTTCTTCTTCTTCTTCTTCTTCTTCTTCTTATTCCTTCTTCTGCCCGATTAACGTTTAACTTTGTTCCTCTGGTTCATTTTCATATGCATTTCATCCTTCTAACCGCAAATGAATTACAAATAGCATCTAATTTTTCTTTCACCAAAACACTTGCTTCGAATTCCCGCAATCAATTGCTGACTTCCTATTCCTAATGCAACTGTAGCCATAAATACACCTTGTCACTCTAAGGACACCATTTTTCAAACCTCATGTCATATCTTGATTCCCCTTGGTTTAATTTTTCATATATATATATATATATATATATATATATATATATATATAGTATATATATATATATACATATATATGTGTATGTATGTATGTATGTATAACTGAATCACGAAAATATGGAACGTGATGAATGTATAAGTAAGACAAAATACACGAAGGAAAGAAAAACAATGGAGTGCTGCAAGGCCTTTCGACTTACACTAGTTCTTTACTTTGTCTTTATATATATATATATATATATATATATATATATATATATATATATATATATGTGTGTGTGTGTGTGTGTGTGTGTGTGTGTGTGTGTATAAAACAACTGTAAATTATAGAGACGCACAAGAAGAAATTGTCGTTATAAACTTTCATTTAGCACCCATGGAAGGCTCAGAACCCCTGAGCATTAGACACCTTTTGTTGCTATATCTCACAACGAGAATCAAACATCCACGCTTTCATAGACAGACAGATGATAGATATGTGGTTCGCTGCAGGACACAAAAATGTTTATATCTTTAACTTCACGCATCAAAAAAAGTTACCGTTGTCTTCTGGTCTAAACAGATGGTTACGAGAAAAAGTGTGGATAAAAAAAAAAAAGTCATCCTTTCCCAGAAGCGCGAGAAACGAGATTTGCAATCCGAATTTTAGCGGTTACAAATCTCATCTCTTTCCACGAAATTAAATTCCATCGGATGTTTTGGCTTC
>NC_089767.1:29652008-29659508 GCF_040412425.1 Macrobrachium rosenbergii
TTCTGTGTGTGTGTGTATACACATATACAGTATGTGTATGTATGTATATATATATATATATATATATATATATATATATATATATATATATATATATATTGTGTGTGTGTGGGCTTCTGAGTCCTTATACTTCTGCTCCTAAATGAATTAAAACTTTAGTTTTACAGCACAATAGACTTTGCCTAAGCAAGGGTTACCCCATTCTGTGATAAACACAGCGCAATTTGTGTGCTTTATGTAAACATGATCATGGACCAGCTGGAGCGCATGAAGAATGTACATACACATTTGTGATGGATAGTTCCCCAAGAGGGCTGCTGACCCGGATTTCAGTAATGTAGCCAGGGGATTGCTAGACCGGAATCCACACGTGTATTTGCCACAAACCCGGATTTGTGAGTACTGGAACTTTTCTCTTTCCTTCCCTTGATAAAAGGATGGGAACCAAATCCATTTTTATTTTCAGGAGGACTTTTCATTCTGTGACCTGTAAAAAGAATCCTCTGGCAGTGTAAGAATTTCTTTAGATCTTGCAATGATTTAGGCATTATTTATTTGCTCACCAATCTAAAACTTTATCAATGCTGTCATAATATCAACTTTCCCTTGTTTATCTTCATTGTGAGTAAATAACTAATGGTATATGTGTGTGTGTGTGTGTGTGTCAGAGAAAGTGAGAACGAGGAAGACTGACTTAGGATTATATCTAATGTCGCAAAAATGGTCCCAAAAAGGAATAAACAGGTTTATGGACTAACTGACAGTATATTAAACTAAAACCAGCGCAGTAAGGATTCTATAGGCGGAGACATAGAGAGAGAGAGAGAGAGAGAGAGAGAGAGAGAGAGAGAGAGAGAGAGAGAGAGAGAGAGAGACGTTGCTATAAACATTTACTATAGAAATGAAGGTCAAAACCATAAGAAAAACAAACTATCAGAAAACAAGTTTAGGTATATAGGCTACAGCTGACGACGTTCATAATCAAAATTCAGGAATGTCATAAACAGTAAACAACCGGAAATCGGATATACAGCATCAAACTTCAAGGTGTACGATTATGTACACATATACATAAAGAAGTATCTCAGTACAGGAGTGAATTTAAATGGAATCTGTGTAGGCCTACATACACATACACATACATTAGTTTCTAAATATTGTGATTTCTTTAGTTGTAGTCTGTTTACACAAGGAATGCAGCAATCCAAAGGGTACTCCACTCTCAATAACTGCAAGCATGCTTTGGAGGCAGAGTTCTTGATGGGTTTTTATTAAGCATAGGCATCACATATATCACATTTCTTGGGGTGATGTGCTACTCTTAGGCCCGATTAGTGACAGACGCGCCAGAGTTAAGACTTTTGTTGCTGCAGATAAAAATGAAATAGCTCTGTCTTCACAGAAACCCAAAGATCTATATATATATATATATATATATATATATATATATATATATATATATGTGTGTGTGTGTGTGTGTGTGTGTGTGTATGTATATACACACACACATACAGTATAAATATATAAATAAATATATAAATATTCATATAAATATATACATATATATATATATATATATATATATATATATATATATATATATATATATATATATTCAGAACACATGATGGAGTTCGAATGGTTCACTTTTCTCAAGAAAAAGTGTTATTAAAGACAGTTACTTATTTTTTTCGTCCTATCATTACTAAGTTTTATTATGACCTGATATCAACAACATTTAGACAGGATTGCTAAAGATACTTTTTTTCCCAACAATTGTTATTAAGAACCCTTAGGCTTGAATTAATCCTCAACTAATTATCCTGTAGTTTATTGTATTAATTTTGTTCCCAGTTATTTTCCCCATCTAAGTTTATCACTCGAGAAACATGTTTTGCGCCCATTCAATGAAATTCGGGTTTGAACAGGCATCTGTTCCTGAAACATGATGATTAGAAACTGCTTTTAGCGCTAAGCGATTTTCTCCTGACATGAGCGATACCCGCCATGTTTCTGGAGATGCATTATGATAAACATCTTTAGTCGCGAATAATGTTATACATCATATTATTCGCAGGCCAGCCAATCTGCTCAACATGTTTCTGGAGAGCCGTTGTAAGGGATACCATCATTGAGACTAATGCTGTATGACGAGTGGCGATCCAGCCAATCGGCGCTTTTGTTATTGTTACGTGAGAGCCAATCAGTGCTAATTTTCAGTATTCGTTGGATGCTCGTCATTTCTCCGTAAGTAAACAGTTTTATCGCAAATTTCGTCGGTATTATTAATCATTGACCCATAACATTACCACTATAATGAGTTTAGACAACGTAGCTTCAATGGAAGTGTTCGATGTGATCGGGCCGCCTCCGGAGTGTGAAAAGAACCAATAAGGAAAATAGTTCTGCGTTGGTGGCTTCTATGGTAGCCTAATGGTAAAGCTCTTCTGGATGACGTTTCGTGTTCAGACGATAGCGACTTATAATTATGAACCATTTCCTATTTTAGATTTTGGTGATAGTGTTGTTATTGTGCAAGGCAGTGACACAATGGGTGAAGGTAAAGAGGGAAGCAGTTATATGAAAGAGAAGGACAAAGGAAAAGGTAAAGGGAAGGCTAGTAGTGTGAAAAAAGAGAAAAATATTGCGATTATCATGACTGTAACGCAACAGATGAAGCGTAGGTGAATCCATATAACAGTGATAGTGGTACAGAATGTGACGATGTATTCCATTGTGTCATTAGCAACCCCAACCCCATACAAGTGGGCAAATGAGCCACCAATCTGTCTAGAGGCCAGTGGCAGTGGCTCCAACCTGTGGCTGCACACCCGGTACAACAGCAAAAAGGAATAAAAGGGTTAATAGACCAGAAACGTGGGCTGATAATGTCTTTGAAAGGCCAATGAACTTTAGCCTGACCTACCAAAACTTTGTCAAGACTGGTACCAAGAAATCTGTTCCATCAAAAAGATCGGTCCACTTGCAACTATAAGAAAAGCGTTTTTCCAAAGTGGAGAATGATGCGAATGGTATGACCTTCAAGATATACTGGTCAGTGGGGGACCACGACTTGCAAACGGCATACCTCCAAAGAAATATTCGCTGGGAACCCATCGAGAAGAAGCGATCTAACGCGTAAAAAAAAACATGTGGACAGTGAGCTACTCTGTTACCTTCAAGGGCATGGAAACAGCAATCTGCAAGGCAGCCTTCCTCACCGTTCATGTACCGCCATGATGACCCAAGTTGCTATTGAAAAGATGTCTTAGGGAGAAACAGCAATAAAGGACCTGAGGGTCATGAATCCGAACACCAGGAAAACAGCAGGTTGTCAATGAACATACAGCTTCTGCTAGTCTGTCTCAGGCGTTCTAACCCGCAAACACGCCCCGAACCAGTAATGTTTGGACTCTCGCCTCGGCATCAGGGCACCGTGCGAATAATACCTTGGTTGAGTTGATGTCAGCTAGCCTGATATCGCTGGGTGAAGGTAAAATACTATATGGTTTTCAGTCACCATTATGATATAGGTTTTCGCCTTGGGAAAAAGGAGGCCTGCAACCGAAAGCTCTTGTTGATGGGAGGCGGGCTGGACAGACGTCTCTCACAATGAACAAGAACTGAAGGCACAGAGTGGAAAAAATAATCGTCTGTGGATTCCAGTGCAAATAAAGACTTCCAACCTCCGTGACGACGATCGGGTGTGCGTCGCCATGGACTTCGTCAGCGTACTATAAACGCAGTTTCTGACGAAGTCTTTTCAACATTGTCGGCCTCTCCCCACTCCTTGTGGATGGCCCCTGCCTGTCTATGGCTTAATGCAAATGACTGTCTTACAAAAATGGTAAACAAGACAAGAACTTATCAGATTTTGGTGAGTAAAACTATTTTTGGTCATTGACCATCTATTTTCAAGCCTTTTCATCCAATAATGATTATTTCTTTGCATGATTCACCATAATTTTTATCACTGATCATTCACAAATTTGTCAGAATTATTTTTAACATATTTCATGCTTATTGATGTTTATTACCTTAGTGTGACAATATTAATTAATTTTTTATTTTTTTTATATTTATGTATTAATCCCCATTACTTCATCATTTATGAGTGTTCACAGGTTTATTAATGTTTATTATATGTGGGAGACAATATGATTTTTATATATTTTTTCATTAATCATCATTATATTTATCATTATTCATATTTCACAAGTTAACATACTTATGTTTATTATTGTATAATAACTGTTTGGGACAGCATTAAATTTCTTGGAAATTTTATGCTTTAATCACCATAATCATCATTAATCATTATTCACAAGCTTATTATAATTATCATTAAAATGATTCCATGACGCTAATTTTGAAAAGTTTTGGAAATTCTTTCGAAAAAGAACAAAAAATTTGCATGGAGGAAGAGTTTGGAGCGAGGTTTTGTTCCATAAAAGCAATAAATATCTATTTGAAAGTTGTACATTTTCAGTCGCTATTTATATAGTGTTTGAAAAATGGCGCACAGCTTAGTTCTCGAGTGATTGACTCATCTGTGAATTACTCTCTCGTCTTGCCTTCCTTTGTTTCCCTAAGATCATTCAATACACTGGAAGTTAGTCGCCTCTTGTTTGCTCGATCATTTGCACATATATGAAAAATAATGAAAATTCATTAGTAATTCGTTCTTTTAGGCTTCAGTCAATTGAGGCAGAGAGTGGGCCAATCGTTAGGTCTTTAACAAAGCGTAATAGCTTAATGTAAACTCCGCTTTGAGAAAAAAAAAAATGGCAATAGGTTTAACTTTGTAAGACATTGTTATATTAAAATAAAACACAGAACCAGCGATGCAGTAATCTGTATCTTGTCTCAAGTGAATACGGTGTAAGAAAACAAGCATTGTTCATAGGAAGACCAAGGAGTAGTAGGCGACATTAATTATTTCCAGGTCCATTTTATCTCTGGACTCTCACGTTCCTGTCTAGGGTCGGGTCGCAAAAGCGAGAAAAGAAAGTTTAGTTGAATTAATTCATCGAGAGCATTGTCCTCTATTGATTCACGTTTCCTTTCTTAATACATTTTCAGGATCAGAAAATACAAATGTCGAATCTGTTGGTTTAGCAATGTTTTTGTTGTCGGCAACATGAAACAACGAACCCCATTTTAGAAGTAGTTTGACGATCTAGCGATAAAAATTCATTTAGTTGTTCGTCTCCTTCCTTAACCCCGCCCCAACTTTTACCCAGGTTTGAAAGAACGGACGCGATGTGTCACCCGACACGAAAATGAACTCTGTGGCAAGAGATAAAAACGCAATGACAATAAATGGCGATGTCTGACGTTATTTTATGCCTGGCCACTCTCGACATTTTGGCCAGAAACGGCGCGGTTCGTTGCATGAGAATGAGGCCATTCCACCCTTACATAACAGTTACTGTAAAGAGCGAACGACCAGCGACGAAAAAACGCTACATAAAAGGAATTGATGGTAAATACTTTTCCTTCTTTGTAAAAGAATTGCCCTCTATGTTGTGGTCTTGTTTGTCGTGTATATCGGGATGATGTAAAAGCAAGCCATATGCATCTCGTAGGAAGGTTGTTTGTTTACCTTTGTTTACAAGATGTTATATTTTTTTTTTTTTTTTTTTTAACCAGGAGGCCGGGATTCATTAGAAATGGCATTGACATTTTTCGTTTCCAATTAGTTCCTCGTTGGGGCGTCGGTAGAGTTGTGGGCTAGCACTCGCTAGGCCCGAGCTCGAGTCTTGGGCCGGTTGATGAAGAATTAGAGGAATTTATTTCTGGTGATAGAAATTCATTTCTCGCTACAATGTGCTTCGGATTCCACAATAAGCTGTAGGTCCCGTTGCTAAGTAACCAATTGGTTCTCAGCCACGTAAAATAAGTCTAATCCTTCGGGTCAGCCCTAGGAGAGCTGTTAATCAGCTCAGTGGTCTGGTTAAACTAAGGTATACTTAACTTAAAGCCTAGTCCGCCGATTAACAAACATTCCCGACCATCAAGAAGTTCTGTGACTCTTGCAAGCCACTAAAACTTTGTTACCATCTAGTGAATGACTCACCAGTGTACTTATGTTCACCATTCAACATCCTCGGTCACCTCATCTCAAATAAATGGTAAATTCAAACTCACTGACTGAAAACGAAATTCATTCGGAATATGTCCTAAGTTGATTCCTGGGACAGCTTTCAGAAGAAAGGGAATGAATAATCAATTCATCGGTTGTACCTTCACTTTAAATATCCAAAATTGCATAAATATACGCATTCGCATGCATTCAGACGATATATATATGTGTGTATATATATATATATATATATATGTATATATATATATATATATATATATATATATATATACATATATGTATATGTATATATATATATATATATATATATATATATATATATATATATATATATATATATATATATATATATATATATATATATATATATATATATATATATATATATATATATATATATATATATATATATATATCGCCTTTAGTTTTCTGGGACATCCTGAGGTTGTCTTAGAACACCAAAGGCGATACAGGTTAGGATTAATTCGTAGTCTTTTATCTTCTCCCTTTCGCATATCTGCATATATATGTATATATATATATATACATATATTTATATATAAATAGAAAATATATATTTATAAATAAATATAATATATATATGTATAAATATTATATATATATATATATATATATATATATATATATATATATATATATATATATATATATATATATATATATATATATATGCTGATAACGATTTAGCGTCGAAGACATGCGCTCATTTTCATTTTTGCACTTTGCTTCTGTCAAGTTATGTAGAAGCCATTACAGAAGAAAAGCAAAAAAAGTTGAAGAAGAATTAGTAAAAAAAAAAGAAGTATCAGTAAAAAGAAAACAAAAAGCATAACTGATATTCCCATGACGTTTCGCCTTCCTCTTCTGTTGTTGTTTTATATAATTATTAATTTTGACATTGTAAGAGTGACCAGCGGCTTCCGTTATTCAGTAACATGTGCTTCGAAGGATCCTGTTTTGTCAAAGTTTTTTCTTTCGTTGTCGTTATCATTTTGATGACTACCATACTTCACCTGGTGCTGATTTGTTTAAATCAAGACGCGTTGTTAGTCAGGTTGAATTGACTTTTAAAAAATTAAGCTGATGGGTCGTTTAAACATTTCTTTCATATGGGAATCCAACAGCGTAGACAAAAATCATGACAACAGGGTCTGTAAGAGCTTGAAAATGAATATGACTCCTTTGATAGATTCCGAATGTTTGTAAAATATTTCCTACGTATTTCATCTCTTATCGCAAACGCTCTCTTGCAAGGTCATAGTTTTGACGAAACGCCGGTCATGCCGTGACGGCTTAAATGAAAACGAAATCCGAAAGAAATCCGAATTCGAAATTTAATATCGCGGCCAAAAGACTAGATTCGTGACGCGTTA
>NC_089767.1:29662008-29804508 GCF_040412425.1 Macrobrachium rosenbergii
ACTGCGTTACTGTGTTACTGACATAGGAACTGAAAAAAATAAGCTTAATCTTGCAATTTCAGATACGCCAATGTATGGCCGTAGATGTATTCAAGTATAGCTCTATAAGTTAAAGGAATAATAAAGCAGTTTCCCCCTTTCATTTTTAAGATGAAATATAAGGAAAGGAAAATTATCAAATGAATAAATGTATGTATGAATGTATATATGGATGTATGCACATTGGAACTGAAGCATTGCATTAGATTTCATTTATGTCAGATTCATACATACTCATTTCGGAAATCAAGTAAGGAATGAACAAATCGAGATTCCTTCTCAAAGGCCATTTGAACAAAAGGATTCTTTCTCCTCCAGCACATTCGTGGAAAAGCCGAGTCCCTTCTCATAATTACGACCCAACAAGCCGTGAACGTTATTTACATAACAGTCACACATGCCGTTACTCAGAAATATACCTGCATAAGCTGGGCCCTTGTTGACATTTCATTTGCTCCGTTTCTCTAAGATGCTTTTCTTCTCCTCTGGCTGCTGTCCCTGTTTTGATGTAATGGTTGACTCTTCAACTTTGATAACCCTTTCATCAGATTTCGTTACGAACATATACTTATATTAACATTTCTTATCTTTTTATTAGCTGGCTTTTCCTTCATCCCTCTTATTTCTTCTTTTTCAGCAGTTCTTTCTTCTGGGGATTTCAAAGGATTTAACATTTTTCTGAGGCACCTTGATTCAGATTTGGTTACGAACGTATACGTATATTAACATTTCTTATCTTTTTATTAGCTGGCTTTTCCTTCATCCCTCCTCTTTCTGCTTTTTCAGCAGTTCTTTCTTCTGGGGATTTCAAAGGATTTAACATTTTTCTAAGGCGCCTTGAAGTGACTCCTTATTTTCTCTTATTTACTTACATGGACATTTACGTACTCCTATATTGGCCATCATTGACCCCACTCAGCATTTCGAAATCTGCGGTCTTTTGTATCTTAATTACATTTATTTTAAAGTCTTTTTAAACGTAATATTTCTTTGTTTTTTCTTTAGGTGATATTTAGAAATTTAGTATCTTCTCCATTTTCCGATGTTTGATTTCATTTACAATTTCCAATTTGATCTTGTTCTCTAACTTTCCCTGCAATTTGAAAAATTACCTTTCAATTGCAACATTTTCGTCTTATCTACCTTTGTCAATCTACTCATTCACATAAATACTTTGGTAGTAATGCGTGAATAATAATCAGAAAAAATACTCGTACAACTACAGTTCCATTACGTTTATTCCAAGTATCAGAGAGGAGCATGGTTTATATTCATTTCCCCGGTACTCCTCAAATTATAGATCGAAATGGGATGTTTATCACCAGATTTGAATTACCCTACAAATAGCGACATCAGTGTATCTCTCTCTCTCTCTCTCTCTCTCTCTCTCTCTCTCTCTCTCTCTCTCTCTCTCTCTCTCTCTCTCTCTCTCCTACACACCAAAAACATACAGCATCAGTTATAACAAAATTTGCCTTATATTTTCCCAAATGAAGGGAAGCCCCATCGCTCGTCACTCTGACCAATTTACTTTTATCACAGGAGAGAGAGAGAGAGAGAGAGAGAGAGAGAGAGAGAGAGAGAGAGAGAGAGAGAGAGAAATTTATTAGTCAAGTTTCCCTTCACTGGATAACGCATATAATTTTACGCGACCAGGTATTCTATGCAACTAATTCCTCTTAATGACTTTAATGTCCGAAAAGCGAATGAAGCTATTACGAACGCTCATAAAAAGGAGGTATGCTTTCATAGCTAATGGGGTCCCTGTTAATGGTGCTCAGTTATAGGCTTAGTTCCACCACGCTGTTTTTGACATTATCTGGTCGGTTTCAGTAAAGCATTCTGCGTGTAAATACGGCCCTCCGGCGCTTATTGTTCTTTTAAATACATGTTACATTTTTTAGCTTCAGTAGATGGTGCAGCTATATTTATAAAGAGTAGACTTTTAAGTTTTATCTATTTCTGTATTGGGGACCATGTACTGAAAAAAAGTGAAACAGAACTTTTGTAAAAACATGTTTGAATATCGTTTGAAATTACTTGAAATAAACAGATTTCACTCGGTAGATTTTTTTTTTGTCAGGTCAACCTGCTGGTGCCATTTCCATTATGTCCTAAGATTTCGAAAGATGTTTCGTCCTACTTTAGGAATTGAAAATGTAAGAATTAGGCTACTAGTTTAAAGTTATCCATCATTCATTTGGATTAAAGCTGAATATAAATTAATATTTAACTGGTTAATAGGTTTTCTAAATGAGAAATAGAAACATAGAGGTACATAATGAACCCACCCAGTTATATCATTTTAGTTAACTTTCATCCCATGGCGGTATTTTGAGGAACATTTGATCTGAGTTCGTATTATTTAGGAATTGTTATACTTCATTAATAGCCGGAAGGTTGTCGATTGCATTTACATCTCAGCAAAAAGAATTTTTAAGTTTGAGAATTAATTTAAAGCTGGTCGGTTGCACTGATACCTGAACGTCACGAATTTTGATATCCAAGAATGTTTCTCGTACTGTGAATTCCAGACTTATTCCTGAATATTCATTCAGATATGAGATGGTAGATTTTAATGTGTTATATGAAGAGTAATAGGATTAATTAAAGTCAGGGATAACTTATTTTGCCTCGATTCATGAACCAAGAACAAATTTCCTCCGTGATTTGAGTAAACCATCTTTAACTTCACTATGACCTGCATGCATGCGAAAGTGCCAGTAGATAAGAATTTCTTCTGTGTGTCACACTAGTCTAGAATATTAAAAATCTTGTATTTCGTTTTCTTTTTCTGATTTTCTGGTGTTGCGGCTGACTTGAAAACCCTGTGATGGGCTTCTTTAGATTCTGCCTGGCTCACAGTCCTCTTCTTTGTCTTACTCTTTTAAGAAAGAATTAACCATTTCCTATAGAATAATTTGAAGGAAGTGTTCACTAGGGTTGGTGAGGTGGGGAGGATGTGGGTGAGTGGTTCGTGTTGTTAGGGAGCAGTGGGTCAGAGGCTTTACTAGCTGAGAGTTTGATGGAATTCCGGTTGGGGTTCTTTGTCTTACTCTTTTAAGAAAGAATTAACCATTTTCTATAGCATAATTTAAAAGTAGTGTTCACTAGGGTTTGTGAGGTGGGGATGATGTGGTTGAGGGGTTCGTGCTGTTAGGGGGCAGTGGGTCAGAGGCTTTACTGGCCGACAGTTTGACGGAATGCCGGTTGGGGGTCTTTGAGTTTATGGGCTAAATGTTTACAGCATTGGGTGTTTGTGCACACTGCGGAATGGAAGGCTCATGGGATGCTGTGCTTAGCTTCTCCTTGTGATGTATAACCATTTCAAACCTTCGTATCGTGCTTTCTCTTCCCATTCATCCTCCTCTCCTTCCTCACCCAGCAGCAACGAGTGAGGGGAATAGAAAAGGGAGGGATAAGAGTGGTAGTGCGCCAAAGGATTAACCAGACGCCATGAGATGCGTCTGCTCGACTCCACTCAACAGAATTAGATTACACGCCATTAGCCTCCTTGTTTCTCGCTCCGTCTAGTTTACATATTCTAAACGCGCTCAATTTCATTATACCTATCTGCGTGTCTAACTCTTTCCCTTTTGTGTGTTACGATTATACATTTATAAATGGCGACATTATTTAAATATCTATCCGACATGTAGCCTATGCTGATTAGCTGGATTCGGCACCAGATTCTAGAAAAAACAGGATTATGGGTAACAATGTCCTGTCATATCCATTATGATTTTCTGTTGACTTTTCATGACTTTTTATCGATCCAATAAAAATTAGTATGCTTACTCTTATTCAGAAAAGAAGATTACATATATATATATATATATATATATATATATATATATATATATATATATATATGTATGTATATATATATATGTGTGTGTGTATAAATACTGTATATGTATATATTTATATTTATATATATATATATATATATATATATATATATATATATATATATATATATATATATATATATATATATACATATATATGTACGTATAGTTCTATATGGTAGAAAGTAACAAAGTTTTATAAAAGCCCAAAAACTGTCTATGAATCCATCAAAGATTTTTTATTTATTCCTCTATGGTATGTTTATTCACACATTAAAATGTACAATAATATTGTTAATTAAAAATTCATGTTTTCAGGCCGTGTGGGATTTGGCGCCACCATAAAATTATAGGCTACTTTGTTTTTATCGTCTGCTTCACATTCCCTTATATTCAGTTGCTTATTTATCTTTAGCCTACAACGTATTTATTTGCTGATGGATTTACATATGTTTCAGCACCCTCCTTCTTCCATTCATTCTTTTCCCAATCACCCTTTGTCTTTGAAACTTAATCTCGAATTGTCCCTGCTGCATTTTCTACTGTTTTGTGTAGCCTCTTCTTCCACCTACTATTCTATCGCATAGAAGTCATATTTTGTTGAAATTTAATAACAATTCTTAGAAAAATTCAAATTTGTCTGACAAGGATTTATAAATCTCAGATCTGAAATATGATAAGTACTCGAATCTTCATGTCAGTGCTTCTTTTCTTCTCTCTCTTTCTCTCCTCAGCGCTGAACTTCGTCAGAGGCAAATCACATCAGCAACCCTGACCATATCTTGATTTCAGATTCACTCTCCCAGGGCCTCGAACTTTTTCCTGAAGTTGTATTCCGGCTACTGAAGGCGCCGCGTGGAGCCACTATTTCCAAATTCATACAATGGATATCGACAATTTCTTTTCTCTCTCTCTCTCTCTCTCTCTCTCTCTCTCTCTCTCTCTCTCTCTCTCTCTCTCTCTCTCTCCTTCTTCTTCTTCTTCTTCTTCTTCTTCTTCTTCTTCTTCTTCTTCTTCTTCTTCTCATAATCTTCCATCTTGCAAGAGAGGGCTTTATGGTTCAAAGATAGCATCATATTTTGGCTTTCCTATTTCCTTCTGTTCCGTTAAGGATTGGATTACAAAAGGACATTTGGTTGCTAGTTCATCGGCATTTTTATACAGGTAGATAGATAGATAGATAGACATAAATTATATATGTTTACATGTTTTATTCATATAACACTGCGTGTAAGTTTATGTTTAGGAGAAAACCTGTACACAAATAGAGAGAAACAGAGAAATGCAAGGGCAGATCATTCTTTTACATGGGTCTTGCCATTCTTTCGAGTGTAATGAATGGAATGCTGTGTAGAACTTTTCCAATATCTTTAGTGGAAATAGTTTCTCCGGCAAAAAAGAAAAAAAAGGTTGGGGAGCACTTGGTCAACGAAGCAAGAAATGAATAAATCAACAGAAAATATAGTGAATGAAAAACCAGGGAAGAATATGTCAAACTACTGATGCGCGACAACGGATCTGTCATTTCCCAGTTCCGCTTAGAAATGCCGATAATTGCTTTTCACACCTTTCTTTTCTTTCCAATCTTGTTTCCGGAGTCCTTGCCTAAGTCTCCCACTCTTCTTCGCCTTCCCCCCCTCCTCCTCCTCCTCCTCCTCCTCCTACCAATATTGCTTTTCATACCTGTCTTTTCTTTCCAGTCATGTTTCCGGAGTCCTTACCTAAGTCTACCATTCTTCTTCGCCCTCCCCTCCCCCCTCTCCCCTTTCCACTTCCTCCTCCTCCTCATCCTCCTCCTGCTCCTCCTCCTCCTTCTCCTCCTCCTCCTCCTCCTACCAATATTGCTTTTCACACCTGTCTTTTCTTTCCAGTCTTGTTTCCGGAGTCCTTATCTAAGTCTACCACTCTTCTTCGCCCTCCCCTCCCCCCTCTCCCCTTTCCACTTCTTCCTCCTCCTCCTCCTCCTCCTCCTCCTCCTCCTCCTCCTCCTTCATTATTGCTTTTGACACCTTTCTTTTCTGTTCAATCTTGTTTCCGGAGTCCTTACCTAAGTCTACCACTCTTCTTCGCACTCCCCTCCCCCCTTTCCTCCTCCTCCTCCTCCTTCTCCTCTTCCTCCTCTTCTCCTCCTCCTCCTCCTCCTCCTCCTCCTCCTCCTCCTCCTCCTCCTCCTCCTCCTCCTCCTACCAATATTGCTTTTCACACCCTTCTTTTCTTTCCAGTCTTGTTTCCGGAGTCCTTACCTAAGTCTACCACTCTTCTTCGCGCTCCTCCTCCTCCTCCTCCTCCTCCTCCTCCTCCTCCTCCTCCTGGCAAGGCAGCATTTCTTCCTTCTCCTCTGCCTCCCGTGCCACTCCCCGAGCCATCCCCTTCCATGCAAATTATTACTGCCCGTAAATTTCGTTTATTTTTCATTCTCCCTTGGGAAGCTTTTACACAACAAGGCTTGCCGTGGTTACTTTCATGTTAACGTAAGACAAGATTTTAATAAAACTGCTCAAAACTTTGCCGTAAGATCCATTAGTTACGAACCAGAATAGGAAGGCTGGGCCAAATTACAGCTCAGTTTACGTCCAGAATGCGCCGGTATACGTTAGGGATTTTAATGGAAAGCGAAATCGGCCAAGTTATCTTACTTTGAAAAGAAATCTTCAAATAAAGAAAAATGGCGGAAAAACTTTAGAAGTAAAAGACTAAAAAAGGTCGGTGAGTTATGAATGATTATTTCAACCTTCTTTCAATTTAACTGAGAGGTAATTAGGGAAGTTAGCGAATAACCAAAATAAAAAAAAATGCCATAAATAGCAGATTCTGCAAAAGTGTTGTTCAAGGTCTTTGATTTATGGTTGGTGAATTCAACAAATCTGAAAGCTAAAATAAAATTTGCTGGAAATTAGTTTCTGACAAAAATGTTGTTGATAAATGGATAAGAGTACAATTAGGAAAACTTGTACGAGATACTCTGGCTTATGCTTCCTCATTTCAGCACCCTTGAAGCCAAACACAAATTGAATTAAATTTTTACACATAAGAAACTTATCATCAGTATAAATGTCGACATAATTTCAGAATTAAAAAGTCAAGTGAATGACTAAACAAAGCGAATTTATAGCAAACCTCTCAATCCCGAACACGAATAGGAGATGAGAAGAAGTTGCAGTATCACTTTAACCAAGCACCAAATTTTTAAAAGCAAAGCCTCGCGAGTGTGGTCGAGACCGAGCCATAATTACATTCATGCTTGCTTAAGCAATTGCGGGGAAGTTGGCAATCAGATATATGAGAAATGGAAGTTGGGAATTGCACCAGAAATGAAATCCTCTCCGATCAGTAATGTCTGCTTTAAGGGTGAAGTAACGCTGTCAGGCTTTGTAGAAATTTTAGCGTGTCTCTTTCATTTTGTTTGCCGTCTTTTCGTCTTGTCATTACTTTCTTTTTCCAAGAATTGTTTGGGTTATTTTATTTTATTTTAATTATAAGACACTAAAGAAATCTATTGTTAAGAGGTTGTATTCTTTATTGTAGACACTCCATCAGATTAAAACAGTTTTCATTAAGCATAGTAATACACTCACAAACACATACAGTATATATATGTATATGTATACACACATATATATATATATATATATATATATATATATATATATATATATATATATATATACTGTATATGTGCGTGTGTGTGTGTAAAACTTTTGCATACATAAGAGAACTCGTAAATCTGTTCACTGAAAATTTTTAAAAATCTTTTGGTTAAAAAAAATTAAAAAATTAGCCTGACTAATATGCAGGTAGGATAATGAAGAAATAGTTTGAGTTTTATTCCAACCAAACATAAATCAATAAGCGAACCTTAGCATGGAAAATTTTGAAATTCAGACTGCACTGACTGAAAAAGTTAGAAACGCTAACTTAAATGCTTTAAAATTAAAGTAGCCTTGACCCTCTGATATTGCAATTATAACTCTGCTTCCGTTTCTCCAAGTCAACAGAGGCACTTAAATTTCGTCCATGCTTGCTTTGGGGTGGAGCCGCTCAAAGCGCCGTCGCTTGCTCAAGCTCAACTTGGACTTCTAAACTCGGTAGGCTAATTTGATAAGTCCCTTGACTTTGCCAGGTAAACATGAACAGACATACATCGGGCACCAGTTCAGGCCCCGTTAGAATAACATCCGTGAAAATTAATCCCTCCAAATGTTTGTTTACATCAAGAACTATTTCGCGGCAGCCAAAGTAATCTCAACATCGGCGAGTTTATCAGCTAATACGAACTCATATGTCCCCGTGTAACTATAATTTCTCATCAATGACGCAGTATCATTACTCATTTTTTAATGAGAACTGCCTAGGATTTGCTAATGGAATCGGAGCTTTTGTTAATTATGGAGACTGGGTGACGCTTTATGCATCTACCAATCCGCTACTTCGTCCCATGTCAACACTCAGTGACCCACTTTTACAGGGGTGCTTCACTTCCTGTGCTCTTCCCACCACCAGTTCAGCCTCCCCGTGTTTTTTCCGTTTTCTGTTTTCATTTATGTATTTCTCTCTTTTCTCTTTATATCTTTTGATGGACGTCTTTTTTCTTTTTAAATTTTTGAGCTGTCGCAATTCAAATGAGAGACATTTTGAAAAAATGTCAGAGACGAGGTTTGTAATCCACCATGGATTTACAGAATGAGGGAATAATCATATACCAGAGAGAGAGAGAGAGAGAGAGAGAGAGAGAGAGAGAGAGAGAGAGAGAGAGAGAGAGAGAGAGAGAGAGAGAGAATAAATTGTTAAAGTTATAGTTTAGCGAATTAACCAAGATTTTAGTCGTAACCACAAACAACCGTTATAAATAAAGTATATATATGCCTCATTTAAATTTATTCATCGAAAGCAGGAATCGAATATCTCAAATATTTCTGCATATGCGTCATCAGAATGCAAGACTATCCCTACAACAGTGATCTAGATGAGCAACAGGAAAAGGACAGGTTGGGCTATTACACTTTCTTCATTGTATTGTCTCCCGAAAAATTAGCTTGTATTCTTTATTTAAATACAGGGATCTTTAACCAATTTATTAGCGTAATCTAAAAGCTATTTTAATTGCAGAGTCGGATGCGTATGATATTCCCTTGGTTGCCACTGATTTATTTTTTTTAAATCATAGATAAAATATTAGAAAATATCTAACTGAATCCCCTGTAACAATTCTCTGTTAAAGCTTCCCTCAAATTTATGAGCTACATTTTTCATTTCTTTAATTTCCCAAAGGGGAAAGTCAAGTCAAAATACTCAAAATTCCCAACGAGTTTTCCTCCTAAACCAACTCACTGAATTTTTTTTTATTCTACTCGTATTATGAAATCATGACATAGACCTTCGTTGCTGAAACTGAGGTGCTAGATTTAAAACGACCCATGGACACTGTTGTTATACAATTTTGGCAGAAGAGTATTTGCTATAGTCTGTGGCATTGGTCGGAAACTTCTCCAGAGACCAGATTTAAACGTGATGTAAATGGGAATGAATAGAGACTTCTGGGTTAGAATATATATATATATATATATATATATATATACATGCATGCATGTATGTATGTACTGTGTATGCGTGCATGTATGTATGTATGTATGTATGTAAGTAAGTAAGTAATCAGTCAATTTGGTTCTCTGGCAGTTTAACCTAAAATTTGTTAATGAAATATGAGGAACCACAGAATATAATGTGGTGTTTCACACCAAGAAATAAGAATAAATTGGAACCAATGTTTAATCACACTAAACCAGGTGTTTATTCTGCTCTTATCAAACAGATATATAATATACCTGTTAACATGTCTTTAAAGTTTTATATTCTCTCTCTCTCTCTCTCTCTCTCTCTCTCTCTCTCTCTCTCTCTCTCTCTCTCTCTCTCTCTCTCATGGTTTAAAATCCTCATATAAACAACCCTGTGGAAAGTAATAATGACCTAAAAGTTTGCCTTCTTGACGGCCGTTGATTCTCATGAAATCTGACACATCAAACGAGGAGGAAAAATATTTGTATAAAAAGTCTGTAAAACGTGAAGATATAAAATCACGATATTAATAATCTTGCTTTTACGCGCTTGTCTTCCTTGTGCTGAGCCTTGTTTTTTTTTTCTCATGATATTTAATGAGATCCTCGGTGCAATCTCAAGTTTGTCGACATTAAAAAGACAACACTTTGGCAAGTTTTAGCCTTCGCTGTTCCGCGTGATTATATTAATGGTTATGGGTATGTACACACATACTTGAGATAATTCGTATGACTCTAATAGCCGTTTTAGTTCTCTTTAAAAGAAAACTATTGCACTGGCTTCATCTGTCCGTCCGCACTTTTTCTGTCCGCCCTCAGGTCTTAAAAACCACTGAGGCTAGAGGGCTGCAAACTGCTATGTCGATCATCCACCCTTCAGTCATCAAACATACCAAATTGCAGCCCTCGAGCCTCAGTAGTTTTTTTTATTTCATTTATGGCCAAAGTTAGCCATAATCGTGCGTCTGGCAACTATATAGGACAGGCCACCACCGGGCCGTGGTTAAAGTTTCATGGACCGATGCTCATACAGCATTATACCGAGACCACTGAAAGATAGATCTATTTTTGGTGTCCTTGATTATACGCTGTACAGAAAACTCGATTACGCCGAGGAAACTTCGGCGCACTTTTCACTTGTTTATTATTTTAGAGATGAGTTGACTGCAGGAATTGAGGAAACCCAGTTTGCAGTCGATTTGTGTAAACGGGATGAAGTGGGAAGTCTTACTTCTCAGCCCACCTTGAACAGGTACTCTTGACTCAAGTTTTTCTCACCTTGAAAGGAGTGAAAAAAAAAAACTCATAGGCAATCTCTCAGCTGATTGTCACTTTAATAAAAGCTTTTTTCCAAATGGAAAGAAAATCTTGGGTATCAAGGGAGATTCAGTTTTAGAGACATGTCCTGACTCACTCTCACGTTCATGTTATCCATAAACATAAACTTCGTTCTCCTAACGAAGTATATTTGAGAGCTCTCAAATATACTTCTAGTTGGTCCAATTTTCACTTAGAAATTGATTATTTATCAAAGTTTTTTTTCGGCTAATTCGTATCCTCAATTCTTAGTCCAGAAAATAATTAATAATATGCTTACTAAATATATGTCTCCTCCCTCTGAAAACTTTAATGCTCCTAAATTGAACTTGTATGCTGTTGCTGTTATTCCCTTTACTCACTCGGATAAATTACGCTCAGAAATAAAAAGTATCATTGAAAGAGAAATAGGTTCTTTAAAATTAAATTTGATTCCTATGAATCCAAAAAAGGATGGAAATTTTTTCTCCTGTAAGGATAAGTTACAAGATTTTATGCGGTCCAACATTATCTATAAATTTGAATGCCCAAGATGTCTTAGTACTTATGTTGGTTCCAGTAAAAGACTGTTGCAAGTCCGCTATTACAGCCACTTAGGACTCAGTTATCGTACAGGTTCCGTATATCCAACCCAGAACTTTCTAGCATTAGAACACACGCTACTAAACGTAAAATTCATGTTGAACAAACACATTTTTCGATTCTCCGTGCTACATCTCAAACTGCCTTTTTAACTACCCTTGAGTCATTATATATAAAGCACCTGTCCCCTAATTTGAACAGTAACACTTCTGCGGTTTCTCTCTCTATTAAGGTGTTGTCCGTTTCTTCAGGCCATTCTTCCCTCATTCGTTGTATTGAAAGGTAGTTTAATTTTCTTAACAAAATTGGTGAATTTTAATATGGTTTTTTAAATAAAATTTGTAGCGTAGAACAATTGTTATTTTAACTTTAGTTTTAATATGCTGTTTATATATATATATATATATATATATATATATATATATATATATATATATATATATATAGGCTATAGACTGCAGGTTAAAAGGTCCGAAAAGGCAACCGTAACTTACAAATCGTGTATAAGTAGGAACATTATTACCACAATGATCAAACTAATCAATCAAGAATTGCAATGAATGCATCTATAATCGTTAATTGATTTAAAAAAAAAAAGAAATTCAGATGTATTTAAAATTGAATCTCCCAAACTTCATTCAAATCAGAGAAATAATCCGCTCGTCATATGGGAAGCAGCTGGACCACGCGAAGAAAATCCCTGGAATATGTTCTTGAAATAATAGAGCGGCCGTGGGTGGAAAATCATTTGGCCGCGGTCGGAGGCAGCAGCAGCAACCTCCTCCCTGCTTAATCCCGTGTCATTTCCTTTCGCCCATTTCGTTTCCTCTCGTCCTCCGCCCGATGGGAAATAAATCCCGATTCGTGAATTTCAGGGGAGAGAGGTACACACTGATCATGATTTGTAATTGGTTTTGCTTTCCGATATTTTCTTTTTAAAAGTGAGAGAGACGCGAGCGCAAATCAAAACAATTCTGGGAGCCGAGTCGAAAATCGAGTTTAATCGTTTATTTCCTATTTTCCCTCCTAAACGGTTCGTCATAAGTGGTACTGCTGCTCGTCTGCATTCATATGAATTTTCAGGGGTTCAGGTCTGCTATTTATGCTCCTCCTGTAAACCATTTTACTGTACAACCTTTTCTCGGTTGTTTTTAGTGTTATTATTGATGAAAGTCGACGGACATCACATTCCAATTGGTAATAAGAGGAAAAGGACCAATGATGAAAGTTCTGTTTCTGTTTTCTTCTAGTTGTGTACGTATTTTTACGCGTGAATGAGAATGAAATAGAAGCAGGAATTTTATCTATTTGTCTTTTTCTCTTATTATTACTAGTGTAACCCATATTAGAATTAGTGGTAGTGGCAACAGAAGTGTTCCCAACACTTCTTCTTGTTTATATAGGCCTAACCACCCAGAGCGGCAAAGCTTCGTAGGTGAGCATTCATACTCTTCGTATAAGGCTTAAGATACAGGAGTAACACCTCCCCTGAATAATAATACCCGTAAAATGCGAACATGTGATCCAAATCAAGAAACTTTATCGTGTAAAACGTTAGTTCCATTATAGACCACATTTCAGTCATGAAGTTAATGTGGTGAAATATTTGGACCGAATGTTGTATATTTCACCCCACCTTGTTAATTGATATTAAGCTGCTGTTAAATTTTAAGGCCGGGGTGACCCCGTAACGAGAAGAGAAAAATAGAATATAAAGTTTGGATAATATTTCGTTTTCCAATTTCAAATTACATGATTTGAATGGAAGCCTCGGGTGCCAATATTTTTCTATTTCCTATTCGCCTTTTCCCTTTAGAGAGAGGGTAGCATTAGTGGGGGTTACTCTTCTGATTTTTATCTTGTATATTTGGATGAAGTTGCTAATCTCATGCCCTTCTATTTTCCTGTAACCCTGTGACTCTGTACAGTCGAATAACTTCCACTGTCAAAATTTACCGCCGAAGTCCACAGAAGCACAATAGTTTTGAATGCCAGGAGTCCATTATTATTATTATTATTATTATTATTATTATTATTATTTTCTATCTCAGTCATCCTATTCGACTAGGTGGTATTTATTAGCACGCTCCTCTGCATGAGTCCTGGAGCTACATCGGCATCTAGTTTTTCCAGGTTCCTTTTCAGGGATCTTGGGATCGTGCCTAGTGTTCCTATGGTTATGGGTACAATTTCCACTAGCATATCTTATACCCTTCTTATTTCTATTTTCAGGTCTTGATACTTAATTTTTTCTCTTTCTTTCTCATCTACTCTGGTGTCCCATGGTACTGTGACATCAGTGAGTGATATTCTCTCCTTGATTTTGTCAATCAGCGCTAAGTCTGGTCTATTGGCACATATAAGTCTATCTCTGCTGAAACCATAGTCCTAGAGTATATTTGCTGATCGTTTTCTACCACTCCCTCAGGTTGGTGTTCGTACCACTTATTACTGCAAGCTAGCTGGTGTTTCTTGCACAGGCTCCAGTGGAGGGCTTTTGCTACTGAATCATGCCTCTTTTTGTACTGGTTCTGTGCAAGCACCGGACATTCGCTTGCTATGTGGTTTATGGTCTCGTCTTTCATATTGCACTTCCCGCACATGGGTGAGATGTTATTTCCATCTATTGTTCTTTGGACATATCTGGTTCTTAGGGCCCGATCTTGTGCCGCCGTTAGCATTCCGTATTATTATTATTATTATTATTATTATTATTATTATTATTATTATTATTATTATTATGGAGGTTAGGTTTTGGGTTTGTTTCGTTTGCCTGTCTGTCAAGATTCATTATGATCCAAGGAGCAAATTATTAGAAAAGTGTAGATCTGAATACCTCTCTCTCTCTCTCTCTCTCTCTCTCTCTCTCTCTCTCTCTCTCTCTCTCTCTCTCTCTCTCTCTCTCTCTCTCTCTCTCTCTCGTGGTGTCTCCTTAGCCTCCAGAAAATTGCTTAGTGTAAATCAAATGAAGATCTTTTATGGAAAAGTCTAGGACTGAGTCGTTTCATTAGTCTCTAAGATTAATGCTCTGGTTCCGTTCATATATTCGTTCGGTCTTTTCTCTTATCTTAAATGCAATGCTTTCCGCTTCGAAATTCTCTCTCTCTCTCTCTCTCTCTCTCTCTCTCTCTCTCTCTCTCTCTCTCTCTCTCTCTCTCTCTCTCTCTCTCTCTGTAAGTGGCCATTGCTTTTTATTACCCTGTTGGCAGTTGACTCAAAGGCGCCGCCGGCCACATGTGCTTTTACCCCCAAAAAACGCTCTACTGATCTCAATCATTCTCGTCCTCCCTATTTATTCAGCTCGGGCTTCCGTGTCCCCTTTTCTCTGATTTCCATCCCAACCCCTCCCCCTCCCCAATTCCAGTTTCCAAAAATTATTTACCACGGATTTACATAAACATATGAATTTTACTGAAAAGTGCTATAGAATCCATGTACCAAGGAAAGGTTTGTGTTGCTTGCATAGCTAGGTAGTTCCGCTATGTATGTCGTAGTGTAGATCATATCGATGGAGATTTAACCGGTCAGAATATGTATAAGATGAAACTGAAAATATTCTTTAACATTTATATCATTGCATTAAATAACGTATTACAAAATCAAAAATAACAAGATAGCACACAAAATTTTCTGATAATTGCAACCATTTATGCTCATAAAATTGCATGGAATATGTATAATAATCATATATTGTATTATTTTAGGAAATGTGGAGGCAAAACATTTAATAGCCCTTATGGGGAATAAAAGAAATATCCCAGTATAATTCTTAACTGTAAGTAAACTGGCTGACAACCCGGCACTGCCCGGGAAAACTCTGAATGACAACTGGTAAACTCTCTCTCTCTCTCTCTCTCTCTCTCTCTCTCTCTCTCTCTCTTTCCCTCTTTTCCTTTTCTTCTTCATAACACCCCCTCTACCCTCTCTCTCTCTCTCTCCCTCCCTCTCCTCTCTCCTCTCTCTCTCTCTCTCTCTCTCTCTCTCTCTCTCTCTCTCTCTCTCTCTCTCTCTCTCTATTTCTCTCTCTCTCCCCCTCCCTTCTGTCCTCTGTCTCCAACCATCCCTGTCTCTTTCCCTCTTTCTTTTCCCTAACACCCCTCCTCTCTCTCTCTCTCTCTCTCTCTCTCTCTCTCTCTCTCTCTCTCTCTCTCTCTCTCTCTCTCCAACCCTCCTTGTCTCTTTCCCACTTTCTTCTCCCTAACATCCCCTCTACTCTCTCTCTCTCTCTCACTTCCTCTCCCTCTCATTCTCTCTCTCTGTCATCACCCCCTTCCCAACCCCCACCCCCTTTGGTGCCATTGATGTCTTACCCACACAGTATTCTTTTCCAGATGGTAAGTCATAGGTATACCGAAATTATGTATCATAAATTCGTAAAGTTACTAAGTCTATAGGCATAACCAGCCCCGTTTCAGGAAAGCCCTTCCATCCCCACCACCCCCTTTGGTGCCCTTTGGTGCCAGTGATGTTGTACCCTCTCAGTGTTCTTTTCGAGATAGTAAGGCATTGTATACCAAGTTTGGCTGAAATTACTCAGTGCATTTCAGAGTGTATGTGGAACATACACACACACACATACATGCATGTATACATCCGTTTTTATATATATATAGACTAGCTAACCAACCCGGCGCTGCCCGTGAAAACTCTGAATTACAACCAATAAACTCTCTCTCTCTCTCTCTCTCTCTCTCTCTCTCTCTCTCTCTCTCTCTCTCTCTCTGTTAAGATAGTTGCTTCACTTACCTTGCCCAATATTTTTGACATTTTATATTTCACCCCTCCTCACCCCCACTGCCTATCGGGGCTGAACTTGGACTTAAAGGTCATCGGGAGTGTCACTATTCATCTCAGTGAGCTTGAAAACTATAGATTAGACAATAATGTCTGTTGTTTTTGGTTATTTTTATGTTACCCCCTTCCCACCCCTTCTCACCCCACCTTCCTATTGAGGCTGAACTTAGACTTAAAGGCATCGGGTGTGTCAAAATTCATATTAGCAATCTTGAAAACTATGGATTAGACACTAATATCTGTCGTTTTCGGTTATTTTTACATATCACCCCCTTCCCACCCCTTCTCACCCCCACTTCCTATCAGGGCTGAACTTGGACTTAAAGAGTGTCACTATTCATCTCAGCAAGCTTGAAAATTTTGGATTATACACTAATAGTTGTCGTTACTAGTTATTTTTACTTGTCACCCCCTTCCCACCTCTTCTCAACCCCCCTTCCTATCGGGGCTGAATTTGGACTTAAAGGCATCAGGAGTGTCACTCTTCATCTCAATGACCTCGAAAACTATGGCTTAGACGCTAATATCTGTCATTTTCGGTTATTTTTACGTATCACCCCCTTCCCACTGCTCCCCCCCCCTTTGGTGCCAGTGTTCTTTTCGAGATAGTAAGTCATGCGTATACCAAGTTTGGTTGAAATTGCTCAATGTGTTTCAGAGAGTAGCCTGTGGAACATACATACACACACACACATACATACATCCATTTTATATATATAGATTAACTAGATGCGACGATGTTCTCCCAAATTTGCTTTTCATAATTCTGACTTAAAGTAATTCAGGCTATAATAACATTTATGTCATTAAATTATAAAACCTTTATAGAATTTCCTATAAGCATACTGAATTAAATTCATCCCAGTTGCTAGAATAAGATAAATCTTGTTCATGCAGGATATGAAATTGCTTGAGACAAAAAAATAATAAATCATGGGAATGTCAGAGATTTAGAATAATTCTCTCCTTATAATGTCAAGGTGATCAAATGACGCAAATTTATCGGGTATATCAGTAAAAAACTCTGGTAGATGCGCAAATATCAACTAAAGATTATACTGGAGATATCGTTTTACACGAAAATCCTCCGTCAGCAGTCTTATGTTAGGAGAATTTTCGTTCAATGTAAATTCTTTAACTGTTATGGCTGAATTATGAGGAATTTGTAGAAAAAGGTTTACGACATATATGGAAATCTGTTTTCAGTAATTCAAAGTGAAACCCTGACAACTACTCTTTATATAACTCAGATTTATGAGGACTTCAAATGATTTAGCAACCTCTTCACTATAGTCTGGTTTTCGTCAGAGCGATTTCCACGTTTTTCTGTGTGTTATTAAAGTCCCTCTTTTGTGACCACTCAATGTATTTGTTCTTTGAGCTCATAGAGACATCGTTGTCTCGCCTTTGGCGTTAATACTAATTCTTTCGGAATCGGTTATCTGCTTTTGTAGACTCCACACATCACCAACACATTTAAGCAACTTTTAGTTTTAACGTTATTGTACGTAATTTTTTCCCGATATGACTTTATAACCTCACAAAACCTTAATAAGTTATCAGATAGGTTTCAAGGTAACGGGCTGAGTTTCCGAAATACAGACTTTGAGCCAAAATCGCTTGTCTAGTTACTGCGAAAGTCTTTGATGATATGCCACAATTGTCTTTATTTCCGTTTTGATGGCTTTCTAGAAAACGATGATGTCTTGAAATAATGATCCCGAGGAGAAAAATAAGATTATGAAGCCAAGTTAGTATCCAACATATCCTCCCTTAAGTTAAGTTCTACATATGTTTTGCGCGTATATTATGCAGAGACCTTTCCCCTTTCGAGAAAAGGAAAAAAAGAACCCGGTCAAGAAGGCAGCGCAAATAACCAAGCTGAAGCAAGGGAGGAATCTTGGGAGAGGAGCAAACACAGAGAAAAGGGTCATGGTAATTAACTTTTATCTAAAGAGAGAGAAGGAAAAAAGAAACCGTTACAATCGGCCGTGAGCGTTGAACAAAGGAACGGCAAGAAGTTCGCAAATCAGGTATAATATGACCTCGCGATCTTCCCAAATGACCCGAAAGTTAAAAACCATTAACTGGAAATGGCATCGTCTTACCCCTGCCCAGTAACTATGCCAGTGATTACCGGGCGATCTCTTCCCAAAGGGAGGAACATCCTGATCGCCATTTCTATCAGGAGAGACAAAAGAGAATTACTTTGCGAATTCCCTGGCGTTAGAGCTGGCAACTGGACTACTTAGAGTATAAAGGGTTCTAACCAGGTCACTTTTTTTTTATTTCACTTTAATTAATGGGACTGCAGAGAAAATGTGTGTTCATGTACCATGCTATATAACGAAAAGATATATAGTCAACGAGGCCGTAGGAGAAAGCTAGAGTTTATATAGGCTGAACACACACACACACACACACACACACATATATATATATATATATATATATATATATATATATATATATATATATATATATATATGTGTGTGTGTGTGTGTATATATATATATATTTTATATATAGATATATATAAAGATAAAGATCAAAATTAAAGGAGCATATAGAGAGAGAGAGATAGAGAGAGAGATATGTTGTGTGTGTGTCGTTATGTCTATAAAATTTGTCTTTACTTTGCTGTTTACTAAGAACTGAAACAAATCAGTCTAGCACCGATTTCAGAAAAAGATTCTGATCAAAATTAAAGGAGCTTGCGAGAGAGAGAGAGAACAGAGAGAGAGAGAGAGAGAGAGAGAGAGAGAGAGAGAGAGAGCATCCTTGCGCTCAGACTTACTCCTGTCGTTATTATCTATAAAATTTGTCTTTTACTTTTGCTGTTTACTAAGAACTGCACTTGCGAGCTTAGCACCGTTTTCGAAACGTTTCTGTTCTCTCATTGTCAGTGCGTCTTGCGTCTTTACGCAATGCATCCTTGCGCTAACAGACTTACACGATGCATCCTTGCGCTAACAGACTTACACGATGCATCCTTGCGCTAACAGACTTACACAATGCATCCTTGCGCTAACAGACTTACACGATGCATGCTTGCGCTAACAGACTTACACGATGCATCCTTGCGCTAACAGACTTACACGATGCATGCTTGCGCTAACAGACTTACACGATGCATGCTTGCGCTAACAGACTTACACAACGATCTTGCGCTTAACAGACTTACATCCATGCGCTAACAGACTTACACAACGCATGCTTGCGCTAACAGACTTACACAATGCATGCTTGCGCTAACAGACTTATGCTTGCGCTAACAACACAACGCATGCTTGCGCTAACAGACTTAACAGACACACGCATGCTTGCGCTAACAGACTTACACAAACGCATGCTTGCGCTAACAGACTTACACAACGCATCCTTGCGCTAACAGACTTACACAACGCATGCTTGCGCTTAACAGACTTACAAAATGCATGCTTGCGCTAACAGACTTACACAATGCATGCTTGCGCTGACTTACACAACGCATGCTTGCGCTAACAGACTTACACAACGCATGCTTGCGCTAACAGACTTACACAAATGTATGCTTGCAGACTTAACAGACTTAACAGACACAAAACGCATGCTTGCGCTAACAGACTTACACAAATGTATGCTTGCGCTAACAGACTTACACAGACTTGCGCTAACAGACTTACACAAATGCATGCTTGGCGCTTAACAGACTTACACAACGCATGCTTGCGCTAACAGACTTACACAAATGCATGCTTGCGCTTAACAGACTTACACAACGCATGCTTGCGCTTAACAGACTTACACAATGCATGCTTGCGCTAACAGACTTACAAATGCATGCTTGCGCTTAACAGACTTACACAAAATGCGCTAACAGACTTACACAATGCATGCTTGACTTACACAATACTGCTAACAGACTTACACAATGCATGCTTGCGCTAACAGACTTACACAACGCATGCTTGCGCTAACAGACTTACACAACGCATGCTTGCGCTAACAGACTTACACAACGCATGCTTGCGCTAACAGACTTACACAACGCATGCTTGCGCTAACAGACTTACACAATGCATGCTTGCGCTAACAGACTTACACAATGCATGCTTGCGCTAACAGACTTACACAATGCATGCTTGCGCTAACAGACTTACACAATGCATGCTTGCGCTAACAGACTTACACAATGCATGCTTGCGCTAACAGACTTACACAATGCATGCTTGCGCATTCCGTCCGTTATCCTTTGTCTTTGACAGTTTCTCGTTTCCTTTTCTGCCTTTGTGTTTTAATCATGTTCGTGTTCCTCTTTCTTTCACATTCTTTTTGTTATTCTTTTCGTTCTGCTCTGCGTCTTGAGCCGACTTTTCAGCCAGTTTATAGTCCAAGATGCTTTCGGAAAATCTTTATTTGCGTATTTCTTATCCTTGCACTCAGTCTTACCGGTAAGATAAAGCTGATTTACTTTATATAAACATAAATCTTCAAGATTTTACAAAGTTCCTTATCAGATAAGGTTCAGAAAGCGTAGAAAACTTATACTGGCCGCAACTGTAATTACTTCATCCTTGTATCCATTTTATCAGAGCTGAAATATACTTACCAATTTTTGGGGGGAACCTAACATTTAGTAAAACCAATTCAACAATTATTTAATTTATTCTTCAGCATCCCCGCGTGTCTCTGTTAATTCTAACAGTAATCTTTTTTTTCAATAAAATGATTAAAATAAACTAAGTTGACTTCATCTGTTTTGTTACTGTAAGGCAGATATGAAAGTGTGTGTCCGCATTTGTCGTCGGGATATGAAAAATAAAAATAAAATTTTTATTTACATTTTGTTCGCTCATTTTAGTAGTACTCTTGTGAGTTCATTTGTTTAAATTAAACGACCCTGAATTCCCTAATAAATACATGTAAAGACAAAAACAATTTTGAACTGTGCTCTGTTCACATGGTGTTGCTATAAATTGCTTGAATGGCTTGAGAAAAGCAATGGAATTAAAGCAAAGGAGAACCTCGAGCCAAGACGTTTTCTCTAGAAGATATAGCACAGCGACACAAAAAAAAACATACATGCTCTCTCTCTCTCTCTCTCTCTCTCTCTCTCTCTGTATGAGGCCATTGCTTTTAATTACCTGCTGGGAGTTGACACAAAGGCTTTCTCCGGCCACTTGTGCTTTTACCTAAAACGCTCCACTGATCTCAATCATTTCTCGACTTCGCTGTTTATACGGATCGCGCTTCCATTTCCCTTTTCTCGAATTCCGCCTTCCAGTTTCCAGCAGCGTTTGCTGCCGACTTTAAAACACGACGGCGGATTCTCATGGACTGTTTCGGAATCCCATTATCGAGAGTACGGTTCATACATGCAGCCTGTAAGGCTTGATTCGCGTTGGTTGTGTAGATAGATAGATGTGAAACTCATAATGATAAATGTTTATGGAAAAATTTATACCATTAGAGCTGCATGTACTTCTGCCTTTTATGTATTTATTTATTTTTTTTTTTTTTTGTCTGTTTCCTTGCTGTATGACTAGTTTTTGGAGATGACGTCGGTTCTGGAACGGTACTAAAAATGATTTCGAAATTTGGTAGAACTGCTGTAAAGAAGTTAGCTACGTTCTGGGAATAGAGTGCGTACTGTTCCAGATTGGTATGAAGTAATAGGATTTTATTTGATATGACGAGCAATCGTTATTAATAATCTATAATCGAGAAACGGAAATCATTGTTGGGTTAAAGGACACTTTCAGTTGGTGATGATGTACTAAAAGAGGAAAACTAAGAGAGGAGAAAAGCAATAATGGTGAAATGCAATACTTATAGTACCGTCAACTCTTGGCCTATAAAGAAGTCTCGTTCCATTGATGGAAAGTAGCTCTTGGCTTTCTTTGTGCCCCTCTGATGCCCTTCTTTGGGATAATGAAGTCTCCTTACCTAACTCCCGGAGTAAAAAACAAGGGGGACATCCTCATGTTGCCCAGGCCCGGGGGAAACCAGCCAGAGGAGAATAAATGATTAAGTGATAGAAATTTTGCCTCTTAAAGGTTGAAAGGTTATATTAGTCAGCAAAAGAAAAATAAATAAAAAACGCGCCGAAGTTTCTTCGGCGCAATCGAGTTTTCTGTACAGTGTATAATGCTGTATGAAACTCTCAGCTACGGCCCACAAAACGCTCAGCCGCGGCCCATGAAACTTTCAGCCACAGCCCGGTGGTGGCCTTTGCTGTTGGCACATATAGCGAGCGGTGCCAGACGCACGATCATGGCTAACTTTAACCTTAAATAAAATATAAACTACTGAAGTTAGAGGGCTGCTATTTGGTATGTTTGATGATTGGATGGTGGATGATCAACGTACCAATTTGCAGCCCTCTAGACTCAGCAGTTTTTAAGATGTGAGGGCAGACAGAAAAAGTGCCGACGGACAGACAAAAAGCCATCTCAATTGTTCTCTTTTACAGAAAACGAAAAAGCAAAGAACTCAAGAGATCGAAAGTACTAGGAAAGATGCAGTCACAGAACCGGGCAATCCAAGGATTACCGATTTCTACAAATTAAATGTGGAAAAAGGTGGCCTGACAGGTGTTACGAATCGCATGGGTAGCTATGATTGCTACAAAACTCGAGACTTAGGCTGCCATTAGAGGAACTGTTAGCCAACAATTAACTAACGTGGGGACATTTTATGACATGAAGTAAGTTAATAATTATCAGTAACTTTATCATTATCCCCTATAATTATCAGTAACTTTATCATTATCATTATCCCCTATCATTATCATTATCAGCAGCACGGTTATTACCATTAATATCAACTAAATCTTAACTGGCAGTGTTGGAGTAGGTGTAAATGAATAAAAATGAATGCCATGATAAAAAACAGGAAACACCGCGACTTCTTCTTCTTCTTCTTCTTTCACCGCAACAAATGGCGAAATTTTCTCTTAAGACCCTTGAAAATCCTACATCATAAACCTCGCGGAATCATTACGAGAAAGAATGATCACGAGGAAGCAGCTAAAAGTAGAGAGAAATCATAAGTGATACTAATAACATCAAGTAACTACAACAGGAGTTTGGAGTGGAAACCCACTGATCTAATTATCTCATTAAAAAAAACATCTGGAACACCTGAACCAGGGAATTTGTTGAGCTTAAGCCTTTGCGCTACTGCTGTGTCTCTTTCGTTCTTTTTATTCCTTTCTTTCTTTCGTTTTTTCTTTCTCTCTTGCTTTACGTCGCTTAAACCTAGCTTTTTATTTGTACTTGTCTGTTTATATCATCATTTCTTTTATTATTTTCTGTCCGCTTATTTAACTTCCTATGAAAAATCCTATCTGGATCTTCTTCAGCCAAACTGTCCAGTTTATCATTAACTAATAAGGGAATTCTCCTAAACGAATAAATTCAGCGGCGGAGGGTTTTAATTAACTTGTTCCATTGAGGAGGAAGATTAAATATTTTATAAAGTCTGTTTGCCTCTTGGCAACACCCAGCAAGGTCCTAGTAATTTAACCGGATTCAACTACATTGCCATAGGATGAACTTGCCTTTTTTTATTGTGGCATGACTGTTAACAAAAATTGCCAAAGTGAAATTGATCATTTATCTAATATTTGATATTCCTAGGAATATGTGAACTAAGTTTTTATCGCATCTCGTGCACAGTACGGTGAGAATTTCTTTTTGGGAAATTTCCATGTAACTTGCACTAAAAAAGATAAATCCTCGCGAGGCCACTACTTTCAGTGAATTCACGCACATTCGTTCGCCTTTAAAGAAAGAAACAGAAAACTCTCATTGGAATAAGTTGGAATAAGTAAGCATTTAAACCTGGGAGAACTTGAGTATAGAAACTTTCGCCAAAGGGTCGTAATAGTAATGAACTTTTATCTAGGGAAAGGAGAAAATAAAAGGCACTGAACAATGGAATAGCAAGGAGCTCGAGGATAAGGTATGATATGACCTCTTGATCTTGCCAAATGACCTTAAAGTTAAAAACCAATGAGTGGAATGAGCACGGTCTTCCCCCCGACGCGTAACTATCTTAGAGCGCCGGTGATGTCTTTCTAAGAGCGGAACTTCCTGATTTCCATTTCTGCCGGTAAAAGACAAAAGATGATAACTTTGTGCATTTCCTGTCATTTGAACCAGCGACTGGACTCCAGAATGCAAAGAAGGTTCTTTTCTTTGCTTTTTCTTTTTTTATTTGTTTCTCGTTGATGGGCATGGCGTGGCAAGGAGGAATAACATGCGAAAATATTACAATTGATAACAATGAGTTGTATAATTACTCAGATGGAGGGGCAGGCCATATAAGACTTACTTTTAAACGTATTCCTTTCGACAGCTGATTTTGAGACCTGGTAAGAAATGACAAAAAAACCGGTAATTCAAAAATAACTGGGTAAATAAAAGACGAAACAGCTTCCAGATTATGTGTGTGTGTGTGTGTTTTTTTTTTTTTGGGAGAGTGTGGGACTGGGCATGAGGTTGGGTAAATGAATCATAAACCATTAGCAAATATGAGTTGTTGCAATTTTAGCATTTTCCGTGCGACAGTAATGTTTTCCACCAGAACACAAACGCGTGCACACACCATAAAGATGCACATACAGCCACACACATATATATACAGTATGTATATACATACATACATACATATATATATATATATATATATATATATATATATATATATATATATATATATATATATATATTTTTTATATATATCCAAACAATTATTTTAATTGCATTACACATCCAAATATGTAACCATATATATATATATATATATATATATATATATATATATATATATATATATATATATATATATTGTTACATATTTGGATGTGTAATGTATAATTGAAATAATTGTGTAGATTGACCTTGGCCTGAGGGGCACATAACCACAACCAACTACATGAAATATAATGCACTCTAAGTACTTACCCAGTTGTATTACGTTTAAAATAAAATAAAGGTTGCCATTAAAAACTAATTGTAATGGATTATGTTAATTACTTTATTTACACATTAAGAAAAACAGTTAGATGAAGACTCAAACGATAACAAACAAATAACACAGCATAGGATGTCTGGGGGTTAGTAAGAATTTACATGAACCATTTACACATTGGAATATTGACTGGTGTGCAAACCAGCATGGCAATTGGTAGATAACTAAACACAAGTACAGGACAGTTATATAGCCTTCAAGAAAAAATATTCAAAATGACCATAAATAGTAAATAAGAGCCACTGCTATATGTTTACGATCTTGAAATGGCAACGAGAGCCGCTGGATTTCACTGATGCAAAGGAATTAGAGCCTCTTGAGGCAAGCTCTCACAGGCGATGGTTGTAGAACGGTAGGGGTGGGGGGCGAGACAGCATGTAATCTGGAAATGGATTATTCCAGTTAAGCTTAGTACATAAAGGATTCTGTCATCAATACTATTATATCACTATGGAGGGAGACTTTAACTTTATGCCTTCGAAAGAAAGGGGTATTCTATCCCTAACTTAATTCCTACAAGGAACAATCAGTACCTTAGATTATACTACAAGGAGCATACAAATGATTAGTAGCGGGAATTTTCAGGAGAATTACTTGGGAGGGAAGAGAAAAGGAAATGGAAATATGGGGTTTAGTCTTAGGAAAAGTATACTGGCACTCAAATGTTGAGTCTCAGACACATACCATATATATCTTCCCAGATGCACACGCTTTTGCAGTGAGGGGCGGCGGTGATTAGTCTTCCTTCAACAACTGATCGGGGTGCTGTTACCCCTATGGTAACAGCGCAACAAAAGAACATAGGGAGGGGAGCGTCTCCTGGAATCGGGAGACAGATCATGCACGTCTGTACCTCGCTCCACTTAGCTGATGACTGACTTCTTGGTGCTTTGGAAGGCTCGCTGTTTTCATCCCGGATCCCGTGGGAGAACACGTGTCTGGAATAAAATCTGAGGTCAGTGAATGGGTCTAAACAAGGTTGGGTTTAAAGGTCACCTCTATGTCAAGGAGGAGAAAGGCTGTCTATCATTCGGATGCCCTTATGGCCCTAACTATTGAGTACCTGCGTTGACCCTTCGCGAAGGGCACTCCCTAAAAAGACCGCGCTGTAGCTAGGTCTATGGTCCCTGCCTTACCCCTGGTCTTGCTGGCTTATTTAAAAGAAAACCATCTTTATGGATTCTCGGCATAGAGGTAGTGGTGGCTTAATATTTATAATATATATATATATATATATATATATATATATATATATATATATATATATATATATATATATATATATATATATATATAGTGTGTGTGTGTGTGTGGTTATGTGTGCATCTTTATGGTATGTGTACGCATTTGTGTTATATGAATGAAGAAATTAGCGGCAAACACGTACTAAAAGGTTATCATGAAGAAATATACATGACATTAATGGTGTTTATCTTGTGTCTCGTGTCCTTAGCTTTGTCTAGGAAGGGCAGCAGGAGCCTGACATCGCCCCCACAAAAGATTTCGGTCCTCTCCTTGTCGCAAATCCAGCCGGGTTTTTACATAAAATTCATCCCTGTGTATACTGTCTCATATGTGAGGATTGCAGGAATTGTCCTCTCGTGTTTGCTTTGAGCGGTTTCTCTTTCTATTATGCTGCTCGTTACGTGCATTCATTCACACGTGCGTTTCCTTTGCTTCCAGATTCTCTTGCTGCAATCAAAACATGAAATGGAAGTGCACACACAGCATTTCTCTCTTTACGGTCGTGTTATGCTTTCCCCTTTTGGACTGAACAGGTAAGATTGCTGAAATGGCTCTTTATTTAATTCTTTTAAAAAGTGGTGCGTCACGAAATACTTTCCCTTCTAAAGTTCTTTATTATCTCCTTTCTTTACTTAGTTGGATCACAGGATATTACCATAATTATAATGCCAAGACACACACATTTATAACACATATATATATATATATATATATATATATATATATATATATATATATATGTGTGTGTGTGTGTGTGTGTGTGTGTGTATTGGCTTATTGGTTGTAACCACTCCTTTGCTTTAAGAAATCAACTTGAAAATTTTGTATTAATCAAATAAAAATTAATGTACCTATTTGTATTTTGAAAAGTAAAAGAAACTGTAGCCCTGAAAAACCACACACACATGTATATGTATATGTATATGTATATGTATATGTATATGTATATGTATATATAAATAAAGGCAAAATCCACGAAGGACAGAGAAGCACTTGAGTGCTGCGAGGCCAGTCGAAAGGCCTCGCAGCACTCCAGTTTTTCTCTTTCCTTCGTGGATTTTGTCTTTATTTATATAAATTCATCACGTTCCATATTTTCGTGATTCAGTTATACGTATATGTATGTATATGTGTGTGTGAGCACATTTAAGTATTTCACCGATAAGAAGTGGGCCTTAGGAATAAATGCTTCAAGAAGAACAAAACAACAAACCCTCCCACTTCACCCTTTAACTGCTGCACTGAAAACGATGCCCTTCAGAAGAATGATTCCACAGCCTTAGAAGCTTCTTATTCTTTCACAAATGCCTAACCAGTCGTCTCTTCCAAAAATTTCTGAATGGCGCACTTTTTTTCTGCCAAATAGTATTTTGTATTTTCTCCGAGTAACTAGGCTGCCTCTGAAATATAATCCATCTCATGAACTATGCTATCCAAGTCACCTTCAAAACATTTCTGGGAAGGAGGAATAATGGAGAACAAAAGAGAACAGGGCAAATCTTGAACCTAAACGGTTAATTTGTATTTTGAAATTGTTCGTCAGTTATATTAATTCAAATGCATATTTGAAACCACTAATTCCTTGTTGTAAGTGATACTGTTATGTTATTGTTGACAGTTTAATATGCGTCGCTCTCCTGAAACCTAATTTTTTGTATCGCTAATAAGTTCTCTTGAATTAATTTCCTCATGCAGAGAAATATATGTATATTTTGTTAATTATTATTATTATATGATTAGAAGGCTCAGAAGTATACGCACTGGTAAGATATTTTATTTATATAAGTTTTCAAACACGTTTGCATAGATAAGCCTTGTTATTCGTCTTACCTAGAAGCTGGGAGTCGTTGTCTGGTCAGACAAGATCACACATCACTGTCTCCTTTAGATTCCAGTCCTCTCCTTGAAGCAGCAAAGACACAGAAATCTAATCTACCTCATTTTTAACCGAGGGGAAACCGAGGAAAAGTAAGCAAGAAGAATAAAACAGGGAAAACCGTAACTAAATTATACTTTCTAACAAGGGCCTGGAACACAGCACTCGGCTAGAATACCAATGATGCGAATGCAGTCGTGTGCTCAGCTAAACTTCCTCTGAAAATCCCCTCTCCCCCCAATCCCCTCCCATTGTGACTAGTTTCGGCAGCCATTCGGTTAGCTGGAGTTGCATAAGTAGCAACAGACCCTCCTCTGCGGTTGGCACTCGGTTCATAAATTGGCAAGGTAAATTCGCTTTAGTTGCACTTGGCGGAAACGTCTAGGCAGGAAAGTCTTTGCTCACTGTTGATATTAGTTTTGGAGTTTGTGCGTGTGTGCGTCAGTACTGAAAAACTCAAAACGGTGGAAACATTAATAACGCTTCGCCTTGGACGCTTTGTTTCCGAGAAAGCCCGTCACCTTCATGCAACACTTCTTGGGAATTTTCTTATGACTCCTCTGTAGCTTATCACCAGAATCTTTTGGAGAAAATAGATAAATAAGTAAAAGAGGTAGAAGGAAAATTAAGCAATAAATTTGATTAGTATACAAGAAAAATGAATAAATAATGACTAAATAAAGAAATAAATAAATCCTAAAGTTAGATAAATGAACAGATAAATAAATAAATATCTAAAATAAATAAAAAAAACGAATAAACTTTACTCTAAATGTGCTCCAAAGTAAGCTTTTACAACGTGATTTTCAACCACTATGACAGGAACACAATAATGACTGAAAGAAGTTAAGACAAAGTAAATGATTTAACTGGTCCCCCGACTAGAATACCAAAGAAAGCAACGAGGCACCTTATCACACTAATCTGCCTCTTCCTTCCATATTTCCCCCAAAGTCACATCGGACTTTCAAACCGGAGGGAGTATGGTAAAAGACAAGCTTTGCATTACACTGCCAGCTACCCGCCATGTAATAAGAAGAGAGGAGGTGGAACCAATCAAGAGAGCTAAGAACATGCCAGTGATGGGGAGGAGGATTGTGGGGCATCAGCGGATCGGATGGATGGATGTGGTGAGGAGGGGTATGGGTGAGGTGGGATTAGGGGCAGCAGATGCAAGGAATAGATGTAGATGGAGAAAGTTGACTCGAGCGGCCGACCCTGGTATACACTGGGATTAATAAGGTCGAAAGAAGAAGACCAGCTACCCGCCACCTATGTCCATTCTCCTTGGCGTGTTACTAGGCTTTTCAGATTTCGTAATTTACGAAGTATAGAAATGCGTTGGAGGATAACTTTATCAATATTAATAATATTCTTACATAGGGTTTACTTAATCAGTAAAGTGATACAAATAGGGAAACAGACATATCAACAACTCAGAAACATTCACAATACATACAGTACATTACATAATATAGTGAAGGCAGGATTTGCTACCATAATATATATATATATATATATATATATATATATATATATATATATATATATATATATATATATATATATGTGTGTGTGTGTGTGTGTGTGTGTGTGTGTATACTGTATACATACAGTATTATATATATGTAAATATGTGTATAAATATATATATATTATACATATATATATATATATGTAATGTATACATGCACAACCATATATAATGAAGTCGACAACAAAATTTTGAAAATAGATTGCCAAGAAATTAAATTAAACCATTAATAACCTTGAGAAATATAGAATAAGTAAAATACTTTTTAAAAATGAAAAGGAATGAAAATGTACATATTAACAAATTTGCAGATGACAAAAAAATGATAAAAACAAATAAGAAACAAGTTAAGAATATAAATAAATAAACGAGCACATGAAATATAGATATTAATAGATAAAATATATACATAAAATAAATCAACAAAGTAAGTTGATAAACTAATAAGTGAATTAAGCAAATATAAAGCAAATGCATTAACAAAAAAATTGATAAATAAATAAATAAATAAAATAGGGCGAATAAAATATATATAAAAGCAAACGAATGAATAAATCAAGTAAAATATAGAAATGAACTACACTAAAAATGAAAATGAGATGGAATTTACAAGCAGTAACAGTAGTGGTAGTAATAAGAGTAAATCGCTTTATGTCTGTCAGAAAATTAGCCGTCAGTCATTTTCGCAAAATCTCGATGTTGCTTTTTCAGATTCAACGTTTCAATAGCGCGTACATATTAGGAAATAGGGTCAGAGGGCTTATCTTCTGATGCATGTGTACATCTTAATGTGTTGCGTCCCTAAGAAGGAATGTATGCTTACCACATTCCCCATTTGCTCTACGAGCAAGAGCCCGTGCTGGCATAACGCTAGCTTAGTCATAAACAATCTCTCTCTCTCTCTCTCTCTCTCTCTCTCTCTCTCTCTCTCTCTCTCTCTCAAAAGAAAAAATTAAGAAATAATAAGAAAAATTACAGTAAAATGATGGTAGTATAGTAGGGATGAAAAACCGAGCTAAAGGTTCTTCCGAATTTCTCAGGACTTTCAAAACCCCCTTTAGGTGATTGCCTTCCTGCACGTCACACAAGCACAGTATCCTTAATCAGTCTGGACTGTGAGTTATCTCAAATATAGATCGAAAAGATAATAAGACTGTAATAAAAGAATAACATACGAGAATTCAACTTCATACATTTGCCCACCGCAAACTCAGGTCTGAATATTCCTCCCCGCATAAATTTTCGGGCGTTTAATTTTGCGACGCCATACTCATCTTCATGTCGGCACTTCCCTTGTTAGAAGGAAATTTACTCTCAGCTTGTCGGTTTCATTTTGGCGGCGAATCCGTCCTGTCGCTTCCAAGTACACCCGAAGGTTTGACAAAAACAGAGTTTGGCTTCCGAATCTTACTACGTCTTTTAGGAGACCGTATCCCTGGATGGGTCTCTCGTTTCAATGAAATCTTGAATGAAATGTCGAAAACGCGTTTTGAGTAGGGTGATCGTCAAAATCGCTTTTGACAAATTTTATACAAGTGATAAACCAATTCTCCACCAATTCTAAGATTATTAGTTCTATTCCGTTTTTTTATCATTATAGCTCGATTATATCGAACAGATGAAGACCCATGGCTCCCAGAGCCTGTGTAGGATTGTAGTACTTATTACTTCTTAAGGGTGGACTCAGTTATAACATCAAATCTCTTTTTTACTATTTGACTTCTAAACAATTTTTATTATTTGGAAAGTTACAATGTGATTTAAATTTTTTTTTTAATTCCCATTTTTGCAGTTCATGACAAAATATAACTTACAGTACTTCTGTGAATGTGATGAACTATTCTTCATTTTTGTGTCCACCTGTGAAAATTGTCATTTTGACATTTTCTTAATTATATTTCTTAATTATATTTTCTTAATTGTATTGGTTCTGAACGTTCATATCGTTTGCAGATGACATGGGTATAAATACTTTGTACTCGTTTTCGTAACTTTTTTTTAACACCTACGAATTCAAAGATATTTTTTTTTACATTACGAGTTGCCTACATTGGATGTGATGAAGGTTATTCATAGAAAGAATGGTTTTTGAATGCCAGATTATTATTATTATATGTAACAAATTATGAGGACATCAACTTTATACATAAGCAATAACGACTAAAGAGAAGGGAGATGTAAATGAAAAGCAGATGTAACTAACAAAGAATATTTGAATAATTCGCTTTTTATTTTTCCCGATTTCCTCTTCGCTTGCTGCGCATGAGACATAAAGACGCGAGATTTGAAAGCAATATCCTTCATCATTGCAGCCAAGTCTTCAACAAACCCAAGTCGTTTCCTCTTCCTTTTCTTCCGCCCTTTTGCTCGAACTTCCAATAACGCGCCAACGACGAGCGAGTCAGGTCTGGCCTCCTTTACGTGTCATTGGCTTGAGCTATCTTAATTAGCGCTTGCAACTGCCGGCGAGACCGTAAATAGCGGAGATAAGCGGAAACAAATGACACTTCGTACTCGTACGTCCGAACGTGTTTGTAATTATCTTTTGTTTATGGACCCAAGTTCATGTTTCCCATTATTGGAACGCTGTGTTGTCTTGAACTGCTGCCCACTGAAACAGAAGACGCTAACTTATCATCTGCAGAGTGGCGAGGATTTATTCGGCTCTCTGTCGCTATCGCTAATCCGGTAGAATTCCATTAATGGAGGAGAATGCATCGGAGACGCACACGCACACACGAAGGCGCTCCTGCCCTTCCATTCGTACGCTTTTCCGCGTCATGGTTTTGGAGCAATATTTCATCGAGTGGCGATCACTTTAATCTGTATATTGTTGTTTGAGAGAGAGAGAGAGAGAGAGAGAGAGAGAGAGAGAGAGAGAGAGGGAGGGGTTTTATGAATCTCTTATGAATGGAGTACCTCGCTCGAGGTCCTCGCTTTTTAATGGTGCACATTTTCACGGAGCAATAACCTCTCACGACTAGCTTTTTTCCTCTCTCTCTCTCTCTCTCTCTCTCTCTCTCTCTCTCTCTCTCTCTCTCTCTCTCTCTCTCTCTCTCCTTCCTAGCTGCTATCTGTGCCGGGTACTAAATTCACTGCTTAGGTCAACTAAGGCTCAACGGATTTTTAGTGGTCGCCCCCATCTCTACGTGCTCTTCCTGTACGAGAATCGAGTACGGGTCTTTTTGGACCGTGAGCAAGCTAAACGCTCCTCCGCTCAAGCTATTGAAGAGAGAGAGAGAGAGAGAGAGAGAGAGAGAGAGAGAGAGAGAGAGAGAGAGAGAGAGAGAGAGAGAGTTTTATAACTTCTACTTTGCGGCAGAATTTTGGTACTTACCGCACCTTGGTGTTGGAGTGAAATTAGTTTTTTAGTGAATCGGAAAGAATAGACACCCGCACATACATATTCAAATACACAGATAAAAGTATAAACAACTGTCTATGCATACTCGTAATCCAAACACGCGTATAATCACGTATGCGTTTAGAATTATTCACGTTTTCTATTATTTTATCCTTTGTCAGTTTCACAGAGAGAGAGAGAGAGAGAGAGAGAGAATGTCTCCTCTGCGGAGGAGTTCAGAGGAAGTGTCCCAATAACTTGAATATATTGGGCAATGCCAAGGAACATCGAGCCACGATGTGACCTGGTCTTCATGGGTGACCGTACCATTTATCGCCGGAATCTCGGTCAATTTGGGAATATCATTTTAACGCGGGATGGCACGGCCATTTGTATGCGCGTGCCAGATCAAACACACGGGTTATGCTGTGTGTTTTTATTTTATATATAAGCGTTTATGTATACATTTTGATATGTACAAAATATGATTTTTGTTTTCATTTTGAAACCGCGAAACTCTGCAGATTAGCTCTTGTGGTATACATCTAAAATCTTCACGCAATATTGGAAGGACTTTACCAGGACTTAGATATTGCAACTTTCAAGCTATGCTTCTCAGTTTAAAATGTAGAGATAATCATTTCAACGCTGACTCCAACAACCAACAGACTTAAAGACTCGGTGGGACAGCTTTTCGCTTTGGCTGATAAGGTTTTGTGACAAGGTTTTACAATTTTGCCTCACGGAAGACATGTACATTGGTTTTTCAAATCCATGTTAATTACAGCATTTAACAAAATTATTTCTCTTAATCGGAACTGGAAATAAACTTGGTTCGACGTCCTAATTTAGCGCCCTTTTGACACACAATAGTAGAACTTCACATTAGTTGCTGTCCCTCTCCTTCAGCCCAGGCGGAGAACATATCAAGCTCTTTGGTACATCAAATGACAAATGAATATATCTGACGTGCACCAGACGTAACTCAACTTAACCAAATAACTCACCAAGACTTAGTGTTGATAAGGTGCTTGGCTGGCAGTGAATCGAGATTTTCTCTTTCCTTCCTTTACTTATGAACCAAATTTCCTGTCTCAGCCTACCAGATTGCAGGCTCTATTTCTTCACGGCTATGTTAGAGCAGAAGACCCAATACATACTGTACGGAAAGGTTTTAAGGTTATACCCAAGACTTTAATTCTTAATTTTCTTCTTTCCACGTTTTGTTTGTTACATACTTTTCCATTCAGAGAGAGAGAGAGAGAGAGAGAGAGAGAGAGAGAGAGAGAGAGAGAGAGAGATATTAATTGCATATATGGGTTGGTGTTGCTACCATTGTAATTGTTGACGGCGTTGTTGCCACTAGAAGGAATTTCAGGAGCCTTTTCCATGTGGTTTTTAACTTAAAATTAATCCTGAAATAATTTAAACTAAAGTAAGTTAGGGTTTACTGAATTCATAGGAAAGTAGAATTAGAAATTTTCTCCACAGTGAAATGTCAACTAAAAGTTTCTCGTTCAAAAGTCACTAACCAAGAAAATGTTAAAAGATAAGATTAAGGACTAGTGCATGCCACCCCCCCCCCTACCCTCTCTCTCTCTCTCTCTCTCTCTCTCTCTCTCTCTCTCTCTCTCTCTCTCTCTCTCTCTCTTTCATCACATAAGAACATGTAACTTCTGTTCTCTGTCCATACTTCCAGAACTATCGTTCAATCATATCAAAATGCCATCCAGTAAAACTAATTTTTGTAAAGTCGACTTTTGTCCAGATTATCCAGTTTACACACATTGACATCTCATATTATTTTCTTCATCCATGCCCAGACTTCCTAAACATGATTTGGTCCTTCTTTCTACTATGGCAGATTTTTGGGTACCTTGTCAGTGTCTCTCTCACTCTGTCTATAGTCTTGACACCGTGACATTGCCAACATCATCTATCACACATTTCGGGGTTACGAAATTAACAACTAATAGATCTCTTGGCACTCTTATAGTGCAGCGTTCTCGTAAATCTCCTGTTACCTTCTGCCAGCATTCATACTGGGTCTTGGAACTTTGTTTTAGTTCCTTGTATGGCATCACTGTCAACTCACATGAGCCAAAACAATGAGGAGAAAATATGATGTTCAATGGCAATTTAGGTCGAATTGTAAGTGTTTTTACATTAATCGGATCTTTCCTAGATAGTGATGGGGGTCGTTATCTAGGACTAATATTTCTTGGGGATCACTATCTTGATGATATTTACAGTCTTTTGTTTATGTTTTAACGGTAATCCCCAACGGGCTTGTACTTAACGCGCAGCAAAGGTGGATACATACCGGGTTAAAACCCTTAGGGGTCACTATATAGGAAAGATCCCAGTATTCTTGATAGACAGAAAGATAGGTAGCATGCCGTTGCGAGGTTTTGTATATATGAAGGTCAAGATAGCTAAGGAAATCCGGAGGTAAATTCTTCCCATTAAAGGTCTCATTTCGCTCGGCTGAATCTTTTCCCTCAAAGCTGCCTCTGTAGTGTTCTTAAGCGACTGCAACGACCGTCACGAGCAGCCGGCGCCCTAATTTGTTCCTTCTTCTACTTCCTCTTCTTCTTCTTCTTCTTCTTCTTCTTCTTCCTCACAGAACAAGATTTCTTCTTCTTCTTCTTCTTCTTCTTCACAGAACAAAATTTCATCTTCTTCTTCTTCTGCTTTCTCTTCCTCACAGAACAAAATTTCATCTTCTTCTTCTTCTTCTTCTTCTTTTTCTTCCTCACAGAACAAAATTTCATCTTCTTCTTCTTCTTCTTCTTCTGCTTTCTCTTCCTCAAAGATACAAAAATTTCATCATCTTCTTCTTCTTCTTCTTCTTCTTCTTCTTCTTCTTCTTCGCAGAACAATATTTCTTCCTCTTCTTCTTCCTCCTCTTCGTCTCCCCCTCCTTCTTCCTCTGCTCGGAAGGCTGTTTTTATTAACTCCAATTTAGGAAGGGATGAGATATGCATTTTTAGGTGAGAATTGTTCTGTAAACATTGTCAGTGGATATCGTGTCTAAAACTGTTTTAGGCAGTGCGTATCAAAAGATAGTTGCCAAAAATATGAGCGTAACTCGTTTCTCATACCTGTATCTTCAGGAAGGTACATGTTACTGGCAACAGTAACATGCATTAATATTACTTTGGTTAAAACACAAACTGAATTGTCTGAAGACTTTCTCATATATATATATATATATATATATATATATATATATATATATATATATATATATATATATATATATATATATATATATACATATATACATATATATATATTTCTACGAGGTTGTTTCTTGTATAGAGGTCTGCTCAACACTTGTACTCACAGATGTGTATGAGATCAGATGGAAATATCGTCCATGGTGTGAAGACTAAAACAGTAGATACTGGAAGTGGTCGGTACAAAATTTCCATATAATTGTACAGAAAGATTATTCATGGATCGAGTGTAGTAATTATCTACAGCAGAGTCCTTGCCTGTAAGGAGGATGTTGTTTATTGTGATATATATATATATATATATATATATATATATATATATATATATATATATATATATATATATATATATATATATATATATATATATATATATATATATATATATCAAGTAAATATTGTACAAACTCGTTTTCGTTGGATTTTCAGATGGTGGGTCTTGCACCGAAGAATGTTCACTTAAATTTGGATCGTGGCTTGTATTTATAAGAAGAAGACTGGCATCCGACCTAGATCGTATTTTTCTTTTCTTTCCTTTTTAGTTGATAATAAATATTTGCAACCGATACAATTGAAGCACATGCTGCTCACCACCAACCAGAGGTTGCAGTTCCAATACATAGGCCAGTCCGAAGCAAAATAGAAGCTTCAGTGATCCTAGCTGCTGTTATTTATTATCAGCTCAAAGAAAAACAAAAAAGGCTTTGGACCCAGATATTGAACATTTGGTTGGGAAGGTTGCCCATGAAGCAAGGCTGACTGCAATCTGTTCAGTTTTCTTAACGGCCCAGATGCTGGTGTGGCCAGAAGATTCTTGCCAAGATAATGCTTGCATATTGCTCAGAAGTATGCGGACAGACTTTCAGCAGACTATCTAGGAAATCGGTATTGAGACGCAGATCGGTTATCTCTCTCTCTCTCTCTCTCTCTCTCTCTCTCTCTCTCTCTCTCTCTCTCTCTCTCTCTCTCTCTCTCTCTTAATAGTGGTGGGCTGAATAAGTACCAAGATACGGACACTGATTTTTGTGGAAGTTTTTGCGAATGTCATCTATGGACAACTGACCAGAGCAGTACATTTTATGGATGACACTGACAAAACCCTCCAGCATTGCAGTAATCTGTGTTTAGTGCCGTCATTCTTATTGTAGTTGGCAGAAGCATAATTAACATACTAGTATTGACCTAAAATGATTACTAGAAACTGGATGTTTCAGGCAAACAAACCTGAGATGGACTCTAAACTATTGTTTCTTTAAGTTTTGATGAATGATTAAATAGTAATAATAATTAGAAACCGAATAAGTGGAAATTACAAAAGTGAAATTATGGTTATAAAAAAGCTGTAAGGAAAGATGATATAGGAAACAAAAATTATAATACAGAAATATGAGTTTTTAGGCAAAAAAAAAAATAATAATAACAATTTGCTATGATGAAAAGGACAAGTTGAAGGAAATGGAGAATGGAAATGCTATATAAAATTGCAAATGAAGATCCTGGGTCTTTGAAACTTGGCCGCCAAGGCAATCACCACGAGCGCAGCAAATTTAGACCAGTCACTTTGTTGTCAGGGCCATTCAGTGGCCGCCCTTTGTGAGACCTCACCGGAACAGTAATGATGTTTCTTCCCGCAAATATGTTTTACAAAAGAGAACAAAGCACAAATTTTCTTTTTTCCCTGCTTCCAGTAGACCTTTTAGCCCCAAGGCTTTGATATAACTCTTGGTTTCAAAGAGAATTTATCTCGACTTGGAAAGCGGTCCTCTGGTTTTCATTTGACGTGCAGAAGAAGGTCCGCGTCAGTGAATATGAAATGGGCTCTCGAACAAAGCAGGTCAGAGGCACTGTGCGTTTCAAGAGCTATTTATGAAGCGCTGAAAAGTTTGTATGCAAGGCGATGGAACGTTTGTATCTGGAACAATGAAACGTTTGTCCTTGAGGCTGCGGAAAGTGTGAGTGTCAGTGCGGATGTGGGACGAGAAAATATTCATATATTAGGGCGAAGAATTCTGTATTTGTCCGAGACTTAGTGAAACATTTAGCTTTATGGAAGGAAACTTTTAAATATATAACTTTCGATATATTACAGCGCAATGTTTAGACTCACTAAATTTTCAAATGTGATGCTATAAAGTTTCATTTCACAGTAATGGAACATCAAGCAGATGCTCAACAAACATGTGAACGTCCGTTCTAAAATAGAGACTATCCGCTCTAAAATAGAGAATAATAAATAGATCTGGCTGAAATATCTTAAAGAATATAAAATTTCAATTAATGTATGAAACAAAGAAATATTGTACAACATTTTATAAAATGTGTGAAATATCTGCAAAACTTCCTTACTGTAATTAGTGGAACATTTTATTTTATTTTGATCTTATCTGAGGTTATCTGAAATCATACCATCAACGGGCATTGATGCCTATGTCATTGGTCGGTGACGCAACTGAAATAAAAAACTAAACTCAAGGAACCCTTCTAGCTCAACAGTACAATGGACATCCTTATAGAAATATGGTGTAACAACAAAATTATCCGTTGATTTAAGGTAAAGAATCATTAACGATCAGTTGGTTTTCGTTCAAAATGAATGGAGACGAACTGATGGACTAGCAATGGGCAATCCAGTCTCGGAAACTTTCGCCAGAGTCTCTGTCCCACTATGCATCTCAGTGGATAGCAAGCTGTCATACTGTAATCAAGCCATTAATATGAAATATGCTGTCGTCTATCGTACCTTAAAAAGAATCTCTTTGCACACATTCATTTTTGAGAATACGATGGGGTTAATTATCCTTCCTTGATGTTTTAGTTACACGAGGAGAAAATAAGCATGCTACCACAATAAGGAAGGCAGAGCAAAAAGGTGCCCAGTGTCCCATAAAAAGGATGTAGAATAAAGTGGCTAAAGGACGTGAAAAATGAAGACAGGGAAAGATTTAAATAGCAGGAATGACGACGATAAATCCTTGACATTGTATGTAAGGGTAGTGCCAAAACCCAGGGTTCCTAAAAGAAAAGTAAATTTTTGCTTAACAGTATTTTTGGACGGTTTCATCTTTAGTCGTAGTGTAATATAGTAAAATAAATTGTATATATTTATAGACAATTTTGTGAGCTTATGGCCCCGTCAATCACCGAGCATCAAATTTCGTGATCTGCTGTCATGAGCTGTCAAGAGAGATTTCACGCGACTTACCACTCAAAAGAGGAATTTTCTTTGAGGAACTATGAGGATATTGTTGAAAACAAAAGATCTTTACGTTAGTGAGGCACAAGTATTAAAAAAGTTTACTTCTTTGTTTGTTAAACTTAGTGAATAATTCTTTACATTTATGTTTGTTTAATAAATATGCTTATATGACCTATAAGCACGCTGTAAGATAATATTGTTATGCACACACATTCATACATACGTATACACACACACACATGTATATATATATATATATATATATATATATATATATATATATATTTATATTTATATATATATATATATATATATATATATATATATATATTTCTATTTATATATATATATATATATATATATATATATAATATATATATATATATTTATATATAAAAGGATATGATATCTTCCACTATAAGTAATAAAATAATTTTCATTGCAAACTTAGAGTTTAGAATAACGCACAGTTCTAAGCGGGTTGCTTGCACCATACCTTTTCTTTTCAAAAGAATAAATGAGTTCCTGAGACTGCAACTGTGAATTAGCAACATCCAAATCTAGACCTATGTTCGTGGCAAAAATTTCTTCAATTAAACTCCACTTGATGTGGAACCTGTTTAAGTATGTTCAGGAAGAAAAAATACAGGGCCAACTAAAATAAACTCTTATTTCTGTTTTGCAGATCTCATGCTTACCCATGACGTCCATCGTTTTTCTGACTATGATGCCTTGTAAGATTTTTTGGCTCCACAGGAAATCACGCAGCAAATATTCTAGTTAAATAATCCTCCAATGAGGATTAAGTGGTCCGGTCAAGGTATGTTACGTTTAGAATTACACGTTTCTTAAAGGTATTATTACTCCAGAGAAGGTAAGCTTTGCTATTTTGCATCGAAGATGATCTCTTGGAAACACGCAACATACTTTATCACTTAATTCACTTTTGATGTATAATGATAAACTACATAGTTCCTCGTTGGACGGGTCGATTTCGTACTTGGATAGCACTCTGCTGGGCCCGCGTTCGACTCTCCAGCCGGCCAATGAAGAATTAGAGGAATTTATTTCTGGTGATAGAAATTCATCTCTCGGTATAATGTGGTTCGGATTCCACAATAAGCTGTAGGTCCCGTTGCTAAGTAACCAATCGGTTCTTAGCCACGTAAAATAAGTCTAATCCTTCGGGCCAGCCCTAGGAGAGCTGTTAATCAGCTCAGTGGTCTGGTTAAACTAAGGTATACTTAACTTTTTTGTCAGAAACATTAACTCCACATAGAAGGGGGAGAAGATGCAGAAAAAATTATTTAATCTTAAGGTATGGTATTCGAATAGCAGAATGACTGCCTGATGTAGTAATTCGAACTGTCCCTAGGATATTCAACAGAGCTTTATGTGAGGTGCTGAAAACTAATCTTAATATACGGCAGTTGTCACAAAAAAAAAAGTTCAGATTTAACAAAATTGTTGCTCTACCACTAGTTTCAATGACGACTTTAAAGAGATAATCGTCATTTTTAAGGCTGTTAGCAGTAACCAACCAAAAAATCCAAAAAACCTACAATGTTTTTCACATGTGATAAACACTATAATGCCAAATTAGGGGCTATATTTGTCACTAATGGGGCAATATTTTCAATGGTCGTGTTATCTTGTTTGTTTTGTGGCGCAGTGGGATGGCCTCCTGTGCATGCACACCAAAGATGAAGGTGAAGTTTAGTGAAAAATTTGTTAAAGCATTTTAGGGTCGCTGAGGGTCACGTTGAGGATGCCCACTTTGAGGGCAAATAAGTGGTGAGCAGGAAACACACCCTTGGCCTTGGACACATGGAAGTCTCTGAGAGATGCAGGTGCAGGGATAGCTACCCAATGTCAAAAAGAACTTTTACGTCATCTTTGCTCCAGCATTAAGTCAGGAAAACTTCTAGATCTAGCGTAGCCATATTGCAGGGAAATGGATACGGGAATGAGTTTCTTAGCATATACCTGTTGCTTTGACCGTGTGATAACTGCGATCGCAAGTAGAAAACAGTTAAAGATTATTTTACTTGGGCTAGCGTCCCACGGGGACCAGTTATCCGAAGGTTAACATTTACAGTATTTAATATGCCAAAGAGAAAAAAAGGTTGAGAATGACAGTAATGTAAGAGTCAAGAAGAAATTAAGGCGTGGCAGTCATCATTTTCACAGAAAAAAAATTGAGATGAGAGTAGTCTGCGACTACGTAGGAACGCATTACAACTGAATGAGGGAATTTCCTAATAAGTGAGTGTCAGTAACGTTGGTTTCATTGGAAAGGAGTGTAACTAAAGACATACTTCTGGTCAACGACCCTAGTTGTTGCGACGCCAATTTACAATGTTTAACCACTGTAAATAATGGAATGCATTTGTGTGTCTACTGCACTTTTCCAAGCTACAGTAAAAAAGATCACAAAGGAAATTATTATTACCAAGTAAAGACAATCTAAGATAAGTTTTATATTGTAAACAGTATACCATTTTGGAGAATGAAATGCGAAAATGCAAGCATCCCCAATCCAGTTTTCAAGACATAACTTTTAATTTCTTTCTATTACGAATATTCCGCCCTTAGATATCTTGAGCATTACAACGCAGCGAATATGCATGTAGACTTATTATAATAACTAGAGATCAGAAAGCAAATTAGAAACAAGGGAAATTAAAGTAATTCCAACTAAAGTTTTGCTATCGAGGCGGCACTTCTTAAGCGAGCAAAGTGTTCTATATCCTTGAAGGGAATGGTACAATGTTTTGGCATTGTTTACATATCACCCATGCACCCCATCCCTAACGGGATATCAGCGCCAACAGTAAACGCAATCGTTGTGATTGTATTGTATCTTATGAATGTCAGTTATCGAAGGCTGTTTTTACCGTGGATGTATTATCAAATAGAAAAGAAAAATGAACCAAGGCGACTGTCAGTTGGTTGTGAAGGTACAAATGGTCCTTCATAAACTGACTGCGTACATAAGTCACGATAAGTCGGAATCATATGTTATGATTGAGGATGACACAACGTTACAAAAGCTGCATACCTACATCGAGGATTACCTAAGGAAAAATGAAAATGGTATGTTAGTGACACGGTTTGTTGATTACTCAGAGATAATTACAAGTTGAGGTGGGCCTATGGCCTTGTTTGGCCTAGGCGATGCAGTTTCATGCTACCCTTGCCAGATAACTTTTATCATTATCTGTAGTATATTGGTTTTGGTTCCTGCCCTCAAGGGCATTAGTTATGCTAAAGATAGCCTAACCTAATCAGTTACTGAATTTTTGGGCTGCTTTGATAGCCTATGTAGGTTAAATATGCCTAAGTTAAGAATTGATGAACTGCCTAAATCCTTACATGATTATATAAATCCAAATATAGCCTAAGGGTAGATCTAAATAGTAGCTCCGCGGCGGCGATTTCCTTCTAACTTGACTTTTTCTACAGTTTTTTCGTTGCTAATTATATATGGATTTATCTTCAATTTTTGTTGTACAAATGCAGTTAACCTGTAATTAACCCCTGATCTATCCAACAAAGGGTTTCCGCTCCTCACACGACAGAGCATTGGTATGTCTGTTTGGAATGGCTCATATCCCGGTATTATTTTATAGTTTTTGAAATTGTAACTTACATTTTTGAAAAGAGCTCTTCATTCTCATTAATTTGAACCCCATAAACACTATTCGTAAATGACAAATAAAAAATTAGAAAATTTACGACTTATAAGGTAAGAATACCTCCCCTCCATAGCTAATACGGCAAAAGTAACCAGTCAACACCGTTGGTGAAGTTATATTGGTATTTTAAGGTTCTTTAGTGCCCTATTATTTCATAGTCATTTTTGCATGAAAAACTCAAAATGGTTTTTCTGTGGCTGGCTGGAGTCTTATTGGCAACTTGTAAAATTTTACCCATATCCCTTCTGGCAAGTGCAATAACTTGTTAACGTATGGGTGCCCACCCTTGCCAGTACTAAACACAGCGAAGGAACATTCCATTCCCCTGATCCCAGTACTAAACATGGCAAAATGCATTTAACTCCCTCCTGTTGGCGAATGGCTCCCTCTTGTTTTTCCTCTCCAGAGGGCACCTCCTCAATGTAAACATGCCTTTGCCATTTTTGTGTTCTCCCCACCCAAAACCCTGAATTCCCACAGTCCCCCATTACTGTTGAGTAGAGTTAGGGGGGCAAATAACAGTTGGCCGACAACAAACAAACTTGCCACCATTATCAGAAGTCCTAAAAGTGTAGAAAAAACCAGTTTCCAAGGTAAAAACAGGCACAGAGCTAGTACTTAGAATTACCAGCCTAAGAAAAACTCGCTTGATGGTGGCAGGGTACAAAAGAATTAGCTTACGTGCTCCTTCTGCTTTTCGATCAGTGAGAATGTCCTGTGCCAGCTTTGTCTAAAAGCAAAACAAAGGTATAGGCTAGGGTTAGGTTGTTTCAGCAGGGTTGCATCCTAACCCAGCCTTATTTTAACCTAGGGTGTTGTGCCCTGATAGCCTATTCTGCACTGTTACCTTTTATATGTCTTTGGCTATGTAAGGCAGATTGGTAGAACTATATTATAACTCCTCATGGCTTATTACCTTGAAAATTGAGTATTGCTTATCAAGAAGTTACTGTTATTTTATGGCTTTTGACTGTAATTAACCTCAGAACTGATATGTTATTGTATGCTGGCCATCCTGGAATGCTATCATGCATGCGCAGTTTTATAGGGGAACTATTGGTAAAAAGTGGAGTTTCCTCTACCAGGGCTCTCCCCCCTGGCTAAGTAACATGGCCTACTAGGTTAGGTTATGTTAGGGTAGGTTAACTTAGTATAGTTCCTTTTATAATAGGTTTCCTTAGCCAACCTCTCTTGAACATATGGCTCCCATATGCCTTACTTATGTAGGAAACCATTCCAGGGTGGCCATCATAGTAATAACATGCCCATTCTCTCTCTCCTGTTTTTACCCTACCCAAAACCACCTGTTGTCAATTGGTCCCTGATAGAGATGTGAGGTTAGTAATAATTGACTAATACTAAACACCACCACCACCACCGTCATCAGCAACACTAAAAATGTAGGAAAACTAAATTTTCAAGGTATTAAGCCGTGCGCAGTTGTTCTATAGTTTTACGGTTATCTTTCTGTGCTGTCATATGCTAAATTTATGCCACTTATACAAGACTCCTAGGAGGCACAGTATATAAGACATTTGTTTTTAGAGTCTAGGTAGTTATTGACAGCAGACTTCAACTGGACAGTGGATTCATTGACATTACTGACCAGACCATTTGCCAGAGAGAATAGGCCCAGAAGCATCTAAAAACTCCAGTTTCCCAGTGTGGTTCTACCCATAATTATTAGGCAGTGGGTAGAAGAAACAAAAATCATTGGAAATTTCATCAGAAAAGTGTAAAAAAACCAAGTTGTTCCTACACGAATACAAACCATCAGTCTTTACATAGGAATTGCCTTCAGCACAAGCTGGAGCAGGCTATTCTACACAACAAGGTTGTTCAGTAGTTGAACTACCTGTGGGAAAGGTGAGGGGTACCCTCACCACCTCCCTTTGCTGAGTTGCATGTCCACTTACCTTATAGCCTTCGCACAGAGTGGATGTGTTATCTCCTTCCTCTGCCCAAATGTTTGCCAGCTTTTTCTACCTGCACTTCATCTTGGTGTTTTTCTTCCTTTTTGTTGTGCTTGAGTATATTTGATATATTGTTGTTATTCATGGGCATCATGCAAACTCAAGAATTGTCTAAACCTTGCCTGGGTGTGGAGAGCGACATTGCAATTGCTTTCTTTCACCCTCCAAAGTAGACCCGCACACCGTTTGCACCAAATGCATCAAATGCGTGTGTTCAATCACTGATACTTGCTCCAAGTGTTGTAATTGGTCCCCGGAGCAATGGATGAGGTTCCCTGGAAAGAGAATTCCAAGGCTTCTCACCGTCCTCGGAGGGGTATTCTCCGAAGATGTCAGGTAGCTCCTTGTCTCTTTCAGGAATGAGGGGTCTTGTATGGAGGAGTGGGGACCTGTCTCAATCTCTTGAGGGCTTCCTCCATTCGCTCAAAGAGACAGCCTCTGACATTTCATCTTTTTCAGATCTGGGTGAGATCAGGAAGGCTAGGTCTTCCAGGGGAACCACTGGTCCAGGGCTTGATTGCACACCTTAAGGCCTCCAACAGCCTCCTGTCAATGCAACTTGTCCCATTAACATCAACGCTCCCTCCGATATCTCCTGATGCTGAGGATCCTCTTCTGGCTGAGTTAATGAAGAGATATAAATGTGAGAGGACGTCGAGGAAGAGACCCTGTTCCCCCTCATCATTGTCAGTATCTTCTTCTCCATCTGCTCTCATCTCCCCCCCTTCTTCTTCCAAAGAAGAAGCTGGCCACTCTAGACCATGAGAAGACCCCTTCTCCTTCTGAGGGTCCCCTTAGGCAGACAGACCCGAAGAAGAGAAGGGCGGCGGCTCTAGACCATGAGAAGGCTTGTTGGCCCACTCACAGCATGTCTTCTACAGAAGAAGCATGAAGATCTCTCCATGTCTCGACAAGGGTACCCATGTCTCGGGTGTCCCCGGACATCCGAGGTGCAGAATACGATTCTTCCCCGTCCCAGGATGTGGGACCCGCTTCTCGGGTTTCTCTGGACACCCAAGACACGGAAGGTGCCTTGGCCTTGTTCCAGGACAGGGTATCCGTGTCTTGGGTCTCTCTGGGCACCCAAGGTGCGGAATGCGCGTTTTCCCCTGTTCCAGGATGGGGGACCCATGTCTCAGGGGCTCTCGGGCATCTGAGACGTGAAAGCAACTGCCCTGGGAAGCAGCTGTGACACAGCTTACACCCAGGGTACTGATACCAGCGCCCTCCATCCCAGGACGGGAACCCACGTCTCAGGTATCTCTGGACATCCGAGGCGCAGAATACAACTCTCCCCTGTCCTAGGACGGGGGATCTGCGTCTCAACTCTCTCTGAACACCTGAGGTGCAGAATGCACCTTCCCCCTGTCCCAGTACAGGGGACCCACATCCCTGAGGTCCTCAGACATCCAAGACACACAGGCAGCACAACCTGGGAAGAGCCATGACATGTCTGACACCCAGGGCACTGATACCAGACATCTCGCGTGCCTGGTAAAGAACCTTCTTATGTACAAAAGCTCCAAGGTTCCGAACTGGAGGCTCATTCCCATCATGGTAGCAACATTGTCTGTGGCACATGCTCATGCCCTGGTCGATCCGCACACACAGGGTCTGCTCGACTCTTGCCCTCAAAGGTTCTTACCCCTGGGCTCCAACGGACCCATGCTGCTACAGTAAACATTCACATTCCCCAGACCAAGACGAGACCTACCTGGAGACTGTGGATGTGCAGCGTGCAGACGTTGCTCCCACCCCAGAGTCCCCGACCTAGAGTGTGGTTCCACGAACCGCACCTTGGATGATCAGGGGATCGGATCCCAAGTCAGCGACACCTACCATAGGGTTTGCATGCCTAACAGAAAAAGTCCTGCTCATCGTTGGGACAGACCATGCTCTCACTCAACCTAGCTTTATTAATAATATATACATTCACATACTACCTCACACAATCATACAGCTAGTACAGTATTTATGCTAATACTTATATAATAAGGATATTTTACAATAATATTTGTTTACAATGGTTATACTGTACTAGGGTTCATTTACAATTGACAGCAGCCTTTTACTATATGTTTACAGAAGTAATAGTAGCTTCTCCTACTAGTTTGCAACTTGACACTTTCTCAAGTATCACACAGTAACAAACTTCCTTAATCAGAAGTGTCACAACATGAATCGAAGTTCAAACTCAGTAATCTCCTGTAAAGACACGTCAGACTCTTGCTGTTACAAACTAACACACAAAACCCCAAACTCCTCTGTTTACTAAGACAGAATGCCAAACTCCACTGTCATGAATCAATATTTGAACCCTTTAAGTTTCACAGGCATAAACTAATTTTCTAATTCCACTGTCAGTTCTCGTTTAAGAATACTGTGCTAAACTGCACTTGTTCTCAACAACAAATTCCACTGTCACCAACAAATTGCCTGACAAAAACACCTCCAGTGGCTGAAATTTCAAAGATGGGTGACAGAAGCTGGAGGAAATTGGCTTTGAATTGAGATAACATCTGACTGTACTTAGGCTAAATGTAAACTCCTCTCCTTTGGACTAGTAATTCATAGGAGAATACAGTTCAGGATTCCTGTAGTCAGTCAAGTCTGTAATTCCAGAGTCCTGACAGTCAAATGTATATAAAAGAAAAACTTGTGAGGATCAGAGTGAAGTGATATCTACGTGATCTCCAAAAATACTTTAATGTAGCTACTCACGCATTTGTAAGCTGTGGCGTTGTGTTAAATGAAATTTTGTAAAAACAAAACTTATTTTATACAAACCCATCAGTTTACAGTTTAAGGACTTCCCCATCCAGCTAGACACTTCATGTTCTTAGACCATGTGACAGGAGGGCTGGCCTGGTAAGGTTCTTCTATTTTTGGTTTATGTCCGAAGGAGCCACTGACTGCAGGAAAGGCATTAGTAAGCTGATGGATTTGTATCAATAAGATAAATTTTGATTTAAGAAAACTTAAATTTGCTAATGAAATAAAAAAATTTAATGATCCAATAGAAGGCAATAGATAGTGTAAACAGCACCTAAAATTAGTATATATGTAAATATTTATGTACTGTAATGTGAAGGATAATGTATTGAAAAAAGTAGATACTTGCAGTATATGCTGTTTTCTGTCTAAAGGATATTTTCTATTAACAGGCTCTATAAATTCTAAAGAATGATTATTGACATATATTGATATATTAAGCATTAAGGACAAAAATTCTCTTGTGTTTTTATGTAGTGTCTTTGTTACTGTTAGGTTGTGCAGTAAGTAGAAATAATTAAAGTTGATGAAGGTGTATCTTTGGTCATTTGCAGGACTGGCTTGGGCACAGAGCACAGGACTTGTCGATTTCATCAATAGAGCCTTCGACCCCAGCATTGTCAATGTGCCAGAAAATTCCAGCATTGTTGCTTTTGCCATTAAAGTTTTTGGAAGCCTCTTGAGAACCAAAGAAACATTCAATTATTTTTCAGAAGACAAGGTTTGACGGTTACTTTGTTTCAGTATAGTATTACACATTTTTTTTTATTTATAAAATATGTCAACTCTTGCAGTTAAATTTCATAGGTTATGTCAGTAAAGTTGAGTTTGTTCATATTTTTTCTTACAGGGTTACAAACCATAACCTTTCATGTAGAAGTATTCTTTAGTGGCACTTTAGAATCAGTCTTTGAAACTTGGTACAGGGTAGTTATCTGGTGGTAGGTGGGTGAGTTGGTAAAAAATATTTTTGGTACTCTGTAAGTCACACAAAAATTATTTTCAACTCTGAATCCTTTGGTGTGCCCAAATGGAAATTAATAAAAATGATGAAATGTATACTGGCAGTCAAAGACGAAAAAGGAAAGGTGCAGACAGACAAAACGGGAAGAAAGCATCCACATGAGAACCAAAGTTTTTGGGGTGAAATACATGGAGGTAGTTTACAAATATGCAAAAATAACACATTTCATGTGATTAGCTTTGAGATTCAGTCAAAAAAGTTGTCGGCCTCAGAAAGTGTCGCTAGAGTAAGACAGTTCAATTATTTTTCATCTTAGTTCCCATCGCTTCAGTACTCTTGATCTACCCGTGTAGAAAATTGCTGTCGTGTCAGATTGATGGTTATTTTAATGGCCTCAAAATATTTCTCCACAGCATAGATGGCTCCATTATTGCCCCCAAAATGCTAACCATTCTGACCTGACATGAGTTCAGGAAACAAATTGAAATGAGATGATGTCAGGTCAGGTGAATAAAGAGCCAAAGTTAACAGTTAAAAGGAACAGTTGGTTGCTTCAGCCACTGGAGTATTGCCTTTTAGCAACGGCACACCTGCTTGCAGCTTCTCACACTTTTAGCTTGAGTGTTTTTGTTAACTGTCACAGCTTTATTTTTAATTCTTCTCATGACTGGTCTGATAGATGGCACCCTCTTTAATTTTTTGGAAGGTTGAAGGTTGAGAACCTTGTTTTGAACATTAGTTGTCTTGGATCTTTGATTCAGGTGCAAAGTGGTAAACCCAGGTCTTATTGTAGGCTGCTAATCTTAGATACTGTCTGGATAATTTTTTGAAATGAATCAAAGATTTCTTGGAAGTTCCAACTCTGGTCAGCTTCTAGTGTGATGTCAGCATTTTTAATCATGACCCAGTCTTATTTTTTGTCCATTTTAGATTTTGCTTGCACATAGTGAATTACAGAGGACCTCAACTTCACAACAATATAGGCAAACAATGAAGTTAATGTATAGTCACAAGTTATTGTAGTATGCAGTTTCATGAAAATTTTATTTCCTGCTCCTCTCTGGACAAAGCTAAGAACTTTTGAGTGACCCTCGTAAACAGAAGTGTATAAATACAAGAACAGAAAGACATGATATTTTAATGATAAAATAAAGTTTGTTCATACTTACCTGGCAGATATATATATAGCTGTATTCTCTGTTAGTCCGACAGAATTTCAAAACTTACGACACACGCAGTGGGAGATCAGGTGGTTAGTACCCATTCCCGCCGCTGGGAGGCGGTATCAGGAACCATTCCCATTTTCTATTCAGATTTTCTAGTGCCACTGTCTCCTGAGGGGAGGTGGGCGGGCACTATGAATATATATATCTGCCAGGTAAGTATGAACAAACTTTATTTTATCATTAAAATATCATTTTGTTCATGAAACTTACCTGTCAGATATATATATAGCTGAATACCACCATTGGAGGTGGGTACAGACAGAATAGGATTTGGAAAAACACACTACAAGTAGGTGAAAGATATTTTGGTTCCTTACCTGTTAGCATAGCTGACTTCGTGATTACTGTCACCCAAGTCCGCTTCTGCTTAACTAGAGTCTCCAGCAAGGGTGTGACCTGTATAGCTGGTGAGTTCTAGATGATCTGTCAACGGGGACGTGACCACAGTGTGACAAGACCATATTGACCATACAATGAGGGCAAACGAAGCAAAACCAACCACCTGACCAAGCCTAACTAAGTTAGGATAACGCAACTAAAGCTAACGATTGGGAAGTCCGCCACAGGCAGTCGACCCAACAACCATAAAAACACTATCCAACCATTTTCTATAGGATAGGATGAGTGTCATCCCCTGCCCCCAGGAAAGTATCTGCGAAACGTATGGTCCTAGCGAAGCAGTTCTCATATGTCGTCTTCACATCTCTCAGGTAGTGTGAAGCGAACACAGAGTTGCTCCGCCAAAATGTGGCACCCAGAATGTTGCTGAGTGACATATTTTTCTGAAAAAACCACTGAAGTCGCAACCGCCCGCACCTCGTGAGCATTGACTTTCAGAAGTTTCAAATCAGAGTCTTGACAGGATGAATGGGCTTCTTTAATCGTATCTCTCAGAAAGAAAGCCAGAGCATTCTTTGACATAGGTAAGTCCGGTCTCTTTACGGAACACCATAAACTATCTGAGGGACCTCGACTTTCCTTCTCGCCTTGTCTAAGTAGACTTTGAGAGCCCTAACAGGGCAAAGGACTCTCTCTGGCTCTTGAATAAGGATTTCAGCCATACCCTTGATTTCAAAACTCTTGGGCCAAGGGTTAGACGGGCTTTCATTTTTCGCTAAAAAGGAAGGGCTTAAGGAACAAACCGCGTTATGCCCTTTAAAGCCTATATGCCTACTAAAGGCTTGCAGTTCACTAACCCTCTTTGCCGTTGCTAGAGCGGTTAGAAAAATAGTCTTCCTAGTAATGTTCTCAATGACGAGAACGAAGAGGCTCAAACGAACTGGACATGAGGAACCAAGCACAACATCCAAATTCCAAGAAGGAGTCCTTGGCCGAGGCACCTTCGAGGTTTCAAAGGATCTGAAGAGATCGTGAAGGTCTCTGTTGTTAGACAGATCCAAGTCTCTATGCCTAAAAACAGATGATAGCATGCTTCTATACCCCTTTATAGTCGAGACTGCAAGTTTCACATCACTCCTCAGAAATAAGAGGAAGTCTGCTATCTGGCTCACAGAGGTCGTGGTGGAGAAATGCCCTTCTTTCTACACCATCTCCTAAATACGGTCCACTTCGATTGGTACAAATTGCTGGAAGAGAGTCTTCTCGCCTGGCAATAGCTTTAGCCACTGGTCTAGAAAAACCTCTCGCTCTGGCCAGCTTCTCGATAGTCTGAATGCAGTCAGACACAGAGCGGGAGGTTTTTGTGGTACCTCTCGAAGTGGGGTTGTCTGAGTAGATCGACTCTCATGGGCAGAGATCTCGGAAAGTCTACTAGGAAGGACATGACCTCTGTGAACCATTCCCTCGAAGGCCAAAATGGGGGCGATCAACGTCATCCTCGTCCCTTCCGACGACGCAAACTTTCTGATGACTTCTCCGATGATTTTGTGCGGAGGAAAGGCATACACGTCCATCCCCGACCAATCCCAAAGAAGAGCGTCCACTGAGAGAGCTCCTGGGTCGAGAACAGGGGAGCAGTAAAGAGGAAGTCTCTTCGTCTTGGAGGTTGCGAAGAGATCTACCAAGGGACGTCCCAAAGCTTCCACAGTCCTTGACACACCTCTTGGTGTAGGATCCATTCGGTCGGGAGCAGTTGTCGCTGCCGACTTAGAAGATCCGCATGGACGTTCTCTACGCCTGCAACAAACCTCGTGAGGATCGTAATATTTCGGGCCTGTGCCCACAGAAGAATGTCCTTTTGCTAAGGCGAACAGGGACCGAGAGTGAGTTCCCCTGTTTCTTGAGGTATGAAAGGGCCGTGGTGTTGTCCGAGTTGATCTGGACAACTCGGTTCGAGACTCGCTCCTCGAAGAAAAGAAGGGCCAACTGAATCGCCCCCAATTCTTTGAGGTTTATGTGCCAGGACACCTGTTCCCCTCTCCAGGTGCCCGACACTTCTTCCTCCCCAGTGTTGCTCCCACCCCAAAATGGACGCGTCCGGAAAACAACACTAGGTCGGGTTCTGAAGTTGAAGAGAAAGGCCTTCTGCCAACTTCGAAGGATCGAGCCACCACCGAAGGTGATTCTTTACCTTTGGCGAGATACTCAGAGAAGCTTCCAGATTCTCCTTGTCGTGCCAGTTCTCTGCAAGGAAGAATTGAAGCGGTCTGAGGTGCAGTCTCCCCAGGGAAACAAACTTCTCCAGTGATGAAATGGTCCCCAGCAGACTCATCCATTCCCTCACCGAGCATGTTTCTTTCCTCAGGAAGGCTGAAACTTTTCTAAACACTGAAGTTGTCTTTCTTGAGACGGAAATGCTCGAAAAGCCACTGAATCCATCTGAATCCCCAGATAAACGATGGACTGAGTCGGGTCAGATGGGACTTTTCGAAATTCACCAGAAGTCCCAGGGACTTCGTCAAGGTCAAAAGTGTGAAGATCCTCCAGACACCTTGTCATTGACGAGGCTCGAATGAGCCAATCGTCCAAATAAAGGGAGATTCTTATTCCTCCAAGGCGAAGCCATCTTGCAACATTCCTCATCAAGATCGTGAAAACCATAGGAGCTGTGCTGAGCCCGAAGCAAAGGGCCCTGAACTGGAATACCTGTCCCCGCAGGACAAATCTCAGGTATTTCCTCGATAGAGGATGTATAGGGACGTGAAAATAGGCGTCCTGGAGATCGAGAGAAACCATCCAGTCGCCTGGTCTTAGGGCTCCCATGACCGACTGGGACGTCTCCATTACGAACTTTTCCTTCAGAACGAAATGGTTCAACTTGCTGACGCCCAGAACTGGTCTCAACCCCTGACTGCTTCGAACCAGAAACAGCCTGTTGTAAAGCCGGGGATTGTAAATCCGAGACTTGCTCCACAGCTCTCTTCTCGAGCATTTGATCGAGCAGGTTGAAGAGAATTTGTTGTTTCTCCTGATGATAGGATGGCGACAGATCTATGGGAATCGTAGTCAATGGAGGCAATACGAGGAATGGGATCTTGTATCCCTTTTCGATGACTTGGAGGGACCAGCTGTCCGTCCCTCTCTCTCCAGGCTTTTGCAAAGAAAGGAGCCTGGCTCCTACCGGTGTCTGAAGGTTTAAGGAGTCATTTCTTGCCCCTGGTCTTAGAAGGGCTCTACCTCTTGAGGGACCTCTGCCTCGAAGGACGATCTAGAGGAAGGTCTTCCCACGAAAGGGCTTCTGAATCTTGGAAGGCTGTCCAAGGGAAGAAGTCGAAGGGCTGCAGGACGTCTAGAAGACTGGGCCAGGAGGTCCTGAGTAGCCTTCTCTTGCAATGTGGAGGCCATATCCTTGACTAAGGGTTGGGGAAAAGATGGCTAGAAAGCGGAGCGAACAACAATTCTGCCTTCTGAGTAGGAGAGACCGACTTCGCCGTGAAGTTGCAGTAAATGGCTCTCTTCTTTAAAAGGCCCGCACAGAAATGGGCAGCCAGTTCTTGAGCCATCCCAACCGCCTTGTCCATACAGGATAGGACACTAAACAAGTCTCCCAGGCTAATGGAGTCAGGGCTACGAGCCTGCAAATCCAAGACTCCCAGGCACCAGTCCAAAAAGTTAAAAACTTCTAAGGACCTGAAAAGGCCTTTCAGATGGTGATCAATCTCAGATAAAGACCAGGACACCTTAGCTGAAGAAAGGAGAGACCTTCTGGGAGCGCCCACAAGGCTGGCAAAATCCCCTTGGGAAGAGGGAAGGAACTCTCAACCAACCTCCTCTCCTGTCTCGTACCAAATTCCTGCTTTTCCACTCAATCTTGATGGAGGTAGGGCGAAAGAAGTCTTGCACTGAGCCTTCCTGGAGTCCATCCACTCTTGAACCTTGCTAAAGGCCCTCTTCAGAGAGAGACGTAGCCATCTTCACAAAACCAGAAGACTTTTGTGACAGACGAGGTAAGCTGCGAGGGGAGGGCGAGGAGCAGAGGGTTGAAACTTGTCCCCAAACAAGTCTTTCAGCAGCCTAGTTAAGACTTGGTAGTCTGCAGAAGCTGAAGAAGAAGATGTCTGATCCTCAACTGCAGGATCCGGAAGCGCAAGAAAGCTCTCCTTCTTCCACAGGAGCAACGGAAGGGGCAGGAGAAGAACCGGAAGGACGAAGTCCTTGCAGACCAACATGCAAAGGACTTCTGCTTGGAAGAAGTCCGAGAGGAGTCACGAAAGTCACGAGCAGAAGAATCAAAATGAGAGTCTCGACGAGCGGAGTTCCCCCCTTCCTGACGAGAATCCCGACGAGCTTCTTGACGACCGATCCGACGAGAGTCCTGGTGAGTGCGAGCAGCGAGGAGGCGTCATGCCTCGCAGCAAGAAAGGCGTCGTGCCGAGCAGCAAGGGAGGCGTCTTGACGAACTGCAAGGGAGGCGTCCCTGACGAGCAGCCAGGGAGGCGTCATGACGAGCAGCAAGGAGGCTTCATGTCGAGCAGCAAGGGAGGCGCCCTGCCGAGCAGCATGAGAAGCGCCACGCTTAGCAGCATGAGAAGCGCCACGCTTAGCAGCATGAGAAGCGCCACGCTTGGCAGCAAGAGAAGCGCCATGACGAGAAACAAGAGGGTCGTCGTAGCGAGGGGCGCAAGCCTGGCAGCGTGAAGCGTATCAGAAAGCGGAAATTGCGATCCCTGCCAAGACCAGTAAACGCTGAGCAACAGGACTTCTAGCGGGCGCGGAAGCATGAGACGACGACGAACGAGGAGAAGGAGAAGGGGAAGGTTTAGACCTCTTGATCGGCAGCCGGGAATCCTTCCGACGACGACACGCATCGGTCTCCTTCTGGGCCATTAAAGAAGCCAATTGCTCCTGCATGCCAAGGAGCAGCTTACGAGTAGGAGAAGATTCTACTTCAGGAGAAGGACTGATCCTATGAGAAGAAGAGGGGCGAGGGCGCCTTCTGCTTCTCACAGGAAGCAACAGCCTTCTTTCTGGAGCGAGCGGAGCGCTCAAAAGCGTCATCGTCTGATGACGCCCTGGTCCTCTTCTGCGGTGGGATGGCGCCAAAATCCTCCGGAGAAGAGCGGAGCGTCACGAGAAAAGGGACGTGAAGCGTCCCCTTCTTTGAAGCTTCTCTTCAAGGCGAGAATCCGAGATTTCCATTCCCGACGCGGGGAGGAGGAATCGGGAAGAGAAGCAATCTTAAGGATTCGTGCCCGCACGATCCTTGGCAGCCTGGGAAGCGTCATCAGGACATGCGAAGGGACGCCAGATCGGTGGGGGGTCCGCAGTAACCCTCTTGCGGCTTTCGACTTGCCCACTCCTGAGTCCTGGGAGTCCGACAGAGGTCTAGACCTAGAGGCGTTATGCGGCCGATCTGACGCCCCCTCCACAACACTAGGGGACGGACACTATCACTGCACTTCACAGCACTTTGAAGAGCGAGCATATTAGCTTCCAAGGTACGAATGGAAGACATAATAATCGCCAGGGCATCACCATCCGCAGACACAACCCCAGGGTTAGGGGCAACACCACAGGGTTAGGAAGAGCTACGTCTACAGGAGGGTTAGCAGGTGAAAGCACACTACCCTGACTCCTACCACTTCTGGAGGAAGACCTCCTGAGCCTATCTCGCTCTAGCTTTCTCACATAAGAATCATAAGTCCTCCAACTAGCATCAGACAAAGATTCACACTCCTTGCATCGGTCATTCAACAAACAAACATGTCCTCTACAACCCGAGCATACAGTGTGAGGATCTACGAAATTTTCGGTAGCCTCACCTTACAGTCTTGCACACGGCAAACTCGATAACTAGAAGAACTAGATTCAGACATCTTACTCCCAGGAAAAACAAAGCCAAATCCAAAACAATCCACAATAGCGTATGCCTAGCCACAAGTCCAAGTCAAAACCAAAATCAAACCAATACTCAAGTGACAATCAAGTTTTATCCGAAATCCAAGACGGAGGTACTGAAAACAAGTGTTGACAGTACCGGCGACAGAGAAAATCTGAATAGAAAATGGGAATGGTTCTGATACCCGCCTCCCAGCGGGGAATGGGTACTAACCACCTGATCTCCCACTGCGTGTGTCGTAAGTTTTGAAATTCTGTCGGACTAACAGAGAATACAGCTATATATATATCTGACAGGTAAGTTTCATGAACAAATGATTATTTTTAGATGGTGACAAAGTGAGATGAAGGAACACCAAGAAAATTATGCAATAATATGTATTATTATTATTATTATTATTATTATTATTATTATTATTATTATTATTATTATTATTATTATTATTCAAAAGATGAAGTCTTTTCATAGGGAACAAGCCCACAGGGGCCATTCACTTGAAATTCAAGTTTCCAAAGAATATGGTGTTCCTTAGAAAGAAGTAACAAAAGGTAATGGGAAATATAGAAAGAAATAAGAGATCAATTATTAAAAGATAAAAAAATATATTGACAAATAAATAAATAGACAAAAATGTACATAAATTATTAAAATACAAGGAGAATTGTATTAGGGTAGAATGAATTGCATCTTTGCTTGAGCTTTTGAAGTTCCAATTGCACATCATCTTCAGGAGACCTCCACAGTCCAACAGTGTGAGGAATAAAGGACCTGAGGAACTGAGAAGTTCGACAGTGAGGCATACTTACTGCATATTGGTGCTGCTGTCCAGCAAGTCTGGTTGCTCTCGGTAGAAAAAGATATCATGGATCAGTTGAGATTGTGAAAGATCTCTGTTAAAATACAACTTATGAAAATTAATAAACAAGAGACCATCTGTTGAAGGTCCAAGTCATAACTACTAATATTTGGAAACAGAAACCTACCACCACGAACCACTCTATCAAAAAGAGATAAATCTTTGGCAAAAGCAGACATCCACATGGGAGAACAGTTATTCTAATAAAGGAAGGACAAATGACCTAAAACAGGTTGCATTGATTTTATCGTTGTTATAAATATATGAGGCCTTACATACAATACCTAACTTTCTTGCAGCATTTGCAGGCACTTTCATTAGATGTTTCACAAAAGGAAGATGTGAGTCAAAAGTTACACCTAGAATAGTTAAAGCTTCAGTCTCTTTTAGCAGAGCCCCATCTACCAATATTGTTTTCGTTTTACCGGAGTTCAGCCTCATACCCCACCGACTATACCATTCACTAATCTGCTCCATGTCACAATTGAGATCGAGGGCTTCTTCTTTTCTCATAAGTGGAGTTACTATATCCACAAGTGTTGTATTATCAACATACTGAACAGTCTTGTTTTCCAAGTCAACAGCTATATTACTGGTATACACTAAAAATAACAATGGCCCAAGAACACTACCCTGTGGAACTCCAGACACAAAAGGTCTTGGTTTGCTAAAGATCCCATTAACAACAACTTGCTGCAGTCCACTTGTAAGAAAATCTTGAAATGAACCTAAAGCATATCCACCCAATCCAAGGTTCTCAAGTTTATAAATACGTAAGTGCCTTGTGATTTACTAAATCAAAGCTCTAAAATCTGTTTTGAATTACTCCACATTCAAAACCATTATCAAGGTTCTCCTGCAAATGGCATGTCAAATCTGATAGAGCATCATCACAGGTACCTAACTGTTTCCTATATGCACATTGACTGTCAACTAATGATCCTCTAGATTCCACATACTTATACAGGGGCTTAAAAATAAGTTTTCTACAACTCTGGAGAGCACAAGGAGAATAGAAATTGGCCTGTAGTTACTGCAGTCTGCAGATACCCCATTCTTTGGAACAGGCACTGTATTACTGAGCTTGCACTCATTTGCAAAGATACTACGTCAACCTAAAAATCTATAGAATCTACTAATCTTGGGAGACAACACACTATAGACACCTTTTTAGAAAACAAAGGGAAGAAACCATCAGGATCTTCTCTACCTCAGCTTTCAAGATTATCAAGAATTTTTGTAACATCACCTAGAGCAAAATGCAAATTTTGTGAGAATAGGTTGAGTATGACAAGTATCAGGGAAAGGAACATCCTCAGCTGATTGCTCAATTGTTTAGCTTCAAAAGCTCAATGAAGCAGTTCACCTTTTCCATAGGGCCAGTAACCAATCTACCATCATCTGTTAGCAGTGATGGAGTGTACAATTAATGTGGACAAGGGGAGGCAAGAACAAAGGGTTAACCATTGAAACTAGAAAAGATCTTAGAAGATGAAAACCTAGTTGACTTACAAATATAGTACAATAATTCAGACCGTCATTCGATGGGCCGGAGTTCGATTCCCAAAAGATGATGAAGAGTTAGAGGAATTTATTTCTGGTGATAGAAATTCATTTCTCGCTATAATGTGGTTCTGGATTCCACAATAAGCTGTAGGTCCCGTTGCTAAGTAACCAATTGGTTCTTAGCCACGTAAAAATAAGTCTAATCCTTCGAGCCCTTGTTAATCAGCTCAGTGGTCTGGTAAAACTTTTTACTTTACAATAATGCTGATTGAGGCCAATTTTTAAAAATTTTTATTATTTTTAGCAAAAGTCAGCTGTGATAAATATATATGTACAGTATATATTTTATTTTTGTGAAAGTCAGTTATAATATTTTATATATTACCCAGGTCCTGATGGAATTTTATGTCATCTGGCCCAACCTGAGAAACAATCCAGCTTTAAATTCTGCAGCCTTGGACCTTTTAAACAGCCTTCTTAATCATGAAAGTGGTCTTTCCTGGATTTTGAAGAATGGTATGACATATTAACAGTTTCTTAAATCATTATATCATAATGTTGGTATAGGGCAGTACATTATCAATGCTGCACATAGAGGAGTAAGCATACAAGCGACTGTCCATGCAAGTAAATACATATTACATTTGAATACTATTATACAATTATAACTAAGCATTTTTAATCAATAGCAATTTTGTCATTAGAACATTTTAACATGCTGTTATGTTATTTTGTGGAGTCTAACATAATTAAAAGGTCAGTCTATACCCTGAATCCATGGTATCTGATGTTCATTTCCAAGAGTTACAAGGTAGTATGTGATTAAAATAATCATCTGACCTAGCTTTGTTTATTTAGGATTACTTGTTTATATATGATATCCAGCCAGTTTTCTCTTGCTCAGACTCAGAAATATTCTACATTTTCTAAGATACAAATGATTCTAGTTATGCTTCTAATTATGCATAAGGAAAGGAATGTTTTAGAAGTAGGAGGTCTAATGTTTCAGTATAAGTATGGTACCGTAATGCAAATTAATCATGGTTCTCAGTTCTAACAAAGATAATGAGCTTCTTAATGTGTAAATTGGTAGATCTTGAGCTTCGTAATGTGTAAAGTGGTAAGTCATTCTTTTAAACCCATCAGTCTTATTATGTCGACATCAAGGTCCATGATGTTCCTAGACTCACAGTAAATTCACAAAAGAAGTAGAAGAGCATTCCTTTGCAGCACCACCACAATCAGGAGCGTCAGATATCCATCTACAAACCACCTCATAAATCATGCAGACTGAGCACACAGCTGTAAGAGTGGGGAGTTTGTGAGATGGGGACCATAAACTTGATTGCTGATTGGACAACCAGCTCTTATTTCCTGTGAAGGGCCAATAACGTTAGTGATCAGTACTCTTAAAAATCTAAAGGGCCTAATCCAATTTGATGAACCCAAGAGTAGAACAAGATGTTTGCACATACTATGTTGGTCTCATAAAGGAATACAGTATGTAGAAACAAGCCTAGAAACAAGCCAATAAAAAGAGATGATAGAGCAATAAAATTATAACTACATCAAAAATATATATGAGTTATGAAGATGTGCAAGAAAGTAGAGGTTTGTCTTCCTCCCAAAGTAATGTTAAGAGTGTTATTATTACTAGTTCAATGAATTCACCTATGTATTTAAACATAGTTGAAGTTCCATCCACAAATATTTGTTAGCTACAAGTGCTCACTCTCACTTCTCCATTCTCAAATTCTGAAACTTGGCGAGGTTCTTTAGAATGACCTGTCTGGTTAGCATAAGACTACCAGCTGGGTCTGTCCCTTCTGTTGCTTTACTAACAGATAGCCTTGAAGCATAACCCTCAGCTGCCATCCTCAGCCAGAACTCTGTTGTGGTTGCCTCAAACTATGATCTCTGAAATTATCTGTTCTATGGGTGCTCCAGTAATGATGGTGGATTCTGAAGTTCAGGTAAAACTTTGGAACAGTGGCCATGCTAAAAAAACAAGGTCTTGAATAGGAAAATCCTCCTGTCACAGACAAATTGGGGGTACTCTTAGATGGATAAGTAGGGAAGTTACATTGACATTAAAAGGTCCCAAGACAAATTGGAGGTATTTTTCAGAAAGTGGAGAAGTACAGTAGTTAATATTATAGTAAAAGTCCCCAAAAAATTGTAGAATCCAAACTTTGAGTCATTGTGTGGATTCCAACTCGGAGGCTGAGAAAAGAGTGTTGGATGGACTAAGGTTGTTAAGTTGTACTAAACGATTGCTTGTTACTGCAACATTAGTCTTGCATCTCTCTTGAATAATTAGAATCTTTTCACAATGCCACTGTAATCCTAAGAGTTCAGTGGTCATCATTGGAGAGACTAGGGACATCATTTTTAACCACAAGGTATGCTTCATCAACAGCAGGAATGCCAGGAGTTGTTGACTTTCCCTGTTGGTAATTTAGAAGATAATAAATTCATTGTCCTTCATTGTGTGTCTATCCAGAAGAAAAATTTGCCCCATGTGCTCCTATCAGGAACAGACTGTTGACATAGAGGAATCCTGCAGTATGCATGATAAAAGAGGGTACAAAAAAAGGCGAAACAAATTAGCATTAAAATAAAACATGATTAAAACAAAAACTAATTCATGCCAATACAAATAGGCTTGGAAGCACATTTAGTTTTGGATAGGTGGGTAGGTGTATGACAGTTGACAATTTTTTACTCATGGAAATATGAATTCCTTTTCATGAAAGTGTTCACAACTTCTAACATATGTTAAATTTTTTTTATACCTCTGTTATTTTTTTTACTTACACATCAACTTAAAGTGAAGGATAGAGTGCATACTACTGTACATATGATTTATGAGGTGGGTGATGGATGAGTGGCTGAGGGACCAGATGGTGCCAGCATCTCAACAGAGCACTATTTTCTCTTATTTTGTGAACATGAGACTGTAAATCTGATCATACCTACAGACCGCGATGTTGTTATGAATGATGGGGTTTTATGAACAAGTGTAATTTTTACACTGAACTGAAGTGGCCAGGTTCATGGAAATGTTCTAGAATCTTGAAACTTAGAAACTGAAACAGAGTTAGGCTACTGTGAATCCTCAGCTTGTCATTTTGGTTCTAATTTCATCAAATAATGTGACAAGTATTTTATGAAGATATTATCTATGTACTCTATGGTATATATTAGGTGCAGTGTATTATATCCTCAAGATTTTTACATTACTTCTCATGAACTGGTGAACAAAATCTTATTTTCAAATGAAAATCTGGGTTTTCTTCAAAAGTTTCATTGTGGCAAAATTCTTAAGACATATATACAGAGAGAAAAAGGAAACAAAGTATATCAGATAGTTATTTGCTATGCATTTTTAGAATGAAAATTGAAGTATCAGAAATGAATACAATATGATATAAATAAAAAGATACATATCTACCCAGTGTGAATAATGCAGTAGAGCAGTTGGTACACAAGAAAACATAAATAGGAAATAAAAAAATTCAAGAATCACTTAAAAGTGTATTAAGCTGTAAGACCGGCAGCTTTTTGCATAATTGTAGCATTTTGCTCGCTTAAATTCTTATATTTATAAACCATTTTAGTTATGTGGTGCAAGCACTTGAAATTCCACTTCAAATTTCCCAGTATGGTACAACTCACAAGAGAGAGAGAGAGAGAGAGAGAGAGTCAGTCTTCCCTTAATTTGTTTCAATATATTAAAAGGTGTAGATGGTAAATACGTTTCAACATATTAAAAGGTGTTGATAGTAAATACAATATGTAGTAGGGTAAGTGCACTGAGATGATGTAGAGTGAGGCTTTTCTGGAATGCAGAAGGATCATGCAGTCTGTCTTTTCCCAAACTGTATTTGTTTCACAAGTAGAGTTTACTTTTCACTTTATAAAATATCAGTACAGACCTCTTACCAAGATCTCTTTCATTCCTTTTACTATACCTCTGCTCATATCCTCTTTCTTCCATCTTACTCTCCACCCTCTCCTAACAATTGATTCATAGTTCAACTGCAAGGGTTTTCCTCCTGTTACACCTTTCAAACCTTTACTGTCAATTTCCGTTTCAGCACTGAATGGCCTTAGTTGCCCAAGTGCTTGGCATGTATGCCTAAAATCTATATAAATCAATCAAAAATCTTACCAAGATCATGCTTGATCTACTAGCACTTCTTACTGGGACTACATTAACATGAAAATTGGTCCCATATAAGAACATATCATACCAGCATGCAAGAAAAGCCAGTAATACTGTATCCATGTATTACCTCATGGAATTTTATTAAAATTGTCTCAAGATTAATTTTCATCTTTGTTAAGGTATTCATAATTGCCAGTGGTGATCATTAAGTGTTCAAGGCCATATCAATAACAGTAGATTGGCTGTCAGACAAGTGCAGTAATTTTAATTCATGTCTTATTCATGATATTCTGGGGTTTTATCTGATAGGCTTTTTTGGCTGAGATATTTAATCCACTTGTGCCCATTTGGTATTTATTGGTTACTGTAAAGATTATATAGAGAAAAGCTGATTGAGGAAAAGACAGAAAATAATTAGCAGCATTTATGGAATTAAAATCTGATGATTTAAATTGCACTGCAGTTTGGTTACGTCAATGCTATAATGTACTATGAATTAAATTTTTTTTTTTTTTTCAGGAGTCTGGGAGAAATTATTACTTCCATCTTTGCGAAGTACCAGCATATTTGTTCAGAGAAAAGGAGTTAAAGTTATTACCTCATTAATGTTTTTAGTTTTGGATAGTCAGGTAAGTTTTGACAATTTATGTGTGTTACATTATATTCCTTCCAGCTTCCATTCTCCTTTTATGATGAATGTGTAAAGACTAAGAAAGGTTACTATACAATTTTGAACTTGTGTAAATGTGAGCCCTCTTCAAGAAACTATTCACAGCTTTTTATGTATGCTGTATTTTTTTTATTATATATTTTACTTACACTTCAACATCTAGTGGAGGGTGCAGATAAAAGAGGGCTGTTATCACTGTGGAAACTTGCAAATTCTGACATTCATTAACTAATTTATACTAGAATATTCTGACATATCTTTGTCTATCTTATTAGGGTTAAAAATCCTTACACTTCTTTGCATAGCACTTAAAAGTCATTTGATATATTTCAGCATTTTGAACTTCTTGTCAAAGATTTGTTATTGGTTTCCAATAAGTTCTGTGAAATACAACAACATGTAGAGTGGTCACTGAGTGAGGAAATTCGCCAGAGCTGCCAGCATGTATTACTGATTTTTAAGGAGTTGTATATAAAGGTGAGAATAAGTACAGTACTTTTTGATATTTGAATATGTGTAAAGTAGAACATTACTTCCAGTGGTTTTTGTTTTATTAAAGAAAATTAATGATTAATCTTTAAATACTTTTTCTTAAAATTTTTTTTCAGTAGATGTTTTACATCTTGGAAGGCTGCATATCTGAAACAGTAACAGGACAAATCCATGAAAGAATTGAGATTTTCCTGATGAATAAAAATTAGCTAATTTTTGTTTTCCTACAAAGAGCATACCTCTTACTGTACATAGACATATTGCTTGCTTTGTAATGTAATAAGATGAATAATGTTTGCTGTCAGTTGTTTATTCCAGTGGTAGATAGATTAGCACAGTTGTTTAACAAAAGCACTGACCCATATTCTGCACTGCAAGAGCTCACCTGAAAGATTGGTTCTTAGATTTGAGGGGAAAACTGGTGCAAGGAAATAAAGTTTGGAAGCAACATGGGGAATAACTGAATGGATATGATGACAAACAAGACAAAAGCAATGTACTTGGGACCTGAAGTCTCTTACAAAGAAATTTTAGTATAAACCACAGTGTTTTGCACAAAGAGTACACTGTACACTGTAAGCAGTATCCCCTCAGAATGTGTCTCAATGAAAACCCTCTACTTGAGTCATTGCAGATGCCAGCTCCCAAGACTACATGCTGCCAATGTACATTTGTTTGAAATTTTTCCTCTTTTCCTTCATCATAATCATTCTCTGTTACACATAACTCTGGTATTGTACCCACATTATTTGAGATTTTCTTCACTTTTCATACATTGTTATCATTTGCTATTGTACTGAAGTAAGAACAGTAGTAGGCTGGCTACAGCACTGCCCACTCACTGAAATATTACTGGTTGAAAGGATTGGCCTGACAGTCTGTTGTTGGATCCTCCTATAGGTATGGTTCTTACCTTTTGCCTGTGCAGACACTGAAATCTGTAGCAAAGTCCTTGCACATTCTCTGGATTCTGTTTATCACTTTCATGTGCTTATTCATGTTCATTTATGTCATCTTTGTGTGGTTCATTCCTATAGTAAGACAAATTGATGGGAATGTCGTCACCAGTATATTATAGCAGTCATTATCTTATAAAAATAATTTATTTAGCAAGCCAGTCAGTTCCACTCCACATAATGATGTCAGTTAAATTGACTAGGAAAAATACATATTGTTTATCAGACAAATTGTACCATATGATTGTTAAAGAGACTATCTTGAAACAGTCAAATATATTATATTTCATCACTGGTGCCACACGTAAGTGTACTGTAGTATCCCTTGAGTGTCAATAAAAAGGCAAATATACCTGGCTGCTATAGCTTTTGCACAACGGGTGCAGGTCCCTCTGAAGAAACATGAAAAAATGGCTTTCTGAACCTGAAGTCCTTTACAAGTTTGCCCTTACATAATTAAAGTAAAAACAGCAAATTCACAAAAAAAACTTGTAGATCTACACAGCATTGAGAACGATCACAAAGAATGCAAATCAGAAAAATGCAACTTGTATAGACATTACAGTATACATACAGTGCAGTGTAACCAGAAGTTACTGTTAAACACATTGAAACACATTTATGTAGTACAAGAAGATTAGCACATATCTCAAGTAGCTGAAAATACAAACTATTCAGTAGGAATCACGGACAGTCAACAGATGTAGTTGATACATTAGCAAAAATCAGTTATGAAATATACAAAATGCAAGAAAATAACTAACACAGTTAGAATGAAGTAAATCATAAACATTTGGAGTGAATGCCCAGAACATTAAAGAACAATATAGCAAAAAACTACTGAAAATTACCCAAAAACTACAAATATTGTGCAAAGGATAGTCAGTTTACTCTTTACTCTCAATACAACAAAGCACAAAGGAGATCTAACACTAGTAAGGTAAGCACTTCTCTGCCAGTAAGTGTTAAGTGCTTAACACTAAGAATCTGGCACCAAACCTTGTGGAAAATATAGATACAGTATACACAAAACAGTGGAAAACAAGTGAATATTGCTAGTAAGTATAAAGAAGCATAATTCTCAGAATTGATGAATGAATGTTTACCATCAGTAATGAAGAAAAAAGGTTGTAAAAGAATTATGAGTTCTCTAACAAATGATAAATAATAATTAGAATAATCTAGAAAAGAACAATCCTGCTGGGAGGAAATGAGTTTGGGAACTTGGACAGAGCTGTAAACAGTGTAACTAATTGATCCCCAAAGGTCTAAATGGTGCATGGGTCTTTAGACTGCCATTCTTGTCTGTTAAACAATAGACTGTTGAGTGTGGGGACACTGAAACCATAAATGTGGGAATATATATGATTGATTCAGTTGTTATGAACCTGGTTTTAGTTACAACATTCATAAAAACCCAGAAGTACACCATTTTACTGCTGGGCATAAGCATCCTGGATTTAATTTATAAACAACTTTGGTTCTATACCTTTTAAGGGTTACAATTATAAGTACCAGTTGATTTTGTTGACATGCATTTTTTTTTTTTTCAGACCTTAGGTAAGAAAGCTTTATATTCAAAGCTGAAAGACATTGGTGATTTAAGACGACATCTTTTAGAGAGGGTAGATACTCAGGTTCCTGTGGCTATTGTAATGCATATAGTGGATATGTTTATACTGGATGCCCTGCATAATGTAAGCCTTACTTTTAAGTTTTATTTTGTTGCATGTGTATTAAAAAATTATTGCTATTATCTTTGTTTTAGCCACAGTCAAGTTGTTATTTCATTTCCGTATTTTATGGCAGTTGGCTCTCTCTAATTTATTCTGATGCTTAGAGATTCCTCAGATGTGAATTTTTTGATAATGCATGTTTTATGATTATGAGAAATCTGTGCTTATATGATTTTCAAACAGATTACAAAAAAATATTTTTAGCAATAGATGTTCAAGACCATCAGACTGCTCACAGTGTATTTACTTAACTCAAACCAGGAGGATGACCAAGAAAAATAATAGGAAAGGAAAATAATGATGCTCAACCTTAATTAAGTGATCTGTCTGGCATTTGAATGGAATGGGGTGTGAGAACTTTTAGAAAAAGGAGATAGGAAAGAATTTCTTAGCTTGACTATGAAAATGAAAAAAGTTACCAACTTCAGCAGCTACCATTGCTGATCTTCACAGAATAAATATGAGAATGATTGCTTGGTTGGTGCTCTCTGAGATGGAATTGATTGGTGTCTGGTATATTAGTAATTAAAGATAAAAAGCAAGGCTATCTTGTGAGATCTCTTAGGTGGTTTGGCTCAAATTTCACAGCTGGCTTAAAACAATTAGAATACCATTAGGGCTAATTGAAGAATTTCTCAATTTTCTCTATGTTGTCAGTGGTTAGGCCTGGATTTCAATCTTGATCTAGACCTTACAAGGCTTCAGACAATGAAAGGGTAACCAGTGGCACGGGGAAGTTAGTGCCTATGCCCATATCAACAAGGGCTTAGAGACTGTGAGCCTTATCACCTTAGAAAGGAGCTTGATGAAGCCTAACAGTCGTAGTTGTCCAAATATAATGAGGATCAGAGGACTTTGAATTGGCCTATCAACTTGAGACAGAGAAGGAGAGGACATCCAGTTCCACTAGAGAAATCAGGGCCAGTACCTATTTCCAAACCAACCTTCAACTCAGCTCTGCAATAGATGACCTGTCTTTTCTTAACCTGACACCTTTCCAGTACTAATCTTACAAGAAAATCTTGTAGTATCTGATTCAGCCCTAGGGAAGCAGCAGGACAAGTGTTTTTTCTTTTACTCCTTGAAAGAAAGGTGGAGGATGTAATAGACTATCATCCTCATATGTATTCTTGTTCAATCAGTCCAAGTAGTGCAGTCATGACCCTACTAACAAGATTCCCATCCACTTCATGACCCTTCATTTGTCCTAGAAACTATTGGGCCACATACCATCTTTCTACAGAAATTCTTTGCCTCTAAATGTCTGTCATGTGAGGTAGCACTTGAATGCACTTAAGCATTGCCCACACATGCTAAGGACTTACTGTATGGAGGACATAATTTGTAATGTAAAGCTAACCTGGTTATATTATGCAGCACAGTATATAAGTGCAAGAGGAAATTGCCTTGCTCCCTACCTAAAATTGCAGTAGAAAGTTATTTGCAGTGGGCTGATTAAGCTCCCTTTGACAGTGACTCCAAGTAAGATGAGGATGAGACCAATAATAATAATTGCTTGAAACATTTCTCATTCTTCTGGCGTTTTTTCAAAGAATTATTATTTATCCTGATTACTAGAGTGGTTCTGATCCCAGTTTTGGCACTAAAGCAACTACAGGCAGTCCCTGGTTTACAGCGATTGGCTCATGGTACCGTTAACCTGATTTTACAGTGCTGTAAGCGCCATTTATTCCCATTATTATTATGATGTTCTGGTTTATGGCGTTTTTTCGGGTTATGGCTTGCCACCGGGAAAAGAACCCCCACTGTAAACCGGGGACTTCCTATGGTTAGGGTTCCTTTGGTTACAGCTTTTGTTATTGAAGTAGCACTGCTCATTAAAGGTAGAGCTCTGGTTACTAGAGTGGTTCTGGTCTTAGGTTTGGCAGTGTAATGAAGGGTGGAGCAGCTGTGGTTGCTGCTTTGACAGCTGGAGTGGGTCAAGTGGTTCTGGTTATGAAAGCTGGAGCAGCTGAGGTATATTTTTGGACAGTGAAACAGCATTGGTCATGAAAGCTGGAGTGGCTCTGGTCATGGCTCAGGCAACTAGGATGACTGGCATAGGTATGGTTATGGGTGGTAACGAAAGCTCAAGCAGCCCTGGTGCTAGAGTGGCTCTGGCCATGGTTCTGGTCATTGGAGCAGCTGTTTGTTCTGCTCTGGATGACTGGGTGACTGGTACTGCCCCAGTTGTTGTGTCAGTTTTATTTTTGCCTCAGGTTATTTGAGCAATTTTAGCCATAAAAGTTGGAGTATCTCAATCACTGCTCTTGTCATCAGAACAACACTGGTCATTACAGCTAGAGCTGCTCCATTGGAGTAGTTCTGGTTATTAAAGTCTGAGTGCTTGTGGTCACTAGAGTGGCTCTGGTTGCAGCTCCAGTCAAAAGAGCAGCACTGGTCATGAAAGCTGGAGCAGCTCTGGTCTCAACTCTGGCTGCTAGAGTGACTTTGGTCACAACATCTGTTAACAGAGTGGTTTCTGATAATGAAAGTTGGAGTGGCTATGGCCATCACTTCATTGAAAGCTGGACTAGCTCTTGTTATACCTCTGGCTACAAGAGTGGCCCAGGCCATTAAAGCAACATACAAGAAAGATGGGGTAGCTCTGTTCATTGGAGCAGATCTAACACCAGACTTGAAGCATAACACCCCCAGGTGTTCTCCCTTTTGGAAGAAACAAGAAAGCTATTATGTACATAATTTCTTAGGTAATCTCCTCCATCACTGTAGAAAGAATGACAGTCTGGTTAATTGTTATTTATAACCAGAGTAAAAATTTTCACTTTCATAAAGAAGAATGATAAGTGCAATGGAAATAGTGATCTTAGAGATAGACTGCCATTAGACTGAGATGTTTGGAAATTCCTTGTTAGTAGTTACCACTATTGCTGATGCATAAATAATGTTTAGCTTGTTGAGACCTGGAGATGCCCACACATATGCTGTGCTATAAGCTGACTTTTCATTTTTTTTATGAGGGCCTGAAGCATCTAGTACAATTTTCTGGCTTATGAAATGGCTAATTATAAGTACAGTAATGGATTTTTATGAAACAAATTATACTTTTTGTAAGGAACTGGACATTTTCCTGTCTATCCATTTGATACATTTCTCTTGGCAGAGCCAAGAAATGGTAGCATATAGCAAGTGAAACAGCCTTCTGTTTAGCACTGTTTGTTTATATTTACCAGGTACTTAGGCATGAATTGTAATTGTACATGATACATACAGAAAATATTGTTTAAAATATTTTATTTTCATGAAAGTTTGTACACAAAACATGCTGTAGTCACTATGTTTATTTTTTTACTCCTGAATTTGATTTTGGTATTGCAGTGTAGGTGAATTTGAATGTTTTTATATCCCCAGTTTCAAGAGAAGATAATGGATTATGGCATCATCGAGCAGTTTTTAGTAGACACCCTTTGTGCTGATGTAATTGCCTTCATCAAAGTACTCTTTGATAAGGGTCATGTAGAGGCATTCTTTAGGTAAGTTTATCTCAGCTAAGTCAAAATGTTACTGGAATACTGTACTGATACAATAGAGCTTGTAAAGTAATTGCAGTACTATGTTAGAGGTGGCTTAAAGAATCCTGTAGTTACAGTGAAACATTCATTGTAGTAATTTTACAAATACAGTAGTAATGTAATTACAGGTTTACAGTCCCTTATCCAAAAGCCAGATAATACAGTTGTATTTAAAATAATGATAATTTTAATTAAGCATATTTTCCTTATTGCACCCAGTTATATTGCATGTATTAATATCATGTTATGAAATATGAACTTTGCAATCATGCACAATTTCCAGACTTGTAATGTTAGCTGACTGAGTACTGTCACTGTTGTTATTGCAACTAGCTACAAAATAAAACAGTTCAGCGATATATTGTTCTTGTAATTGATCAAAATTGGGCTAAAAATGCAGCTTCCCTTTATTTATGAATGCAGTAAATTTTCAATAAAGTAGATGTGTAATTGTGCAAGTTGTAGACATTGCTTTTGCCCTCTCCGAAAGGTTGTGCAGCTTGCATTTTATTCTTTTCTTAAGCTGTTGCTACAACCTACAGCTTAAATTTAGTGGTATACTTTCTAACACCTCCATTGCACAAGGGATGGTTAAGAATTTATTTTGATTTTGCGTATGGAAGTCGCCACTGAGAATTAGCAAGTTTTTAACAAGCCAACAACTATAACACAACTCTTAAACAGGTGAAACTTATGGTGACTAACATCAGCTGTTTCTTGATTTGGTTCTTTATCAGTACTTGCTATTGTTTATGCCAGTGTTTTGCATGAAATACTAAGTGATTGTTAATTATAAGAAATAATAATTATGAATTATATGATGAGCCATAATTTGAATGTATGATAATTTGTATTTAGTCAATTGAATGCTTGATTTTACACCTTTTAATTAGCCTAAAGGTAACTTAGATGCAATATGCATTAACAGTGGAATCTCCCAAAACTGAGACAGATATTGGAAGCTTAACTTGGTGTAATCTACCACAAGAAACCATGTTTTGAGGACGAAATCAGGTGATGCATAAGCATAAACGGCAATATTGGTTCTTTTGATGCTGTATATTTTTTGAGTTTTAGAGAATGGCACTGTTGGAAGTAAAATGTGCTAGGGTTTATGTTTTGCAAGCTTCTGTTCCAAAATCCAAAAAATTTGAAAACTGAAACAATGGGCCCAGTGGTTTTGGATAAGACAGTGTGGACCTGTATAGCTTCGTAAAATCATACAAATTTTGTAGGTAGACTTGTCAGTTTAAATTTTGTGAGGACATTTTCAGGGAAGAATTCAAGATTGGCATACTGTAATAATGTAGCTGTCCTTGTTTCTTATCCGTATTCTTGCTAATTCCTTCATATAACAGTATTTCATGTTTTTTAAACAGGTCTGCAGTAAATGTACATAAGTATTGGAAAATTTTAGTCATGAACATTGACAAAAACAAGCAAATGGTTTTAAAAGAACAAGAATCCTTGCTACATTTGGTGACATGTTATCAGGTATGTACACTTTATTTAGAGAAATATGCTAGTTTTGAATGCAAATACTGTAATTGATTTGTAGTTATATTTTAATGAGCTTGTCACAGAAAACAAGTGAACCTTTGTATCTAGCAAACCCCACTTTGAAGCCCTTACTTAAAATTCGGAACAAAGGAGAATGTATCGAGTAATAGTTCTAGAAATGTCATACTGGAAAGGGATTGAAAGATTTTAGTAACAATTGGGAATGAATCTGTAATAGTTACTCTAATAATATGAATTCATTTAAATATTGAGCTTCTTTACTAATTAGTTGATTTTTGTGCTCATCATTTTATGTTAATCAAATATTGTTAACAATTTTAGAGGTTGAGCCACTATTCATGTCGTAGAGGGATCTGTTTGGTTTAGGAAGGATAATACTTATTTGGGAGTGTCTTTAATATTTATACCTGGATTAAAAGACATTAGATATACAGATATACCAGTATTATTACAAATTATTTTTAAAATGTGTCCACAACTTTTTCAAACATTGGGACTGGTTGATGCAACACTAGGAAAATTTGTTGTGATTAGCTCTGGGTAGGGGAAAAATTTGATACTATGTATTGATGCTGTTGTAGTAGAAAATTCTAGCATTAGAATGAGAGAGAGTGCTGTTATTCCAACAATATAAAAGCAATATTTAACAGTAAAAAAAAAAAGTTGTGTAGGACTTTATTTTATTACATTTTATTAGATATTTAAAAGATGTAATTACAGTAGCCTATAGTGTTAAATGCTTTAATGTAATGACTTTCTCTTGCAGGTTATGCCAGTCTCTGTCTTATGTAAAGATTTTATAAGCAATTATCCACAAAAGAAAGGTTTGTTTGCAACATGGACAGAGGAAGTACACTGTAGAATCGTTATCAAAGAATGTTTACGGGTTTGTATATTATTGTTTTAAATGTTATTGTTGTGACTCATTTCTGAATATAAATAGGATATTTTTGGATATAATTCTAGCCCTTAAAATATGTTGATTGCCGAACTGTTTTTATCTTTTGCAGGCTGAAGCCGCTAAAGTTGAAAATCAAATAATATCAGCATTAACAGATTCTAATGTGGCAGTTAGAATGGCTGTAATCAGTACATCCTCCTCCTCTAGTGCTGCAGATCATCTAACCTTGGTAATACTTATATTTATTTATAATAATAAAAATAATGTGAGTAATAAAAATCCACAATTATATTGTAAATATATTACTATGTTAAAAGAACCAAAGACTTTCGAACACCTGAACGGTGTTCCTCATCAGTGTTGACGTCAACACTGATGAGGAACACCGTTCAGGTGTTCGAAAGTCTTTGGTTCTTTTAATATAGTAACATATTTACTATATAATTGTGGATTTTTATTACTCAGATTGTTTTTCACGAAATTGTGAACCTATTAACAATAAAAATAATATATAAAAATCTGATAATTGTGAGAGTCACTAAAGTAGTGAAGAAGTCCTTAATGATATCACTTTAAATATATATTAAAAATATACATAAAGCAAGAACTTTTGAGAACCTGCTCGATGTTTCTTCTCTTTATGACTAAAGGAGTAAAGTTACCATTGAAGTAAAAGGTTTTGAGAAAAAAAAATTTTTAAGAGTTCAAAAAGTGTTGTTGACAGAAGAAAACCAGCTGTAATTTGAAGATGGCCAGTACATACTTAACTACAGAATTGGCTGTCTTTACACTACAACTGGTTTTCTTGTGTCGGTAACACTTTTTTAACTTGGAATTGTAAGGTTACTATCAAAGTAAAAAGTTTTAAAAGGAAGAATGTTAAGTGTTAAAAAAGTGTTGTGGACACAAGAAACTGGTCTTAATTTGAAGACAGCCAATTCCATAATTCAGTAACTATGGAATTGGATGTCTGCAAATTATGACTGGTTTTCGTCTGTCAACAACACTTTTTAAACTCTTAAGTTTTTTTTTTTTTTTTTTTTCAAAACTTTTTATTTCGATGGTAAATTTACTTTTTAGTTAAATTGAGGAGGAGAAGAATCGAGCAGCTTCTCAAAAGCTCTCATATATATTTTTAAGATATATTTACAATGACATATTTGTAGATTTCTTCACCAATAATAACACCATTGGAAAGGATGGCACTTTATGCCATTGAGCCTATACAGTAAACCCCCCCGTATTTGTGTGGCATGCATACCACAACCCCGCTAATAGTTAAAATCCACGAATGGTTAACACCCCCCCCCTCTAAAAGCACTTATAACTGCCTATCTTGAAAGTTCAAATACCAAATGTATACCTTCAACTAGCATCCATATCAAATATACCTTAAACTATTATCATATTGCTGTATTAATCTTTGAAATGATATTATTAATATGATTTCAAAAGTCATCTTAAACAGCTTACCCCTAAAATATATACGTCTTACCCCTAAAAATTTATACATACATACTTCTAACCCTTCCAGCCAATAACAGAGAGAGAGAGAGAGAGAGAGTATATCTTTCTGTCAACCACTCTCCCTTTCTATCTATCTATCTATCTATCTATCTCTCTCACATTCTGAGTATCCCGTGGTGAGAGAGAGAGATTTTCAGGATCCTTCATAGCTATTTTATTTGACCACCAAGTGGGGAACATTTTCTACCCTTCGCTGTCAATATGTCAAGATAAATTGACAGTTATATTACAAGCCCCCCCTCACTCCAAGCTCGGAGAAGACTGGGAATCGATATGTTTTCTTTTGAAATTTTACATAATTTACTATAGAAATGCATAAATGTTGTAATTATAGCATGGAAAATATGAAAAAATTAATAAAGTGACATCATGTTTATGATTTTTGGCGATTTTCAGTGCCGAAAATTGCCAATTTCCACTTATCGGCATCGATAATCGGGTATTGGCGCCGATACATACCTAACAGCAGTGCCGATCTCCAGTTATCAGCGTCGATAAGCCCAGAAAATCGTCAATTTTCGGTTATCGGCGATTTTCGCTTATTGTCAGGCTGTCGGAACAGGACCCTACCGATAACTGGGAACTGCCTATAAGCATATACGTTACATATGCATAAAAAATCTCAGTGACAGAGAGAGAGAGAGAGATATGAAATACAAAGAACATAATCTAGATTAGTAGATGAGAGAGAGAGAGAGAGAGAGAGACTGACACTCTTTGGCCAGATGGTAACCACTCCCTTTTTTTTATGATGACAGTTACGCCTTCATCCCTCCCCCTAAGTTGGATACAGAAAAAAGATCAGGGATTAAACTAAAATCTTGATAATTCACTATATTTTCTTTAATGCTTTGATATTTTGCTTTGTTTACATTAATATTAATATTTAAAAACTAGTAAATCAATTATTTATCATACAAAACAAATAAACATACATATTACATATGCATAAAAACTCTCTCTCTCTCATCTCAGTAAGAGAGAGAGAGAGAGAGAGAGAATTATTATTTTCATTATTTAATGTTATTTAATCTTGTTAAACTTAACATTTGAAAATCATTATTTTATCATAAAATGTATATGTAAGTACAGTACAGTATTTAGTCACAAAAATAATATAAAAATACAGAATATTGCTCTATGAAAAAATCTGCAAATGGTGAAGTTTCCCTGTGAGTAATTTTTAGAAAAGTTCCACAGAAAATTCCATGAATCGCCAAGTCTGCGGATTGTGAGAACACAGATCTGGGGTTTGTACTGTATTACACCATCTTATCAGCAGGTAAATTATAAAGCAGCTGTTTGTAGTTCATTTATTATCCTGACGTTTTGGTAGTTGACGCTACCATTTACAAATGGTAAATGGCACCGGTGGTACATACATGGAATATTCACACCAGAAAACAAGTTTTCAAAGAAGGGAGACAATTTCTGATGCGATGGTCATGGTCAGGGAGCTCTCCTATTGGCTGTGAGTCTGGCTGAGTGACAAATGCTGACTGGCTGGTGGTGGGGGCTTTGCTTGCTGGGCTCACCACTTGAGGAGTAGGGCAGCTATTGCATTATCTGAGGGGCATGGTCAGAAGAAGGAGAGTTTCCAGAGCAACATTTTTTGTGGGTTTCCACCAAAGAATGGTGAGGGCCTCCTCGTAATGGAGGCAGTGGTGGTCCATGTTGCTGTCGAGGATTGTGGTATCACTCACAAACTGCTGGCATTGGGATCCATTCCTGTGTTTCCTCATGCTCCCCTTCATGTAGATGGATGGAGGTCCTCTTAGAGAGGTGGGTTGTAATTATACCAATGTTTGAATGGTGGCATCCATTCTCGGGGCACAGTGTTTGGTAGATACTCCCCTCCTCTCCATGGGATCACTGCTGATGGCGGGACTGTTCTTCATGAGGTACTGGGCGGTCCTCCTACTCCAATCCTTATAGGGGTGGTATACTTACAGTGCATGAGGGAACACGTCAACACCCTCCAACGCCAGCAGGTCGTGGGGAATACCACAATCCTTGACAGCGACACAGACCACCACCACTGCTACAAGGAGGCCCCTCACCATTCTTCAGTGGAAACCCACACTTAATGTTACTCAGGAGACCCTCCTCCCAACCACTGTCAGGAGAACAACCGGGGCATGCCCCTGAGATATCACAACAGTAGCTCTCCTCCTCGAGTGTCAGACCAGTTAGTAGAGCTCCCCAGGCACCAGCCAATCAGTGCCTCTGTCACTCAGCCTTTGTAATTGGTAGTGTGTACTATTGAAGTCAAGATGATAAATGAACTGTGGATAACTGCTTTAAAATTTGCCCACTAAAACGAAGAAACTTACACGCCAGGTTCAGAAGGCCCAATATAAGCTCAACAGCATACAGAGTATTCTTCCAAGATATTCCACAATAATAATAATATAATAATATTAATATTAATATTAATAATTATTATTATTACAGGCAGTCCCTGGTTATGGGGGGGATGCTTGTGTTCCAATGGCGTGACGATAAGCGACAATTGCTGATAACTGAAAAACGGCACTTAACGGTGCCAATAACTAGAGATCAGTGTCTCTGTTAGGTATGTATCGATGCCAGTACCCGAGTATCAGCGCCAATACGTAGAAATCAGTGCATATCGGCACCGAAAATCGCCAATTTTCGTCTAGACAAGCATTGTAAAACCGGATCGCCAATAACTAGGGACTGCCTGTATTTTTTTCTTTTTACTGTATTATTATTATTATGCACTTGTTCCCTAGTAGATTTTAGAGGCCAGCCTGTATCCATTTTTTGAATTACCTCTTGTCAAATATTTCATCACTTTGCTTGAGTCTTATCCTCAGAAGAACTAAGGAAAGGTGTAATAATATGGTGTCTTGCAATAGTCAACGTTGTGGCTGTCATGGGAAGAGTTTGCTCATATTCTTTTATTCACTGAAAGTGTGTAAGTTTATGCAAAGTTATTTTTATTTTTATAATTTGAATAAGGAGACCACTAGGTCACATTTTATAGACATTCATAGGGATGAGCCAGTCCTTACTGCTAAAGTTTATACAATACAGTACATGCATTTTATCATCATCATCATTTCCATCATCTTCAATGTTTTACATGTAACAATAAAGTAGAAAATATCTCAGAGACCAGAACTAACAAAAATTGAATGAGGTGCACCTGCATGGTATACTGCTGCACTATGCTATTACTGTATAGCCTCAATATTTTCTATCATATTTTACATTTTGCTTCCATTTTTTATGGTAAATGCACTGTGTAAGAAAAGCCATTGTACATCTGATTCTAACTCCATTCAACAGTCTGTTGAGAGAATATTGCTGCAGGCTCCTCAGCAAGATTACTGTGATGTATGTATGCATATGTCAGATATGCAGTATCAGGTTTTGTACAAATTAAAATTATATTTGTTTTGTGCAACATTTATGCCTCTCAGAAATATTCAAAGTTACTGCCATCAAAGGTGATAGAAGCATCTCACAACAAAAGTGCAGGAAGGTAGGTTAAATTGTCAGGGGGCAAAATTAGAAAATGAAGATAGGAATGTAGCTACAGTAAAAGAAAATTAAAAAATGTGATAATAATGTGTAGTAGTAGCTGTGGGTTGGCATGGGTTTTTGCAGACTGTAGCTTTCGTGAAGTCAAGAACATCAGAGAGTGGATATCAGAGACCAGTCATATAAGAATTTACTATAAGCAAGTTAGGATATGGGTGCATTAACAGAATAGCCATTGCTTAATAAATAATTATTTTTCAGATGTGTGCAGTGACAATATTTCAAGGTTTGGTATTTTTGGCATGTATGATAACTGAGAATGACTCAACAGGGCTGAGACAAGAAAGGGAGCTGCAGAGGACCAGCATAGACACAATGAGAGTACTTGCAGAAAAGTAAGAATGATTGCTATTGTTGTTCATGCTATTAAATTTTAATTCAACTCTTCTCTCTCCATTTTTAAAGAGAGGACCAGGTTGAAATCCAAATGTTTCAATTTTCACATAATTTTTGTGTTGATGAAATGGTAAAGTATCCTGGTTGGGACTGGAGTTCATATTTGATCTTTGGACTTAACATGGATATTGCTGATGTAATGTGTCATATTAACAGCTTAAGAGCACAACCACTATCAAAGGAACAGTCTGTGGCTTCCATGGGATGTGCTGTAATTTGGCTGACCAGGGTGTTTGGTGGGGATGATTTTTTTTTTTTTAATCCGTCTCAAAGAGCAGGTTAGGCTTACACTTGTTCCATAATTTTGTTGGTTTTTTTTTTTTGTTTGGAGCAAGCTACAAGGTTGATAATTGAGAGAGCATTCTGGCTTTGAAGGAAGGTCTTGCTCTTAATATTTGCAAACTTTTATTTTTATTGCTTTAAAGTAATGAACATATTTTAAGGGCTAGAAAGCAAAGGCCTCTATGTTTGCTACCTCCAGCATATTCAGGTCACTGTTTCAATCCAACTCCATTTCACTGCTATATTCCTTTCATCTCACATCAGTTCATCGATACTCACCACCACGCAAAGAACTTTGCAATCTTTTGGATGAATGTATTGTTCTTAAATCTACCAGCTTCTGGGTTACATCAGGACTAGAACATTTTCAAGTCAATAGACTATTAAGAAATAGTTTAACAAGACCACTCGACCACATTGCTAGATTCAGTGCTTACCTTTAGAATTTGTTCTCAAATGAAAAAAGAAAAAGTAGTAGGGTAAACTTAAGGAAAGTAGAAGGTGGAAAGCAGTGTTACTAGGGCTAAAGAGATGCTGCACAAACCACTACCATCGAAAGTGAGGAGCAGTGTACATTGTAAGTTGCAGATCAAGTAAATGTATAATTTTTTCTTTTATTTTGTGTTTGCAGTCCTATAAGGAAATCTTGAAGTAATCAAAAACATATCAACACAATCCACGTTTGTCTTGGTAAGCTTGTCTACGTATTATCATCAAACCATGGCTGGTCATTTGTCCTGAATTTGATGGCCTTTGTAGGGACATACCTTATTAAAGTAGCCATCAGCATTTCATTTAACTACTTGGGATCAGGATCTGATACTGCATCTGAAATGTTAAGTTTGACAAGCTTCAATAATGCAATCCCAGTTGGCTCTAGATTTCAGCCAGACCATTCTCCCAGTGGTGGCATTAGGAATATACTGATTGATAGATACATCCCAATGGCACAGTGATCGGAAGTGCCTATATATTCGCAGACTTTGGACTTGACAATGGCTGGAACATCTGTGAACATGAGGTCTAATCCATTACCAGAAATATGTGTTGGTTCCTTAGTTAGCTGGACAAAATTGTACGGTACACAGAACTAAAGAGCAGACTGGCCATGTTTTCCATGGAATTTGAATTTAACCACTCACTGTGCTTTGCATTACAGTCTCTGCAGGTAACAAATGAAGTTTTTGAATCCTTTGACTGAGCCAGACTAATCCTTTCCGAGAGACAGTTATACATACGCTCATCGATATTTTGATTGCGGTAAACAGCAAATACGTAAACATTGTAGAGCTTACTGAAAATTTTAAAACAAAGAACTTCATGGCAACTGCACTCCAAATTTTACTTGTGGTAAATAGGTCATCCAGACTTATTCTATACAGCCATATCTTGCATGTGGGATGTTACGATGATAAATATAGTCAGGGCCATCATCAAACTCTGCTATTAAAAACTCAACGTTTGACTTGGTACTACTTGCAAGTGTCTCAGATAAAAACACCAAGTGGTAGTTATGGGCACTGCTGTGGAGATCAAGAAGGTTTGACCTTAAGCCCTTAATATTTGAGCAAATTATTCAATTTTTCTTACTGCAATAAGTAACAGGCCCATGGTTCAGCTCAGTGTTTTCTGAAAGAATCAAAATTAACAACATAAAATCAGTATCAGAACTAGTAAATAGACTCATAACAACAGTAATATTGTAAAAATCAACAGAACAGTAAACAGTAATATATTATTTACATTAATTTTAAAAATTCCATTAAAAGTATAAATAAACCTGACTATATGTCATAGGAAAAAAACGCCAGAAGCAACTTGTCAACAAGGTTGGGCCGACACACCTTGTAAGGCAAATAAGAAACCCACCAGGTTTGCCACAACCACAACAACTGGGGGAGGACAGTCAGGATGGATTTAAAAATTATAATAAGCTCAAAAAGAAAAGATTAGGTAAAGATGAAGGCACTTGGCTAATAATCCACCAAGCAACTTTTCTTTCTCATCAGCCTGTCCTACACTTTGAAGAAACAGGAAAGTGAACAAAAAAAGAGGAAAAATGCCTGATTGTACCCTCAAGCAAGGGAACAAAAAAGAGGAAAAATGCCTGATTGTACCCTCAAGCAAGGGAACTCAAACCCAAGACCATGGAAGGCCATGGTACAGTGGCTATGGCACAGTCCAAGGTTGGAGAACAAGGACTGTATTCAGTGTAACCTTCGCTTAGGAGGTTGCCTACCAGGGCTAAAGGGTCCCTTCTGTCCAATGGTTTGATTTCAGAGTGTCCCTCTGAAAGAGTTGCCTGCCAAGGCTAAAGTCTTCTACCCTAACTCATGTGAATGTTGCTAAGAAAAGCCACATTATCCCACTACCAGTGGCTTTTATCAGTGAAACAGAAAATTTTTCTCTAGAAGTGTTTCATGTCTTAGCTTCCAACAGAGATCTGTGCAGTGAGGATTTAAAGATTGGTTCCGTCTGATTGTATGTTAGTTTTATAAGTTAGTCATTATTTTATTTTCTGCATTGATGAAGTGTATGGGTATTGCAGAATGTATAAAAAGAAAGCACATGTTTAATTTTATAAGATGTTTTTATAGCATAGCATTACTTATGTTTAAAGAGTATGTTATTGTTGTGACGTCATAGGAAGTGACGTCACAGGACGAAAAATGGCGGGAGGGAGAAAATAAAAACAAACAAGAAGCGGGAGTGTTGAAAGCATGGTGGAAAGAGGTAGAGAGAGCTCTCTGAAGGTTAGGTCGATAATGGTTGGGTTGTAAGTCTGTTGTGGTTTTTGTTGTAGAAAGCTGGATTGCATAGAGTAAAAAGAACAACGTGAACAGGTGAGTGGATCACATAATTGAATGATTTAGTGATAGGTTAGGCTAGAAAAATTTTCAAGTGGTAGCAGAGCGTGGTTCGTTAAAAATGGACGGATCTGATGGTAAACTTTGGGAGATGAAATGGAGGAGAGACTGTCCGAGATTTAGCGGGGCACAGGGCGATTATAAAGGATGGAGAGGACAAGTCGAAGATTGGCTTGTGGTGTGTGGAGAAGAAGTGAAATATCCGGGGATAGAGATAAGGATGAGCTTAAAAGGGAAAGCTTTAGAAGTAACAGAAGGAATAGATAGAGATGAACTTAAGGATAGCGAGGGTTCAAAGATAATCCTGTCCAAACTAGATGAAGTGTATCTAAAAGATACGTTAATGGAAAATTACAGTAAAATGAAAAACTATTTTAAAATAGAAAGAGAATCTAGTGAAAAGATGAGAGATTTTATAATTAGGTATGAAAAGGCAGAGTCAGAGTGTAGTAGGGCACTAGGGAAAAGCATGCTTGAAGGGGAAGCAAAAGGTTTTCATGTACTAGAACAATCGAATCTCACAGAAGATCAAAACAAATGGTATTAGCAGCTTGTGGTCGAGAAAAGTTGGAATATAAAACAGTGTCACAAATAATGAAAAGAATATTTGAGGGATTAGGGAATAGAGAGGAGGGGGAATGGTTAGGATCAGAAGGTTGTGAGAATTTTGGGAAAGGGTGGAAAAGCCAAAGATATCGGGGAAAGGTGAATCGAGGTAGAGGTGGAAGAAATCCTTTAAATAGAGAAGGGAAAGTAACACTGTGTGCTATATGCAAATCGGAATGGCATTGGGCCAGAGATTGTCCTCAGAATTTTCAGAATAAGAAGAAATCAGAAACTGGACAAGAAGAAGAAAAAGTTTATATAGGAAAAGTTAGCAAAATAGAAGAAGAATCTTGGGAAGAGGTTGATGCAATTTTAGACACAGGATGTAAGTCAACAGTTTGTGGGAATTGTGACTAGCACGCATTGTTGTGGGTTTGAATCAGGAAGAATTGAGGAGAATGAATGATACTAAGAAAGAGTCTAATAAAGTATTTAATTTTGGTGAGTCATCATACAAGTCGAAAGGAGTAATGGAAATACCGGTGATATTGAAAAACAAAAGTTTTATTTGAAGACAGAAATTTTGCAGGGTGATGTACCATGGTTAATAGGTAAGAAAACCATGAGTAAAATGGGGATGACCATAAATTTAAAAGAGAACTGTGTTAAAATAGAAGTATTAGGGGAAATGAAGGTAAAGTTACGAGAAGACAGACAGGGCCATTTAAGAATACCAATTTTGAGGAGGAAGGTAGAAGAAGAATTATTATTGGAGGGTGGAAGGAAAGAGCCTAAGGGAAATTAAAGGTACAATGATGAAGTTACATCTACAATTTGGCCACGGAAGTGGAGATAAAATATGGAAGCTAACAGAAGAAGCACAGTGGAGTGACGGTTTGGGAGAGAAGGAAAAGAGGAAATAAAAAGTTACTAACTGACTTAATCGCAAGTTGTGAAGTATGTAAAAGATATAAAAGAAATCCAGCTAAACCAGTAGTGGGATTTTCTTGGAGTAAGACATTCAATGAAGTTGTAGCAATGGATGTGGGAGAGATAGAAGAGAGAAAGTTCTTGGTAATGGTAGATATGGCAACAAGGTATTGTCAGGCTTTTTGGATAAAAGACAAGAAACCAGAAACTATTATAAAGACTCTTTTTGACGGGTGGTTTGCGATATTTGGGGCACCTTCTAAAATATTATCAGACAACGGGGGAGAATTTCAAAATGAAAAAGTAAGGAGGATGGCAGAAAGATGGAATATTAAAGTATTAGCCACAGCATCAGAATCTCCATGGAGCAATGGATTGTGTGAAAAGACAGTAGGCATAATCAAAGAAAGCTTAAGAAAGATGAAAGATGATGAGGAAGTGGATTGGTCCATAGCATTAAGATGGGTAGTGAGTGCCAGGAACTGCTTAATAAATAATGGTGGTTTCTCCCCTAACCAATTAGTATTTGGGAAAAATCCTTCCTTGCCTAATTTAATGGGAGAAGAAAGTTCAAGTCCTGCAAGCAGAGAGAAAGGTATGGAAGAAAGCATAGTAAGGGATACACTAAATGCAATGCATAAGGCCAGAGAAGTGTTTATCAAAAATGAGTCTTGTAATAAAATAAGAATTGCTCTAAACAAAAATGTCAGAGAACATAAATTTGAAGAAGCAGTAGTGGGAGACGAGGTATTCTATAAGAGAGAAAATGAAAATGAATGGAGAGGACCTGCTCAGGTAGTGGGAGTATCAGGTAAAACAGTAGTGGTTAAACATGGGGATTCTCTAAGAGAAGTAGCGAGAATACATGTTACTAGGATTCAAAGACTATCACCAGAAAAGGAGAAGATACTTAAAGTAGACAAAACACACACTGTGAAAGATGAATCCCTTGCATCAAAGGAAGGGAATATAGATGAGCAGGAAGGAAAGATGATAATTGGCTGGAGAAGGAATGCTGATGTAGAAGAGACTATAGAAAGAGATTTGGCAGAGGAAACACTGGAAGATGAAGGGAAAGTGAGGTAACAGAAGAAAGTGAGTTAATAGAAGAGATACCCAAATTCAGAAAGGGAAATAGAGTTAGAGCTATAAACAAAAATACAGGACAAGTAGAAGAGTGGACGATATTGAGCCTTGCAGGGAAAAGATCAAGCAAATCTTGGGCTGATTCATACAATGTAGAAGACTCACAGTCAGGTGACAAGGGATGGGTTGACTTAAGAGATTATAGTCATGTAGAAAAATTGAAGATGAAGAAGAGGTTTTGCTAGGATTCGAAAATAGAAATGTAATTGAAGCTAAAGAAAAGAACTACAAAGTTGGAGAGAAAACAAGGTATATGAGGAGGTAAATGACATTGGACAAAAAGCTATATCTACAAGATGGATAGTAACTGAAAAGGTAAAAGGTGGGGAAAGGATATGTAAAGCAAGATTGGTAGCTAGAGGTTTTGAAGAAGAAATGGCTGAATGGGAAAAAGATGCTCCTACATGCAATGCCGAAATTTTAAAATTTTGTTTGACAGTAATAAAACTGAAAGATTGGAATTGTTATACGTTAGATGTAAAAACTGCATATCTACAGGGTGATGAAATACAACGAGAGAGGTATATTTAAAACCACCTAGTGAAGATGGTTGGAGTGGATTATGGAAATTGAAGAAAACTGTTTATGGGCTCAAGGATGCAGCAAAGGCATGGTATTGTAAGGTGGTAAAACTGGTGGAGGAGCTTAAAGGCGAGAGGAGTAGATTAGAACCTAATATATTCTTTTGGAAAAAAGACAATAAATTGAATGGTATTTTATGTACACATGTAGATGATTTTTGCTATGGAGGAACTGAAGGATTTTTAAAGGAAACAATTGGGAAATTGAAAGGGAAATTACAAGTAGGAGAACAAGAAAGTAAAAGTTTTAAGTATAGAGGAGTAATAGTAGAGCATAAGGAAAATGGAATTTGTCTTAATCAGTGGCAGTATATAAATTCTATAAGAGAACCAGAAGCCAGAAAGATTTACAGGTAATAGAGTATTAGGACAAAAGGAGTTAACAGAATATAGATCAGTGGTAGGACAGTTGAATTGGGTATCGCTACATACTGTGCCAGAAATATCATATGATGTTAGTGAATTAAGTAAAGCTTTTAAAGAAGGAACGACTCAAGATATGAGAAAGCTGATTAAGATAGTGAGAAAAACTAAGTGCATAATGGGAGAAGTGATAATAAGTGAGTTAGAAGAAGAAATGATTTATTGGGAAGCCTATGCAGATGCTTCATTCGGGAATATTGAAGATGGTCATACTCAATTAGGTTATGTGATATCATTGACAGATGGTAAAAGGAGAAGCCCTATATGGTGGAAATCCAGAAAATCTAGAAGAGTAGCAAAGTCCACCATTGAAGCAGAAGCTCTGAGTGTTGGGGAGGCCATAGAAGGATTGATATATTTCAAACATTTGTGGGAAGAGATAGTAGGAGGGAGAAAATTAGAAGCACTGGTGAAAACTGATAGCAAAACCCTAATGACTGCAATAAAATCAAGTACCGGAGTAAGTAGTAAGAGATTAAAAATTGATATTGCAGCAATAAGAGAAACAATAGAATCTGGAGAAATAAGTGAGGTGAGATGGATAAAAGGAAAGCATCAGATAGCTGATGTATTGACCAAAGCTGGAGTTTCTGGGGAAAGCATTAGGAATTATGTAGAGGGTAAAGAATTGGAGAATAATGGAGATTAGAAGGGATTAGGATAAGAAAAGGCTGGAGGGGAGGGAGAAGGAGATAAGTGTGATTGTATGTTAGTTTTATAAGTTAGTCATTATTTTATTTTCTGCATTGATGAAGTGTATGGGTATTGCAGAATGTATAAAAAGAAAGCACATGTTTAATTTTATAAGATGTTTTTATAGCATAGCATTACTTATGTTTAAAGAGTATGTTATTGTTGTGACGTCATAGGAAGTGACGTCACAGGACGAAAATGGCGGGAGGGAGAAAAATAAAAACAAGCAAGAAGCGGGAGTGTTGAAAGCATGGTGGAAAGAGGTAGAGAGAGCTCTCTGAAGGTTAGGTCGATAATGGTTGGGTTGTAAGTCTGTTGTGGTTTTTGTTGTAGAAAGCTGGATTGCATAGAGTAAAAAGAACAACGTGAACAGGTGAGTGGATCACATAATTGAATGATTTAGTGATAGGTTAGGCTAGAAAAATTTTCACCGTCATCACTTGTAGGTTTGCTTTTTTGTCATCATGATTTGGATATTTATGACCAAATTTAAATTTGGTAGTTATGGTAACATTTACAATGATGATGGTAAAAGTAATGATAACTTTTCCATATTGTATACCAAGTTTAACTGTAGATATTCAGTATGAATGAATGACTGCAAAAAAGGCACTTCAAGTTGTAAAGAAATGTTTTAATGAAATTCTAATTTTCTGTCTCCTTTTCTTTCCAGGTTTGAGATTGACTGGAGGAAGTGCTTCTTATCTATTTGTCTTTTACATGTACTATGTAAAACCTTGAAGGTGACAAATATTTCTACACAGGTCAGTCTCCTCTAGAAATCTATTTTTTTTTTATGAAACTATTAATTTTCCATGCAAGCATATATGCTTATACAGACCACATTTGTGATATTTAAATGTCCCAGATACAATATTCTTTTGTTTACCAGAGAGGAAATGAATAGTATTAGTATTGCTTATGCACCACCTGGATCCTCAGATCCACAAGAAGTCAAATGCCTCTTTTTGCACAGTCTGAAATGTTAATTGTGAGGTCAGTAATGTTAGGAGGGTAGTGCTTTTATTATTAGTGGGTTAATATGAGGTAAATCTTTTTTAATGAAAAATCTGATTTTTTTTTAATGCAAATTTAGCATCAGTATATATGCTACAAACCAGCACCTGTAAAAGCACATTGTGATAATTCTGTATATGTGAAACTTTATTATTTTTTCCTAGTCAGTATCTCCTTACATTTTCACATAGATAACAGTAAAAATTTATGGTTCCAGGTGAAGTTGATCACCTTAAAAGCGATGAAGTCATGCATTGTAGGTTTTATTCCTCCATCTATGGCAATGCTCATGAACAGTGAGAAGCAAGAATCAAATAGTGTGGAGCATATGGGTAGTGTAAGTGTATTTGTTGTTTTAGTTAAATTAAAATTCTCATAGATCATTTTAAAAAAAAATTTGTTAGGTGTTGATATTTAATTGGGTAAAAATGGATTCATTACTTATTATATAGAGCTTCTGATATTATACATTATTTTTGGGGGAATGTTTAGAAATTTTGCAGGGAAATGTGTTTGAAAAGTGACATAATATATGTTGGACTGAAATTGTCACAAGTTTAGATAGACTACCTCACAAAAGAAAGTAATTGTATTATTTAAGAGAGACATATAAAGTTTTGCAAACAAAATTAATATTTTTCACTAAAGCTCATTACTGTATTTATAAGTAACTCACATTCAAAAACTTCAAATGACCTCAGACATTGTAGGCATATGTAACTTATGATTTTAAGCTAATAGTTGAAGGAATTTCTTGAAAATTTTGCCTGATATTTTTCAAATAATGCTAAGTAAAGAGGCATAAGGAAACCATAAAATTTGCCATCTAAGTTAAGTTGATGTACACTTGGCAAGGAAAGTGAGGATACAGTTTTCATTAGATTTCGTTCATCGAATTTTTATTTTTTTCTTACAGAAAACACGTAATCTCGGTAAATTTACTCTAGAATATGAAAATACAATGCAAATTATATCATATATGTTAAATCTGCAAAACAAAAACGTTCAGATACTTAAAAACGCCATGCATGTCCGAGGTAATCAGAATTTCTCGGATGACTTCGTTCATAGAGATCTAAAAGATAGTGCGTGGACATCTCGGTGTAGTACTGTTTATCAGAACAGCAGTATTTACTCGATTTCCGTCATGATCAGGCTTATTATTACATCAGCATACAAGGTAATGATAATTTTTACACATTCATATTTGTATTTCATGGTGTTAAAAGTCAGCTGGAATTAATGGCAGTAAATGTTGTGACAGCTAAGGTAGGTTGACCAAATCTATTTAAATCCGCAAGAGCGTTCTCTATGATGTGCGGAGCAGCGCGGGAACTTCGGCGGGAAAACACAAGTAACTGGATGTTTCTTGACGTTGCCACAGTTTCTCTTTCTCTCCGTTGCTAAAACATGCTATACAAATATAGTATTGCTCAATCTCTAAAAGAAAAAAAATAATGAAATGAGTAGCTCTACATATAGGCCTAGACTTACACAATAGCAGACTCTCTCTCTCTCTCTCTCTCTCTCTCTCTCTCTCTCTCTCTCTCTCTCTCTCTCTCTCTCTCTCTCTCTCTCTCTGTCATCATAACATTGAATTTGTTCCTTTATTGTTCCCCATGTTTTTTGTTGGACATTGCTCAAATTTAACTCTTGATTTCATTATGGAAGGTCACGTTTCTGATTATGCAAGCATTCCGTTCATTGTGGTCTCGTAAATTCATTGGTGTAAGGTTACTTGGTAGGTTATGTTGAAAAATGTTTTATTTTGCTCAGAACTGTCGCTGCAAATTACAACTTGAACGAATGCTGTAAAGCTTAGTACTGCATTTAAGTATCAGTGATTTCAGAATGGTAGAATATGATTGAAAGGTATAGGAGGTCAAGCAAAAAACAAACACAATAAGACTGAAACTCCTCCCCTTTCTAAAGTTGCCAGATGTCGCATTATTGAGCAATATATGTCCAAAGATTTAAAAAAACTGTATCCTAACTTTCCTTGCTGAGTGTACATGTATTGCACTGCATATTATGTATTATTACAGTGAAACCTCGCTTTAGTGGATTAATAGGAGGAGAAGGTCATCCTTTAAAGTCGATTGTCTATCAAAGTGAAGCATTGTTTTTTCATGCCCTAAGCAATGTTTATTGGTAGGCTAGCCTCAGCCTAGGTGCGATAACCACCGACATACATGAAAAGATTGACATTATGAAATAAACTGATAATAAAGATAATAAAACCATTTTTGCTTTGTATATTATTGGCATATCTTCATAATAAATAGCCTGTTCAAGGAATCCATAACAGTGAAATCAACGTTTATCTGCGCGGTGCCAGCTGACAAAATGTAAACATCGATGGTTGCGCTCACAGCAACCCTTATGTTTTGGTAACTTTTCAGAAATTTTAATGGTAGTGTAATTACGGTAGTAATAACATTTAGGATAACATAATATTCATTTTTCATTAAAAATTCATTTTCATTTTGGTGGTAAACCTTCAGAACAATTCAGTCATAATAATGAATAATAATTATCGTAATGTAAACATAAAACCATTTTTACCATATACAGTATACTATTGGCATATCTTCGTAATAAATAACCTATTCAAGGAATAATTCCATATCAAATTTCAGCTTTTATCTGTGCGAGGCCAGCTGACAAGATGTAAACATTGAGTTACGGTTGCGCTCACAGCTATCTTTATATTTCGGTAACTTTCAGAAATTTTAATGGTAGTGTAATTATGGTAGTAATAACATCTAGGATAACATAATGTTCATTTTTCATTAAAAATTCATTATCATTTTGGTGGTAAATAACTGTTTAGAACAATTCAGTCATACAAACGATAATTAGGTACAATAATTACCATACGTTATTGTATTGTTAGGGATTTGAGATTGGCAATGAGATGTAAACAAAACAGTGTTTCCCTTTTAGGCAACACGTGTAGGAAAAACATGATTAGAATTGGCTTTGTTATTTCGTTTATTTTGAATTTCTTAGGATATAATTTAGTAAGTAAAACTGCATTTGTAATAACATCAACTATACATAACCAGTACTTTATAAGATACCTGTTGTTGCAGAAGCTAGCCTATACGCAGATGGTTTGTTATTTATCAGTCATCTCATATTGCAGATAAGATAAATTCATGAAAATTTGCCATAATTTTTGACCTCCTCTTATCTAAATGTCGTCTTATACAGAGAAATATATGGTAAGTTCCAGCTTCGCACCAATGCTGAGGTTAGTGTGCAAGTAAACGTAAACAACAGCAGCCACTGCCCTTGGTTCCGGGTCCATTAAAGTGAGGTTTTACTGTATTTGAGTAGAAGCTTTCCCTTAAGTAAATTTGACAAAGAATATTGCCATACTGCAAGAGTTCGTTATATAACTGGTTTTTTCTTTTTTTATTATAAATTGCTTCTCTCTCTCTCTCTCTCTCTCTCTCTCTCTCTCTCTCTCTCTCTCTCTCTCTCTCTCTCTCTCTCTCTCTAACAAACACACACGCACACACACACTCCACTGTTTAAAGCTTTTTTTTTTTTAACTTTATAGCTGCATATCATTATTATGAAGAGTAGCTTATTGTGCAAGGGGGAATGGTATGCATTATTTTATGTAGGATCGCCTTTATTATAAAGTTCATGGAAAACTGAATACAGGTTGGATGTAATCCTGCGGGTGCTATACGGCCGTATTATGTTGTGTAGTTGTTACAGCTCCTTAATTTTTTTTCCTTTTTATTTTGTGTAATAGTTACAGAGTTTTAAAATATTTCTAGGTGTTGAGTGGCTGCTTATCTGATACAGAATGGGAGGTGCGAGATTCTGCCTTGGAAGTTCTCAATACTTGCATGACTCTTGCCAAAGACAGTAAGTCCATTTCTTATTTTCAAGGTGATTCAAAACTAACTTTTGTAGATATCACGTTTGTTTGTTCAGTTGTCATGTACATGCACCAATCTACTTGGAGTTCCAGATACATGAGTAAGCTATATTAAAATTAATGTGTATGTGATAAAGCAAGTCAAAAATTGAATTTGACAGTTATGAAGTTTTTTAATTTTCACTATGAAAGTCAGACTTCTGGAAATACTTCAGTAATATATTTTTTTTATTTTGTGTATCATATTTACTTGGTAATTTCAGTGCTGTGCTGGTACTTTGCTTCTGTTTAAAGCATTTTGAATCCTTTTAGCCTATCCTTTTTCTAGGTTGCATTATTTCCATCAAAAATGAAATATAAATGAACCTCAAAATATAGAACATATATCATTCATACTTTTTTCTTTAATTCACTTACACCTCCCTTCCATTGTTAAATTGTCTTGTCATATATATCTTTATATTTTAATTTTTGTTCTGGAAAAATCTTGAGAGAAATGAATGTAAACCTTTTACTCTATCTAAAACACTGGTGATTAAAAAGTTTTAAGGGGTTTGAGCGGCTTTTATGTGTTCATTTAGATTTACTTCCTTTTTTTGTAATATTGTATTTGTATTGAAACACAGTATAAGGAATTTGTTTTCCAAAGATTGCTAAAATAACAGTATGTATTGCAATCTGATGTAATTTCTGACAAAGTATATTACTCTTTAAAAAATTTGACCTAGGGAAAAGTTTTAGTAGCCACTATGAGTCCTCAAAGGAGTTACCCTGTATGATCCCTCTAGGGTTTCATTATGTATACCATACTGATTAATATCAAGAATTCCCTCATGCCAGTGTAGGCAGAAATAGTGCCATTATTAGTACAGTGATGGAGAATAAATGGACTTAAGGCAGGAAGTAAACTGATTTAGATTTTTTCTTAAACACTGGAAGTGTACTTGTTTGAGTAGGTATGTTGGGTATGTTAGACAACTGTAGCCTCTTCATTTTGCAGGAAGAGCATATGAATAAAGCACTTAGCAACCTTGTGATATGAATACAATTAAGAAGCGTTACAGTAATGATTTATCATAGTTCTGATTGTTACTATTGTGCAGCTATATATATATATATATTTCAGTATTGATGGCAAGTTATTGTATTATTAACTTACCAGGCAAACTTCTTACATTTTCTTGTTATTACTGTATATTATAACCTTTGAAGATATTGATGTTTCATCTTATATCTCAAATTCTATTATTGATAGGATATCCATTTTTTGCGGAGTGGCTCATTCGTTACAATTTGGACACAGTAGTGCTTGCTGCTCTGGAAGACATTGAAGGATATGTTCGAGCAAGTGCTTTTGGTGTCCTAGCATGTGTTGTATCTAATGAAAAGGTAATTTTATATGCTTTATTTCTGAAATAAGTTCAGAATGTTTGTTTTTTCTGTAATCTCCAGCACCCATGGTCCTTTTATAGGATCACAAGAATAAATACTAATATTTCATCAACAACTTATTCTTCTGAGATATATTTAATTAGTCAAAGATTTAGGTGTCTTAAATAGCACACCTAAGGTGAAGAACACATTCAGTTTTTCATATGATTCAGGAAATAGATATTTTGGTAAAAAGTACTCATATCTCATCCATATTTGTATATAGGATAAATGAATGTTCTGATTGTCCTTGCAAGTAGAATAAATCTTCTAAAATAATTTTTTTCAGATATATTATGCTCTCATTGAGTGGTCGTAAAATAAGAACTGTGGTCACTGTGGCTTCTTTTTTTTTTTTTTTTTTTTTTTTTTTTTTTCAATCTCTCCTCCAGTAATTGAACTAATAGATGGTGAGAACTTTGATGACGGGATTTAAGATGTTGAGCTTTATCAGTATGATAACGAAAGAACTAACACAACCAAAATGCAATAGAAAGAAAAGCTCATATTTGTCCTGGAAAAAAATTGAGCATAATTTCTTAATATTTACACCACCAACTGCTAATGGATCAGATAAAAGAATGAAATCCATGAAAGATGAACTACTTGGCAAAATCCCAAAATTACAGCACCAGTATGTTCAAATAGAACATCCAGATGCCCTTTGAAGGACGATAAATCCCTAAAGAAGGAAGATCATGGATCATATGATCATAGATTTGAAGACAATTTTTTTTTTTATGGTATATCAACAGTATTGCCACCGTTGATAGTAATCATCAGTCTGCCACCCCTGCTGGAGTATAAAAAGATGGTCAACCAACCATTAAAGGTAATAGTACCTGTTTCTCGGCCATATCTTGTCTCAATATAATAAATGTATGTTTCTGTGATTATGTTTTGGGGTTTTGCCATGTAGTTCATCTTTCATTGATTTCATTCTCATTTGCTCCATTAGCAGTTAGTTATGTAAATTTTAAGAAATTATGCTAAATTTTTTCCCAGGACACATCTGAGCTTTTCTTTCTTGTGCATTTAATGTGGCTTATCCTAAATGTTGCATTTATTTTAGATTTATATGAAGAGCTATTTTAGTTTATTCATAAATTTCCTTGATATTGTAATGATAAATTTATAGAATGTACATATTTTGTAAATGGAAATACTTTGACATTACAAGATTTCAGGAGGTCTATTACAAGAGCTTCTTAGCAGCTGTGTTCAGAGTCTGATCCCAGAAATTCTGATCAGCCAAAGGATATCTTCAAAAGTGACACCAAAAATAGATTTTCTTGTACTGGACATATTTTTTATTGAACATAGGGAGGAGAAGAGAAAATACACCTTTTGCAAGAAAAAGTGTTGAAAGTGTGTAAAATGTGCTCTTGATCTTTATATCAGGGATTTTTTAATCATTTGGCATTGAAAGTAATCTGTTGCTTATTTGGATTGGTAAATAAAAATAAACTTAGCCTTTATTTTTTGTCATAGTAATTTTAGTTAATGTGGATTAGTAAATTAAAAAAACTGTTTTTTTTTTTTTGTCTTATTTAAAGTGAAATATTCTTTTTTGGAATCATGTTTCTTGAACAAAGTGACCCAAGGTACTAGAAAAGGACCAGATTAAACTTAATTATTTCATAAAAAAATATTGTGATTAAAATTTTGTGTGCATTAAGTTGTTAAATATTGATGTGTAAAGAAGTTTTTTTATAATGAATTAAAAAAAATGGCAATTAATGTGTTAATTCAGTAGATTTGGTTGCAATGTAAAGGGGTGTTTTTTCTTTAATTCAATAGATCTGGTTGAAATTCAGCGAGGAAAACTTACAGCACAGGGCTTTAGCAGCCATACTGTGGGAGGGGGATGCTCCAGTGAGAAGGTCTGCCATGTGTATGGTCAGAGAGCTTCATGCAGCTAGCAAGTTTAGGTAAGACATCTTTAGCCATATTGTTCAACTGTATTTTAGATGTAAAGCTGGCATGTAGTGATTTCTAGTTTGGCAGTAGGTAGCTATAGGAATGTAATTTTATGCCTTGCCTTTTCTTTTAACATTGACTAAAATTAAGTAAGAATAAATTTGATAATTCTAGTTTTTCAAATCCTTTATTCATAAATGGCTCATGGATTATTTTTTGCAGATTTGTAGGTTTAGTAACTTATTGCTGCATCTTATACCTTCTCCAAAGTCAAGAATTTTGGTATGTGTCATTAGATAAGGTAATGGAATTGTCACAGTCTGAGGGGATGCTGGTAGGAGGAGAACTAAATGACACAGGAAAGGTCAGAACTGGTTAAAAGGCTGTGATGTGAAGACATACCTGGGGAGAAAGAAATCAGGACAGAGAAACAGTATTGGAATTCTGCTAGAGTCAATGGTTAAAGCAGCTAGCAACTGTTTAGGAAGCCTAGAGAGAAGTTTATAACATACAAGACTTAAGAAGCTGGTTTTCAAGTACAGTAAAGAATTTCACAATCAGGTGAAACATGCTAAACACAGCATAGACCGCTGTGAGTCTGTTTGATAGTGAGGGATGGAAAGAAGAGGTAAAGACAGTCAAAAGAGCAAACATATCAAAATGGAAAAGTGAAGAAGTCAAACGGGAAGTCAAAAGTGCAAACATATCAAAATGGAAAAGTGAAGAAGTCAAACGGGATGCCAAGGAAAAGTATCTGCAAAATATAACATAAAAAAGATAGTGGAAATCACTGTGAGATAATCCTACCAAAGGGTGCCAGAAGTGTGCTGAGTGGCATTAGGAAAGGGTTGTAGAGAAAGAGAGACTTGACAATGGAATTAAGATGTACAAAGGGCCACTGAAGAGAAGGAAAGAATCCTTTAAGCTCTGGGAGAGGACAAATAGGGATGTATACACAGAACAGGAGGTAGGATATAATGTGGGTGGCAAGGACAAAGGAGAGGCATTGGGAGCATTGACATAAAAATCTTAACACATTTTAGAGAAGAGAGAAAATATCATTTGGGTTGTAAAAATAAAAATGAGAAAACAAAGTAAAAATGTAAATGAAAAGGCAGTAAAATATAAATTTAAAAATCGTAAGTGTAACAGCACAAACCAAAAAAGCTGTAGGAAATTCTCTGATGCCAGTGAATGAGTTTGTGCTTTCCTACAAACCTACGAGTATGCACGCGATTGTGTTTGTCTTTTGGATTGTAAAAATAAAGAAAATTAGAAAATACAGTAAAAGTATGAATGAGAATAACATAAAATATAAATTAAAAAATTGTGTGTAACAACACCAACCAAAACAAGCTGGTGCAAGTTCGCTAACACCAGTGATTGAGTTTGCATGTTTGTTCGTACCCTAGGCACACAATTGCATTTATCTTTCGAGTTGTAAAAATAAAAATAAGAAAATACAGTAAAAATAAAAATGAAAATAGCATAAAATATAAATTTAAAAAATCATAAGCATAACACAAACCAAAACAAGCTGTAGCCAGTTCTCCGATGCCAGTGAATGAGTTTGTGCATTCGTACATGCCTATGTATAAGATTGCATTTATCTTTTAAACTGTGAAAATAAAAAAATTATAAAATTTGGTAAAAGTATAGATGAGAATGGCATAAAATATAAATTTTAAAAAATCATAAGAATGAAAACATGAACCAAAACAAGCTTTAGCAAGTTCTCCAATGCCAGCGACCAAGCTATTGCATTTGTACGTACCCTACGCACACAATTTCAGTTATCTTTTGGGCTGTAAAAATAAAAAATTAGAAAATACATTAATGAGAATAGCATGAAATAAATTTTTAAAATTCCAAGATGAAGAAAATGGGAATCCTGACAGCCCTTCACTTAACATGTCAGTGCACTTAGTTGCAAATTCCAGCTCATCACCTTGGAAGCAGCATTGATGAACATTCTTGTGTAAGTCACCAGAATTACCTGTACCAGTTGTACTGATTTACAGGGTATTTTAAAGGTAGGATGAGCTTGTTAACTGTATTCTAACCTACCCAGTCTGCAATCTGGGAAAATCATTAATTCCGGCACCCTGGTGGTCCCAGTGCTGCTGGATCAGTGATGGTTGACATGTATATAGAAGATTAATAATGCTTGTGCATGCTGTGAAAATATTGTACTGTGTACTGAATATAAGAGATGATATCAGTAGAGATTAAAAGTATTGTAAAATATCCGTGGAATACAATTTTCAGTACCCAGAATTTATGAGCAAATGGGAAGAAGAGAACAATAGACTGTTATTTTAGTAGGGCAGTGATTAGATATGGAATAACATTTCTGTTACCGTAAGAGTGCACTGTAGTGTTAAGCAGGAATTGAGAGGGCTGTTAAAAATAGCAGTTAATCGTTTGTGACATTTAAAGACTGCCATTAAATTAAAATTTCCCATCAGTAGAAAGAGCAAAGGCATATGATGCATGCAAAAGCCTGTGCTATTGTATTACAGTGGAAACATGGTCTCTTACAAGGAAAATGGAGATCTTGAAAAATGTCGCTAAAGAATGCTAAGATTCATAGCCAGAGTGCAATGTGAAGATAGCATTACAAATGAGAAGTGCAGAAAGTTGTGACCAGCGGTTGAGAAATACATCTCGGATACTAAGATATTTAGGACGTGCTGAGAATTTGAAGAACAGTTAGTCAGAAAAGCAGTAAATATGGACAAAGACTTGTAGAAAGGCAAAACAAATATAGGAATTGGGGATTAGTGAAAATCTAGACCTAATCGGAGTTTAGACTGAAAGTGCACAGGACATAAAAGAGTGGAGAGAGCTTATCAGGTTTCATAACAGCTCAGTCATTTTTGGTAGTAAGGTAGATAAAATAGACAATTATTTCAGGAATGTTTTCCTCCCTGTTCTGTCTTTCAGCCTTCCCTTGTACAAGAAAGATGTGCTTTTGATTATGCAGCTCAGAGACCTATATGCCATTTGGGAGAAATGTATGACCACCCGTTTAGGCTAGATGTGTTTTGTGAAGCTGTGGAATTACATGTTTCTGTGTTAACATCATTCATATATACCAGATTTTTCATCATCCTTTCCATGTCAAGAGATGCATCAGAAACAAGCATCTTATGGGCAAAGATTGTAAGATTATTTGATGTATCTAAATTATTTTTTGTGAGTAATTTAGTTAATTTATACCTGTTTTGTTTATCCCAGTCTATCCTTGCCATAATCCTTGTATTAGTTTGATTTTTATTTGACAACGCAAAACATCTGCAAGCCATGTTTGGTATATTTTTGTACAGAAATATATTTTTTGTGCAATTTTGTTGTGAAAATGGATAGGGACAACCTTTTTCTGTATGAATAATTTTTTGTGTTTATACATTTTTCTTCAAATTTTTGTGTTTATACATTTTTCTTCTTCCTGGAATCTCGCCATCATACTTTTTCTAACCTGATAGCATTCAGTTCCTGTGAATAATGTCATTGACAGGTCATAATCCATAGGAAGCTTTTTGTTCTTTCCAGAATAGCTTAATATTTATTCACTTTGAAGGTTAATATATTGGATAGAACAGATAATACTTCATATAATTAGTTGACATTATTTTTCATGAAGCATTTTCTATATACAATTTTTATGTTCTAGACACTTTTAAAATTAAATAATTTTTCTGGTTACAATATGAGTGTGTATGAAAGTAAATTGTGGTAACAAAATATTTTTCACTTAAGGATTTTAAACAGTAGCACCTTCCCTAAGCTATAATATGCACTTAATGAGTTTATATTATACAGTTACAGCATATAAAAATGATCTTCTACTCTGTTTATCAATAGTGAGGAGGATTTAAATGACATTGTCATCAACATCATGCAGAGGTCAACAGAAGATGATGATGATGAAATCCGGTTGAATGCCCTCGAGTTTATTCACAGTCACATCAATGAAGGCCTTCAGAAATCAGGTGCTGCCCCCATGTCATTTTTACATATTTATTTTGAACTTTTAGTAATAAGCACCATATGTTCTATTTATGAACACTTGAAATATGGTTTGTCTGAATGTATTTTGAACTTTTAGTAATAAGCACCATTTATTCTATTTATGAACACTTGAAATATGGTTTGTCTGAATGGCAATTCTTCCCCTTTGAAACTTGTCTCATTATCTTGTGTATATTTTAAAGGTATGGTTGATGGAGAATTCCCAGCTGTGACATTTAAAGGGGGAAAGATAACCAAACTTGACAAACATGAAGTGCAAAAACAAATTTTGAAGGTCATAACTTGGTAGGTGTTTCTTACAATTTCTTATAGAAATATGGTGAATTTTATTCAAATATAAATCTGAAATAAGGAAGGAAGCTGCTAGCAGTCATGTTTTATAACTATAAATGTTTTCCAGGATATGTGATTGTGGTTACTTGAACTGCCTTCTCTTATGTGCAAATGACCCAGTCACTGCAGTAGCAAAAAAATCTAGAGAAATCTTTGTCTTCCTGAATAATCTTCTCAGTAAATATGAAATGAAAACAGGAGCTCATCTGGTAAAGAGGTTGGTTGTGATGTACTTTTTAAAAATATTTGTAATTCTGTAAGCAGAGCTGATAAGTTTGTCTGGTTGTGTATTTGTTCAAGTGTTAACCAGAAGTTGATTATCATTGTAAATAGGCAACGTTGAGCCTTTCTCCATGTAGCTCATGCACAGTTTTCATCCAGTCAGAATGAAGTGAGAGCCACAATCTTACGTAACAAGGTACTTGAATGTAACCAAATCTCGCTTCTTCTAAGTCCAACTGTGGTAGCATTTTGGACTGGGTTTTATCAACCTTTATGGTTTTGTAAGTTATTGATAGATTTACTTATTTATAATTAAAAAATAAGGGTAAATATGAAATTTTATGATACAAAAATAGTTTTCTGATAAACCCATTAATCATGTATATATGCTCCCATTAATTATCTTCGTATATGTCTGGGTTCAACAGCCTTTGTTTAACTTAAAGAAGAAGAATAGTAGTATCACTGCTTTTGTGCTGCCTGGATTGGCAAGTACCATCAGTCACCTTCCTCACTTTTTATGTATCGTATTCTGGAAGTGAGGCTGTAAAGATTAGTGAGGCTGGGTTTGCATGAAAATCCAACATAGTTTATTCCATCTTAACCCTGTCAATCAAAAATATGCCTAGGTTTGCAATATAGTTGGGAAGGTATAATATCTTGGATCTTGTGCCACCCTGATTTCTCAAGCAAGCTACTGTCATTGAGTTGTCAGTTATCACACTTACAACCCTTCCTGCTAGAATAAGAGTGAATACTTAGAGGCCCAGGAAGACAGCCTTTAACTGTATGAAGCAGATACTTAGCCTCTTGGTCTGTGACATCACAGTTCCTATTTTTTGGTAGTCCAGTAGATGTGCTCCCTATCATGAATCAATGCAGCCATGAACATCGATATCTCCAGGGAGAGAGGGATCAGTGGCATTACTACTAACAGGTAATTGACTCTTCTACAAGTGAAGATCCTTTAAAGACATGGTCTGAGCCTGTGGCTGGGTATTTTCTGATATGTACTTAGTAGCTTTTGGTTTGTCTTCATCCATGTCCTCAACGAACACATGGCCAACCCGGATCCTATCAAATCATATTCTGTTGCCAGTGTTAAAGAGTACCTTCAGTTTAATTGACCTATGTAATGTAGCTAGTTGCAGCCACAATACTGATCTTCAGTGATGAGCATCTTTTCATCATCTTTTGCATGTCTACTGTAGTCACTGATGAGGAGATGCAACCAGAAGACAATGATGAGGGAGAGATGGCACATGACAACTTCTCAGCTAAAGTTCATGCCCATCCTTGCAATAACAGAATTGTTGCCTGCTGTAAAATCAGATCCAGCATTGAAGAAAACAAAGTTTTTTTTTTCAGGCAGGACAGGTACAAGTCTTCCTCAATCAGGCATACCTATTAGATGGTTGGCAAGCTGTGGACAGAGTAGGAGCAGACAGGCTGAACAGTGGATTGAGCAGATGAAAAGCAGAATTGATTGGGCTGACAACTGGACTGGACTGTGCTAAACTGGGCTGTTGGAATATCATCAGAAGAATGACTCGTCTTTACCTGCCAAAAATGTTAGCTTCATTGCTGATATGGAAACACAAGATCCCAAAGTAGATGAAGCAGGCATACCTGCAGCAACAAATGTGAACCAGCTTGACTCATGTCCTCAACTTGAAAAATCATTTCCACTGATCAGGTGACTACTCATGACATGTCTCACAGGTGAAATTAGGCAGACATACCTGACCATAGCAGCCCCCTGAGAAGAGGTGTGGGTCCTTATCAAAAGGCAAAGCACAGCACTTGGAAAAATCACTAGAACCACAAAGCAGAAAAGGCCTCTGTCATGAAAGATACACTGCAGCAAAACAAAAATCTGTAGTAAACAATGAGGATATAAGTGATGATATAAATTAATCAATTAATGCCACTAAATCTGTTGAAAATATAAAAGTATTACCTATCATTCATGGACACTATACAGACATAATTGACACACTAGAAAAATCACATCTTTTAATGCTATTAATACAGTTCCCAGAAAATTCAAAAGTACATAGTAGCAAAAGTTTATCAAAACTACCCAAGAATATACACAAAGAAGTAAGGAGCATCAAAGGAAAATAATGTAGGAAGTTAGAGCAAACAAAAGGAACCTACACTAAAATTAAAGAGAGTTTAGTGCAAATATTATATGCAAAACACACTAGCATATCTATTGCTAACAACAGCAAAGAAGCATAATTCTCACATTGTCCACACTTAACTGATTAACTAATGGTACAATTTGGGAGAAGCACTGGTTATTATTGCAGTATTCTTATACTTTCTATGGTGTAGAAGTACTGCAATTTTATCACCTTTTAAAATGAAATTAGTGAAAAAGACTTACGAATTAGGTAATGAATAATGAAATAATTGCTAAGAATAACATTGAAAAATGGGTATCCTGTATTGGGGAAATGTGGACAGAGCTATAAATACTGCTGCAGACTTAAAAAAGTGAGGTAAGTGATTCATGGGTAAATGATAGTCCAGGTGGTAAATCTGTTGGAAGACTACCATTCTTCTTTAGTGTTATGTAAAAGACTGGAGTCTGGGACACTTAGTAGCAATTTTTCTTTAAATTACTGCGTGCGGATGGTATCTAGGATGAATGTGAGCATATATATGATTGATAGGGTTGTGGTGAAACAAAACACGTAGCATATACTTTGTTTCATTAGCAACTCTTCACTCATATATTGGCCAACTCTTGATGGCCTTCATCCTGAGCACCATATCTAAATTAATGTCCCTTTTTTTTATCTCTTCTAGTTCTGTTTTGTAGCATTAGATTAATTTACACTGAATTAAGGAGTGAAATTTTATTTCAGAAGGAACTTTGAAGACATTGATATACAATTCAAATCAGTCACAGTACCAAAGGAAAATGTCGTTGGAGTAGCTGGTCAGGATGTAATGATAACTAATGATGTTCATGAACTGGAGGTAATTGATAAGACTATCAGTGATATACTGCATTCTTCTACACTGGATAATGTTTCCAGGTGAGTTTAACCTTCAGTTTTGTAATGCTTTTCCAAAAATTTAATTTATCCGTAACATTTCATCACGTAAAATAACCCAAATCCATTTCAGAAGGCACCTTCCCTTTTGCATAGTATGCTGTCATAGTAATTATTTTTTGCTCAGCATACCTTCTTATACATATTGAAGAAATGTACTCATGCCTGTCCTCTGACAGAGCTTGAAGGCTCTGTTTTCTTTGTTGTTGTATTACAGGAAATTTTTACTTATACTAATTCTTCAGACCATGCATGATTACTGTACTTCTACATATGTATGGCAATATTAGCTAGTTGCATTAAAACAGTAGCATCTATGGAACGTAGTCTGAGAAATTAATTTACATTTTAAATTACAAGATTTTTTCATATGACCTTTTTTTTGCATAGAAGAATTATTTGATGTCTAGCCTTCAAGAACTAATTGTTATATTGAGAATATGTTAAGATGTAAATTGGAAAAAAAATTTTTGTTACTTAATTTTGACATGTAATTTGTAAACTTAATTTCAACATGTAATTTGTAGATCATAGGCACAAATCCCTCAAAGAAATTGTAGCAGAATCTTCAACATTTCCTTCGTAAATATTAATTTGTGGGAGCATTAATCTGTTTAAATAAAAAACCTTTTTCTGCAATAATAAACTTATCTTTCAGATCATTCCTGTGAAAGCTTAAAATTTTGCTCACTAGTTTGGATAAATCAACTTTTTGTATAATATAATTTGCTTGTGCAAACCTTTTGTTGTTCTGGCATGTGTATTTTTTTTTACTTCATGTGACATTCAAGATACTCTGTTGTTTTGAAGAAAAAGATGAAGGAAATAATTTGGTTTTACTCATTTTCAGCATAAGAAGACCATTGAATGATGCTCAAGAAAACCAGAGGGCAGACCATAAATATGTTGTTATAACTCCTGAGGATGTGCCATTGCGTAAAGCTGCAATTCCAGTTGAATATTTATTGCAAAGTTTGGATAATATTTGCCGTCACGAGATAGCACAAGGTACCGTTAGTTATGAACACTGTACATTAAGTTTATGGACTATAAACTTCAGAAGCAGATGTGAATACTGCAGCGATGTTGAAATATTTAAAAGAAACTTGAGTGTAAAAGGCTTATGGTAAAATTTCTGTAAATAAGCAGATACATTTACAGTTTTAGAGACCCAAATACCTTCTATTTCCTACTCAAATTTTTGTCAAGGGAAATTCTAATGTTAATTCAGAAAATATATATTGTTTCAGTTGCCCGATATATTTAGTAAGTGTTAGTAATTGACACAAGATTTGTGCATCTGCTCAAAAATCCCCAGACACTACAGTCTTGTTAGAAGGAGAGGAACATCACTGGTGTTGTTCATGTAAGTCTTTTGTAGGTCTCAGTAGCAATCTGGGTCACTTATTGTGTCTGCCAACTTCTTCATAACTCACAGTACTACTTCTGGCCTTCTGTTGTTTCTGGATTACTTTTTGTCCAAAATCTCATTTTACAGTATTTATACTGTATTTTCATTTTTCAGAAGTGTATGTGGTGATTCTGTGACAAGTGATAACTAAAAGGTTTGTGATTTACTATAGTATTGCTTTGCTCTTCTGAAGTGGCCACAAGCTTCTAGAGTACCTTGTTTTTCAGCTGGTGATTGTGTGGCCATTCAACTGTTAGTATGTGACTGAAGATTGCTTTACTTTTGGTGTAGGGTTTTGTTTAGCACTTGGCTGGTAGGCATATTAATTTTAGCTCTAGTTTTCGTTGGGGGTTAGTTTCTCTGTATTTTTATAGCATAGGTTTAGTTGAAGCTTAGTGTCAAATTGTTTTCAAGTTTAATGAGTTTTCTGAAGCTTAGTGTCAAATCATTTTCAAGTTTAATGAGTTTTCTTTATTACAATATACAGGCAGGCAGTCCCCGGTTATCGGCAGGGGTTCTGTTCTGAGGGTGATGACAACTGAAAATCACCGCCGACCGAAAATCAGGCTTATTGGCGCCGATTTTTGTTTATCAGCACTTCTGGTAGGTATGTATCAGCGCCAATACCCAATTATCAACGCCAGTAAGTGGAAATCTGTGATTTTCGGCACAAAAGATTGCCAATTTTTGTCGCTAAACAAGCGCCACACAACCAGATCGCTGTTAACTGGGGACTGCCTGTATTACTCTTTTTGATAGTGTAGTCGCTTGCTTCATCTTCAAGGAGTTATCTTCCATGGTCTACCAACATCATCATTATTAATATTTCTACATCACCTTTTCCATTTAAAGAATTAGACATCCCCTCATTCCCCCCTTTTAGTTTTCACAGCCTGTTGGACTCTATTCCTTTCACAACTCTAATATCTCTTCCCTTTCACAACTCTAATAGATCTTCCGGATCACTTCAGGTCTATCCAAGGGTAGCAGCGAGTTCCCTATCTTCTAAGCAGCTGTTCAGACTTGGTAAAAGTAAAAGTTTTGTTATGAAATGAATGCAGTTTTTTATTTTAAAAAAAATCATATTACAGAATTAAATCAATACCTTTACTATAATGTCTGGCTTCCAACATCTGTTCTGAGACAGCTGGCTCAGACCACAATAAGTGAGCCTGACCACAACTTGAGGCCTGAGGGAGGCTTACCCGAGAACTGTACCATCTTTGCACCAACTACCAGGGAGCAATCATTCCTTTCCCAAGACTGTAGTATGTGGGGGTTTTTACACAGGTGCATTAAAGGCTAAGTAAAGTTAATGGAACTGTATAAGAAAATTAATTTTCTTGTAATAGAAAATTTATTTTTCATTGAAATACTTTTTCTAGCAATCTTGTTAGATTGCTTATTGAATCAGTTTCAAGTTGTTTTTGGTATTTTTTTTTTTTTAGTGGATACATATAGTTTGATCTGAGAATATAATTTTATAACTTTTAATTACAAAAGATTAATTTACTGATTTATGATAATTACTAATGCCTGTTAACTTCTTTTTTTTTTTGCAGACAGTATGACAACAGTTAACATGCTATCGCTCCTAGATGACATTCTGTTAGAGGGATGCAAAGTAGAATCACAAGATTCAGATGACCAGCATCTTCGGGACTGTTATTAAGTGCAGTGCTGCTTTTGTTAATAGGCTGTGAATTTTCAGATAAGCTTACTTAGTCGAGTAGATAAGATTTCATTTTTCTCTTTTTAAGTACAGCATCTATGTTTATAGGTACTTTTACTATTTTGCACATACAGAAAAGTCATAACTACCATAGTCTGAAAGAGTTGGACCATATTTTCACAAAACTGATACTAGTACAATACTACAAGTTATTATTGTTAAGTTCACGACATTACTTTATATTATAATTTTTTATTAGTATCTTGAAACTCTTAAGTAGCTCTCACCATATAAGATATACTTTACTAATGTATTAGATATATCTACATTTAACCAAGTAAATTTTCTAGAAAAAGGCAATAAGGAAATGCCCTATTTCTTGTATTTTGAGACTTCCCTGAATTGAATAGCAAATATTACCACTGTTCACAGTGAGATAGTATTTCTATTTTTTATTTCTTTGTGTTTTATATTTACTACATATACAGACCATATATTTATATAAAGCAGTAATTACCATTTTCAGATTTAACTTTGTTATATACATCACTTTAGTTCTTTCATTAAATGTTTTATTGTACATGCAATATCACATCTGTCTACCTTTACTACAAACAAACCTTTAAAAACACACATACCAATAACACATTTCTTTCCTAATTCATTGAAAACAAAATAATTACTGTAAATTGTGCACAGTACAATACAGTATTTCAGAAATAAATACTGTAGCTGGTTAGTGAAATACCTCATTTACTCTATAAGATGAAGTAAGATTGAAATGGAATAGAAAAATAATTACTAAAATTAGTTCTTCTGGACCCCAAAAATAGACAAATAACTACTAAAATGATGACTTCTGGACCCCATACATGACCATGGTAGGGATTTCATTTAAGAAATCAGCCATGCAGCATTAAAGTTATGATTTTTATGTGATTGACAAAATATTTTGTATCACATTGATTTTTGGATGACAAAAAGCAATGAAAATAAATAACAGCATTTAATCGTTACATGGTTTTTACAATAATTGACAATGTACTGTAGCAGTATGTAGTCCCGCATTATCTCTGTTGAATTGTTGGAAGCCCCAGTGCAGATATGAAGTCATTGGTAATATTAAATCTCACATAAGTATAGTTACGACTGCAGAGTAAAATACCTAATGCAGTGTTAAGGTTGTACACAATAGTAGTAATGTTCTGATGGCTGTATGTACCAAGTCCTTTGCAGCAGCAAGTAAAATTTCTTTTATTAAAAGCAATAGATTAATCCCATATAATGAGTGACTTAAGCCACATTCAGTAAAAGGATTGTATTCCATAATATAATAATAATAATTTGTATTTATTACATATACAGTGAACAGTTATGGTTATTTTATTAAACTAATTACAGATGAAAATAATTTTGTGGATAATTCTTTGAAGAATTGGGATTTTTCTTGTTTGATGTAGGCTTCATTTAGTACTTGAAGTGCCCATTCAGTGTTGAGGATATTCATATATAGCCAATAATTTTTTTTATTATGAAATCTAGAAGAAAGTTATCTCCTTCCACTTCTAGGTAAAACGTACTTGTGTATGTTGTTGGTTTAGTTATGGAATATTGCCGCTCAATATTAAATGCTGCAGAACATTTTAATCAAATTACATTTTATTAATACTTTATATTTTATGAGTATTACGATTGTCATTTGCTAAAAATAGTGTACAGTAATTTGCAGTTAATCTAGTCACCATCCCTTTAAAAGACAAAATTTTGTGACTTTACATACACTTTTTGTGTTTCTGTTCAAATGTTACACAAAGTTATTTGTAATTGGAGAAAATACATCAGGTTTTGGAGCTACATACAGTCTCTGAGTATTCCATCTTTTTCTTGTATATAGCAGTATTTCAACTGTACAAGTTTTAATTGAACATGGTCAGTCCTTGTCACAGCAATAAACTCTTTAAGTAGTAGCATTCTTACATGTAACGTCAGAGGTTTTAAAAGTTGGATAGTTCCTTAGCCCCTGTCTCCATTAAAGACAAATTAATTTTCAGGATATGTGTGTGTTTATGCAATGGTCTTGTAATTGTGTATAACTATTCCAGTGAGGAGTTCCCTGCAGCTCTAATCTGCCTTGTAACTTTTTGTCTTTGGTCTCTTCATGTCATCCTGTCCTATTTCTGTAATGCTGTCTTGTTTAAGGTTTTGGTCTGACTAAAACATTGTATGTCATTATTTACAGTATTCATAATACATTTAAACCATGTGACCTCTCAGCTGAGCTTTGAACATTCTTCATGTGAAAAATGGAGATAATTTTAGCAAGCAGCAGTTGGTGGGTGTACTGTATATTGTCAATATATTGATGTCACAGAAACTTTTGACTAAGATGGAACAAGTAACTTAGATTCCTGAGTCTTTTATAAACATTCTTCTTCAGTGTTAGCTGCTGGTGACTTTCATCTTTGTCTTGGTCCATATTGTCATAAGAAGAAGAAAAGTGAGGAATACAGTCATCACCTGACCATAGCTTTTTTAGTCAAACTATGTACAGACTTACATTGTCTGAGGCTGGGTGTTGCCAGAAGAAAATCAGCCTTCAAAACTCAGGAACAGCAACTACCATACAGCTTTGGCCTCAGAGAAACAGTAAGCATACCATTTCTCTTCAAATTTGTAGCCAGATACTTTCCCTGTAATGTTGAGTGTCATTATTTTAAAACTAGTTTAACTGTGCAATGAAGTCACATGTATAGATTGTCATAAGGTTAACTTGAAGGATTTGTTATTAAATGAAGAGTAAGAATTGGAGCGAGATAAAGAAGTTGGACAACTAGGTGGGAAGAAGCCAAAGAGAACAGGTAAAAGTAAAAGTAGAAAGCAGCATAGCTTAGAGCAAAAGGGGTGCTTTAAAAAAACTACTTCAATTCTTGAGTACACCACATTAGACACTGCCAGATTTAACTTCCTACAGGCAACTGAGCAAAGGTTTATTATGATTTCTTCTGTATGGATTCTTTGCATTATTATGTTTAGTGGAAATATGAGTGATTTCAGTTTATTCACTGATCATTGATGCCAGTTAAACAAACTAAATCAGATTTTCGTATTTCATTCTTATCTGTCTGTTAATTACTCTTTTCAAGTTTGATAGAGGTATAGGTTTAGGGCTATCTATCTTACATGAAACACTTTGTAAGCCAAAGTTCATGCCATGGTAAGAGATCCTATCCCAATCCTATCAGCCATATTACTGTTTCAGATATCCCTAGAAAAGTACATATCCTGAAATGATTCTTGAACTCATACTGAAGATTCCTTGGAGTTTATAGGTAATTCAGTGCAATATTTTGCCCTGCATAAAGACAACAGCAATTTGATTTGTATATAGTCATGTATTTTTATATAGTACACATGAGCATTTTTAGTTATTGCATCTTTGTAATAATTTTATATTTTTAACACTGCAAGTAAATAATAAGCATTCTCCAAAGTAGTTTTAGTACCTTTGAATCTGTGTTTGGGACAAAACTGGAATTAGATACTCTGTAAGTATCTCTTCAACCATTTTCCCAAGGCAATAACATCATCCCTGAAGGGGCTAGTCATGTGAGGTGCACTACAGGAACTACTAAAGGGTTTACGTGGTGTCCGTTCAGCCCCTAGATGTACCCACTTTTCAGTATTTTACTTTACCTCCATTCCTACTTCCTTTCTTCCAGTGTTGCTTCCCTCCCATACCAAGCAACATTGTTGTTGTGGAGAGGCTAGGGATCATGGCCTGATGCGGGATGGCGGGGGTGACGACCATTTGGCCTCCATCTGGACTCTCCTCCAGCCTTGGGCTTTGGTCCTATGCTCACCCAATTTTTGGCTTGGTTTTTTGAAAGCTCTCATTTTATCACCTCTTTCTCACTATCCTACCAATTCTCTTCCTCTGTTCCCCACCCAACTATCCCTTCATGGGCTACTAGATATGGATTCCTCTTTTCCACCAATAAAACTTTTTCCATTCTTTTCTCTCGCTCCCAAACAGTATCTCCATTGCCACTTTCGCTTTACAACTCGCCCACACAGTACTGTACTAGTGGTAAATTCCTTGGTTTAATTTTTGAATCCTGCCTTACCTGGAAGGAACACATCCTATCAATTAAAAAAATGCTCTCCAATATCTTTGCCTCCGCCAAACTTTAAACCACATTACCTGGAGTGCTGACCATAAAACACTTTGCATCTACAAGTAGTCCTCATTCCATCTGTCCAGGATTACAGATGACATGTGTACTCCTCAGCTTCCTCTTCTCTTCTCAGCCTTCTAGACCGGTGCACCACTTAGGACTAAGACTGGCCCTTGGGACCTTCCATTCATCACCCGTAGAAAGCCTCTATGCTGAATCAGGACTAACATCGCTCGCCCGCCTACGTGCCCCCTCTCTCTTAGATACTATGCCAGATTCCACTAATTCTTTACCCTGAAGCTAACTATACCTGAGCCCCTCCTTACTAAATTTACTAACAATCCCAACCAATCCTGCCCTTTCTCTATCTGTATGAAAACCCTTCTCTATCATTCTTCATCACAATTGGAAATCCTTCCTTTCTATATCTATACCACACAACTTATCCCTTCATTTCTATATCTATACCACACAACTTATCCCTTCCTTTCTATATCTATACCACACAACTTATCAAAACTTAATACTCCCTCTTCTATTCTACATTCTCATTTCCTAGAGCACATTTTGACACCTGACACTTGCACCCCAATCTACACAGATGACTCCAAGTCCCCTAAAGGAACTGAGCTGCTGTCCTCCCCCACCAAACATTTCCAACTATTATTACCACCTGTAACAAGCATACTTACAGCAGAATTATACACCATTTTGTTTGCATTAAAACAACTTCTAATCTACCCCTCATCATCCTTTATTTTCACAGACTCTGCTAATTCTTTATCCCTCATCCAATCTATCAACTACATCCATCCTGTAGTCTGTGAAATTCAAGATTGGCTTTTTTGTATTTCAATCCAGAAAAACCTAGTCTGCTTCTGCTAGACCCCGAGCCATGTGAGCATCCTAGGCAATGAGGCAAGTGGACTCGTTGACCTGCTCTACGACTTTGTTGGGATGCCAACATTTCAAAACCATCCCATATTCAGATTATTTCCCATTCTTCTGTAACTACTTACTAAATCACTGGCAGTCTTTCTGGTCCAGTATCTCAAATAACAAGCTCCGCACATTTAAACCTACCATACTACCATGGCTAAACCCATGCCATGAGAATAGACAATGGGAAACAGCTCTTGCCAGACTACAAATTGGCCATTCAAACCCATATAATTCTTTCCTGCCCCCAGAACAGTCGCACGCAACAGAGCCTTTACCAGCCTAACCTCGCCTTCATGATATTCTCACCAAAACAGAACACTCCATAGAACACGTACTCTGCTTCCTTCGACAAATAAATATTCTTCACCTACTATAACCTACCAACCAATAATTCTGACCATACTGTATCTATAATCAGTACAACATAGTACCATATGGTCTCCAAGGCCTGGTGCTTGATTGATATTAATTCACTTCAATTTTGCTGCCCACCCTCTGTAACTATTACTTTTTACCCTAACTGTGAGGTTTTCTCCCAGTTCCACCATTAGATCCTTGTACTTCCTTTATTATCTGGATCTCTTTCATCTTACTGTCTGACCACTCCAGCTCTCTCTTTTCACTGTCTTAAGCACTGAATGGAACAAAAAAAAAAAAAAAACTGAATGGAAAAAAAAAAAAAAAAAAAAAAAAAAGTTGGCTTTAGAACCAACACCTAACCTTTGTGGATATATGACCATTTTAATGCATCCAGTGGTTAATACATTTGGATTAAATCTTCAGGTGAGGGATAGCTTTTTAGAATGAACTTAGGTACTTGGATAAGATAAACTGAGGCAAAGGACATTAATCTGGATTTAGGACACCTTTTAATTTCCTTCTTAATTTCCTTCAAACATCTTGTGCAAAATGAGGTTAAGAGTGTATAGACCTGGGCTAAAATCACATTAATATTATTTTTCTAAGTTGTACCAATATAGATTCAAGGATGTTTCTGGACACAATATTTTTACTTTTGCAATTACCCTACTATAAGACCAATCAATCAAATGTAATATTTCACTTAGAATTGGCCCAAAAAAATAATGCTCTCTTTATGAACCCAAGTGAAAAATCATGTGGGACTGATTGGCCTTATAGTAGTATAATTACAAGAATTAAAAATATTTTATCCAGAAAAATATCTGAATCTGCATTAATACAAATAGAAAAGGAAAATAACATTACCATAATTTAAGCCCAGGTCTGTATACTGGACCTCATTCTGTCCAAGATGTTTCAGAGATTGAAGAGAGAAACAAGATTATCAGAAACCCAGATTAAAGTACTTTGCCTTGCCTTGTTTTATACAAGTACCTGAATAAACTCTAGACTACTGCTCTTCACATCAACCTTTGTATGCATAAAAACGATTATATGCCCCCTCAAAGGTTAGATTTCTCATCAATTAATTCCAGGAAGTAGTTACATGTTCAAGGTGATTCCCTAGAATGTATTCAGCCAGACTTTATCTTACGTTAAGAATAACCTTGATAAGGATGGTGTTTCTCAGAGTATCCCAGGTTGGCTGTGCACATAAACTCTCTGTACTTTAAAAATCCAGGGATAATTTTCAAGTCATTACAAATTGTCTCGTCACTGTGCCAGCCTTCCGGGACGATACAGTACTGAATTGAATTGAACTGAATTAATATCCATCAAGCACACCATACGGTGCTTTGTTATGCTATTTATATATAATAAGTGTGGTAAAAGTTAGTGATTCACATTTGATGAAGAATGTGTATTTGTTGGGAAAAGTATATTACAATTTCTATGGAGAAGTGTTCTGCTTCGGTCAGAACACCTTGAGGGCGAGGTGGACGGGGAAGAGAGGTTAGGCTGGGAAATGCTGTTGCATGCAACTGTGTGTTGAGGGCAGGAAAGGATTATATGGGATACTGAAAGAGGGGAATCACAAGTTGGACACAGTGTTGGAGGGGATCCGTTCATCAAGTGGGAGAGCATTAGATTTGTAAGACTGATATGTAGTCGTGCAAATGCTGTTTCCCATCGTCTTTTCTTATGGCGTGGGTTTAACTGCACCGAGCTTGTTATCTGAGATTTTAGTCCAGAAACACTGCCAGCAACTTAGTAGGTAGTTACAGAAAAATGGAATATTGTCTGAATATGGGATGGTTTTGAAATGCGGGCATCCCAACAAAGTTGCAGAGCGGGACAATGAGTCCACTTGCTCATTGCCTATGATACCCACATGGCTCGCAGTCCAGCAGAAGCAGATTTGCTTTTTCCACACTGAAATGTGATAAAAGCCATCTCAAATTTCACGGACTATACGGTGTGTGCAGGTAATAGATTGGATAAGAGTTAAAGAGTTAGCAGAGTCTGTGAAGATAATGAAGGATGATGAGGGGTAGAATAGTTGTTTTATTGCAAACAGAAGAGCACATAGTTCTGCCTTAAGTATGCTTGCCACTGGTGGTAGGAGTGGTTGTAAAAGTTTGGTGGGGAAGACGACAGCTGTCCCAGTTCCTTTAACGGACTTGGAGCCACCTGTGTAGATCGGGGTGCGATACAGTACTGAAAGTGGTAATGGCTGCTAATAAAATATTCAAAGTGACAGGTTGGAGTGTCATCTTAAGAAAGTCTCTGTTTAGAAGGAAGATACATAAGCAGCTCATCTGCCAAAGTAGGATTTAATAGTCTTTCCTTTGGGAAAATTGGGGTTCTCATGAAATATCAGAGGTCCGGTTTAATTGCTTTTATACCAGAAAGGTAGTTGAAACGCATATCTGTACCTGTATCAGTTAGACAATAGTTCCCGAGTTGTACTTTGGGCAACACGAATTTAGCATCTTGAAAATTTCCACCTTGGAAAATGGGTAAATTTACTGGATGCTTCAGTCAACTACATAAGGACTTGACCCATTAGCCTCTTGTGTTAATTCAGCTGATGCCAACAATTTTAATTCTTTGAATCAATGTTTCAGACCCTGGCAAGATGAAATTCTTCTTTTGTTCTGCTCTTCACTGTACAATAACATACTGGTATCATTTAGAATGAAGGATGCCTTTTTTGAGTTGTTATCATAGTACTGCATTAGAAGTGAATTAATTATTTTATTTCCTTTTCTTGTATTTTGAAGGTGTTGGGTTAATCAAGATATCTTCATTATTTTGAAGCCTAAAGTTAACTGGGCTTTTAGTATGAAGTTTCACTCTTCCACCATGGTGTAAGTGTTTAGTTTTTGTGTTTGCCAAGTATATTAGCCTTGAAAGTGCAGCCTTCTAATTTACCAGTCCTTCTTTCTACTTTATTTGTACTGTCTGTTTTATCATCTAAAAGGAATGATTGATTTTTTAACTTTTCAAGTCTCTCTTTCCAAGCAAAGGTTAACATTCTGTGATGTGTATTTTTTTCTGCCAACTACATTAGCAGTTACCAAAGTGCTGCTGTCAGGTTCACTGTCTACTATTTTAATTTTGCATTCTGTATCATCAGAAATGAAGGGCTGATTATTTACCTCCCTAATAACCTTCATCTCAGAGTAGGTCAAGTTTTCACGCCTTGGGTTTTCTCTGTCAAGTCTATTAGCCGACTTAATACTATTCACTATTTCATTTCTAAATGGTGTATTTTCCTTTTCATAATTGGAATGATGTGCCTTTTCTAACTGCGAACTGGATGAGTTTAGTAAAAAAGAATTTCTAAAGTGGTCCTCTTTTAAATCAAGGGTTTTCTTTGTTTTAGCCTTGTTTAACTTGTCACCTTTGAAGATTTTCTTAACTGCACGAACTATAACTTCTAGGCAGAGAACAGAAGATGCTATTAGATATCCAGCCCCTAATATTGTAAATGAACTTGAGAAATCAGAAAGATTTAAATTACGACGAGAGTTTGTATCTGGAGGGTGTGAGTATCTATCAAATACCTGATGAGGATGAAGAATATAATGCAAAGTAAGTGCATTGCTCTCCCACTTCTTCACCAGGCCAAAGCAAGCCAACCTTTTTATGTATCTGAAAATTGAAATAGGGACAATTGATTTCTGTATGGGAAAATTATTTATAAATGAGAAGTGTGATATAGCAAAAAAAAAAAATATGTCAGGGATTTATATTTGAAGTGGATATGCAAAGTTTTCAATAACAAACTATGTATACACGAAGCATTTGACTTACTTATCAATGACAGGCTTCCAGGGTGTTCCCCACTGAAATGCCCAGACTTCATATGATGCCCCAAACCTTTCCTGAACAAAGTAAATGTTTTTAAGGGGCCATTTAGAAGTATGGTATAATATGGAAAATGTTGAGCCCACATACACAGCCTCATTGTTGATGACTTGTTCCTTTATGTAACTGTCAATTAGATTCACAATCAAATGTTTACTTGAGACATAGTCCTTCAAGAAGTGTGGGAGAGAGACTGCTTCATCTGTAGCATACATCCTGAAAAATAAAGAAGTTCAGAGCTCATAATGCAGTGAGTTTTTGCATTTATAAGTTTACAGAAGACATGACTGATGCTGCAAATATTAGCATTTGAAGCTAGAACTTACCAAAAAATACAAGTGAAAAGCTAAAATGTGACAAAAAAATATGGAACAAAAGAAAGTATAAATATTAAACTAGAAATGGATTGGGATTTAATACCATGTATGAAAAAAAAAGGGCACTTGCATACTTCCTTCATCAATTATATTCAGCTTAATTAGAAGCTGAGAAATGGGAAAGATAAATAATCATGGACCTTAATGAGAAGAACAATATGTAAAGGAGTAATTTTGGGCTTCAGATGTGATACTTACTGTCTATTTGAATTTTTGAGTTGCTGTATTGAAGTGATGTGATGACCATCTTGCGGGTAAAAGACAAATGACATGAGTCTGCTAGTGTACACTGTTGTGAGTACAAGCGCCATTACCCACCAAAAATACAGAATAAGTTGACAGCCAGGTACATCAGCAATTCTTGGTACTGGCTGGTTAACCAGTGGTCGTGTTAACCAAATCATTGTTGAAAACATGTCTGCATCTGACATTAAATGAAAAAACATATTAGTTGATGGACCAGATAAGTAAACTCTAATCAGAATAATCTCTTTCTCCACAGGACTGCAACAAACACATCAAGAAAGTGATAAAATATTGTAGGAAACTTCCTGTTTACAAAGAGAGAATATCAGACAAAAAAAACATACATGCACTGTAAAGAATGCAAAAGACAAGAGATGAGACTACAAGCGGTCAGAAATGAAGATTAAGGAGCTCAGGTGGTGTTCACACAAAAGCTAAAAAAATATATATATAGGCAGTTCGCAGTTAACGGCGATCTGGTTTTAGTGCTTGTCTAGCATCGAAAATCGGCAATTTTCAGCGCCTAAAATCGTGGAGTTCCACTTATCAGCGCTGATATTGGGTATTGGCGCTGATGCATACCTAACCAAGGCCCTGATAACCGAAAATCAGAGCTTTTCAGCGCCAATAGGCCACAAAAAGCGCCTAAAATCGCCAATTTTCGGCCTGCAGAGACAATCACTTCAGTTCCGTATTTAAATCTGCTGAGGAAATGGCTACTGTTCTAGATCTTGCAGTGGAAGTGCCACGCACATCAACTAAGCAGCAACATAGAGGGAATGTTAAAATTTCATTGCCATATGACCACTACACAGTCAATGTCTTTTATCCTTTTGTTGACTATGTTCTATCAGAAATGAGAACAAGGTTTCCAAAGGATCATCCTGTTCTCCAACTTCATCAGTCATTTCCATCTGTGACTGAAAATCTAAATACTGAATCTATTGGTTTTTCAGCCAACATTTATATTAAAGATCTTCCAAACCCAACTTCCCTTCGCAGTGAATTGATAACATAGGAAACGAGGTGGAAAAGCAGCTTGGCCCATGAAAGACCATCCACTACAATTGCTGTTTTTAAGGCATGTACACAACTGCCTAATGATGAGTAGCTTCTGCAGTTGCTAGCAACTATATCTGTGATGACCTGTTGTGTGGAGCACTCATTTTCAGCACTAATGAGAATAAAAACGGACATAAAATCTACAATGAGTAAGGAGCGGTTGGAAGTGTTGACACTTATGGAGATTCATAATGATGTTACGATAGATGTAGACAAAGTGATTGAAGATTTTGCTAGGCACATGAATTGTCGTTGTCTTCTGATTTAAGTGATGTGTCTTCATTGTTTTATTTTCAGTATTCAGCATGCTGAAAGTCTAGATTTGCCACTGTTCAGCAACTGTTTATGTTCCTCTTGTCTGTTGTGATCAGATACAGCATTATTTGCATGAGTAAGAGGCCACAATACAGAAGAAAAAAATTAATAAAATACTGTATACTGGTTTTTTTATTCCTTGTTCTGCTAAAAAAAAATGTGTGGGTATTAAGTGCCTGTATATTGAGATATGAAAGTGATGTGTAATGAGATATTATCTTTGATCTTAAGGGAAAATATAAAAAACTATTATTATTATTATTATTATTATTATTATTATTATTATTATATTATTAATATTATTCCACCAGATGAAGCACTTAATACTAGTTCTTGGAGGTGTCAAAAATATGTGCATCAAAATGCCTCTAAAATTGGAAAGCAAAAATCTTCCAGGGGAGAGGGGCTCACAGCCCACCCCCGCAACTGTAGGGGCTTGCTCCACTGGCCTGGTTCATCTTCCACAAAAGTGTCCCCCCCGGCTAAATTCCTGGCTACAGCCCTGCACAAAACAATGGTACCTCCCTAATTGCTGACAGTGTCTACATGATTGCTCTATACTCTCCTATGCTGGGTGCTTCTTTCAATATTGTAGACTAATATGTTGCAATTTATTATTTTTACCTGCAGGCAAAAAATAATGTTTAGTCAGAGGCTTTTGGTACAGGTAACTGATAGGAAATGAAAAACTGAGACAGCCTTGAAGAGCATTTAAAATCTTGACTCAATGTGTATGATTCATCAAGATTCAAATCCTTATTTTAGGTCTTTGGTTATGGTTCTCTGTCAAATGTGGGTGAATGGAGCTGGTGTTGTAGCGATCTGCCAGAACTGTGGCAATATAACCAATGTAACAGATTTAGAAGGTTCCCAATTCCTATTGAATGTGTAAATTTACATACAGTGTATAACATGGTTATCTATTCTTTTTGATGCACACAGGAACTATTCCTCATTTCCAGAGACAGTAAAAGGTCCAGGTGTATGCATTGATTCTTTTTGATTCTTTCAATCCTTCTTTGACAGTAAAACATATCAAAAAGTCCTGATAGCCATTGTTACTTGAAAGTCGTCAGATTCAGCTGACAAATGTCAAGCTACTTCAGTGAATTAATTCATTGTTTACGTAAGCAGACACGACTCAAGATTTGTAGGCATCACTCCATTCCCTTTTAGCATCAAGCATTTTTCAACACTGGTGGTTTGCAGTACACCCAACATGAAACATAAACACATGAGCCTGAAGTTCCTGATCATTGTTAATGGTAACAGATACACCATTGAGTCACCTTGCCTAGATGGTTGGTTTGGTGAGCCTAAAAAGTTGACTATAAAAAAGGGGTCTAAAAAAAGGAGTCACTATTAGGCAAAGACTACTAATTTATTGAATAGAAAACACTAGACAATCATACTTAGAAGATTTTTTAAAACTACAGCTGCTTCATCCTAAGAGTTTTATGTTTTTGGTTGGATTGTCTGTCTCTGTCTTTTAGAAGCATTCACTGGGTGACCCATAACAGATGAAACTTCCATTGGTTACTGATGAAGATTAGAGGAATTTTTGCCAAGAGAAACCAAAACAATCTACAGTACTGTATATCAGTTTTCACAAAACTCATCTAAAGAAATTATGTCACCTAATTTTATTTTAATTCATTCATAAAATATAAGGCCATGTACATTATAAGTGAATAAAATTTTAAAGAAAAGAAATAATTAAAGAGGGCACTTGAAATTAAGATTCATTTGGGACAAACAACAAAACATGCCACTGAATGAAAAGTGGATAGTCATACTTTACACTCATTTAATTTAGTGCAGGCCAGAAAAAAAATTGAGGAAAATGAATGCAGTCTAACCATGAAGGGATACTTTTGCATGTCATGAAAAGTACTCTACTTATGAAAGTGTTATATATCATGGGATGAAATATGACTTTGTTTACAAGTAACCAGCCACTGGCTAGAGATTTACTAATAAAATGAAGCAAGGTATAAAAAGTCTGTACAAAATCAAAACCCAAAAGATTTGAAGCTAGGGTGTTTAACTTTTGTGATGACCTCCAGTAAACATCAGTAAAAAAAAATTTCTTGAAGGCTTGCAGTACCTAAACCAAAATCTAATGTTTATAAGGAAGCATTAAGACAAACTGAAACCCTGTGCCACCTTCCGACAAGCTGGTGCACAAAATTAAACTCGACCTAACCCAACTAGCTAACCCAATTCAAACTAACCTAACTCAAACCTAAATTGCATTTTCTTTACTGCCTACTTGAAATATCATTGAATCATATCTGATTCATGCCTTTATATAATTCTAAACCAAGAGTCATGAGTTTTCACCATGTTTCTCATCTGATGAGAGACTTCATCATGAGGCTACCCAGGTTCACAGTTGTAAATCATGGGCCTTTTTAAAGAATTGGGAATAAAATTACAATACCTGTAGATTAATAAATGAAGTTTTGGTAAACAGCAGCCTAGGGAGCCAGAATTTTATCCTTTGCTCTTCAACTGGCTACCTAGCAATTACGTAGTCCCTCTGTACTATTTTATTTCTTTTGAAGGAAATGCTCTTTTTGACAGTAGATGGCACTCAATAAAATCTTAGAATGAAACCTTATAAGCACTTAAGAGAAGAATAGGGTAGAGGCAGTCCCCGGTTCATGACAGGGGTTGCATTTTTACGCCGCGTTGTAAACCGAAAATTGTCGTAAACCGAAAAATCATTGAAAATCGTCAAAAAACCTGAGAAAATCTTACTTTCAATGCTTTGGGTGTACTGAAAACGATGTAAACTATTTTTCTATTGAGTTTTTCATCAAAAAAACCTCCAAATTTTGATTATTCTGCCATTTTAGAGCCATATTTCTTCCGTCGGATCAGTGTATGACGCGTCGTAACCCCGGAACATGCGTCGTAAACCGGGAAATAATTTCTGATGAATATATTTGAAAAGCATCGTAACCTCGGAACGTCGTAAGCCGGACCCATCGTAAACCAGGGACTGCCCGTATATGGTTTGGTGTCCCTAAAAATTAGATGGCTCTACATTTTTATAAGATTTCCTGTCTTTTTTTCATTAGTGCTGTAATCTTGTTGGATTTTTATTCCTGTACCGTGCAATTTATAATGCGTATACATAGAACAGTTATTTGCATATAATCAAGTGAAAAAACATGAGAAATACCTACAATGAAAAAGAGGAATCACTGCAGTCCCTTTTACAACCCAGTGGAAAGCAATGGTCATAGCAATAAGAGACAATGCCAGTGCCACCCAAGTTCCTGTAGTGAAAGGACTCACTACAATACCTACACGGGTGTCTGCAGCCGTCATCTGTAAGAGAAGTAAACATATGAAAGGCAGAACTAAAAAGGTTTATGTTCTTTCACAATATTATGAGAATTTAGTTTGATAATTTTGGTTGTAAAACATATAGTAAATCATTCTATTGCATTCTCAGGGTCCTATTACTGTGGCCAACCTTTTTGCCAGGCAGAAAGGAGGTTTCAGGAGTTATATAATCCATGATTGCATGCATAACTGAAAGTATAACATTTCTAGTCAGTTGCAGAGACTACCCTACTTCCAAAGGGGTAAGGTTCCTCATCAAAGCTGATGGTTTGTATCCCCACGGAAACAGATAATACATTTTTAAAGGGACTATCAGCTTTCCTATTCCATGCGGCCAGTTTCTTGACTTGGTCAGCATCTGTGTTCACTGTACCATTTTCACTTTTAATGATGAATATTTCCAACAAAAAGCTGGTGTTTCAATGGGTTCACCGCTGTCACCAGTTTCAGCAAACCTGTGCATGGAGTTCATAGAAGTTGAAATATTAAAGAGAAGTAACCCAAACTAAATCTGCTCTGTGGGTGAGATATGGAGATAATATATTTGTCATTTTTTACGGTGACAACGTAGCTTTAGAATTCTTACTGAATACTGCCAACAACATTATTGATTCTATAAAATTTACAGATGAAAAAGAGGTTGATGGCAAGATTTCTTTCTTAGATGTTCTAATTCACAGGGATGTAAACAGTAACTCTTTCAACTTTTCAGATTTAAGAAAAGCTACTAAGAAAGAAAATTAGATTCATCATTTTTCCCACCACTCACAACCAGTTAAAAAGAATGGTATTATCAGCTTTGTTTTAAGGGAACTTCGTATATGCGACCCCAAATTTTTAGACAAAGAACTTTCTCATGTCGTAGACACCTTTAGGTCTTTAAAGTACCGAAGCATTTCACTACTAACGCCATCAGCCAAGCTAAAAGGAAGTTTTATATGTCATGCCAATAAAGAAATGAACAACAAGAAACATTAGTTTATCGTTGACCTTTGATGAAGAAGTCTCAAAAGTAATACCAAAAGGATATAGAAATTTTTTTACTTAAAATAACCTTGGCAAAAGCCCTTACCAAGAACAAAGACAGCAATAAGAGAAACAACGGTGCTTACAAGGTTCCCTGTCATGATTGCAATGGTTGTTACTACAGGGAGAGTGGTAGGGGTCTGGATGTAAGATTAAGGGAACACCGAAGGGCCTGTGATCTTCATGCACAGGGTAGCACTTTGGTGGCTCATAGTTTTAATTTAGACCATAGAATTAAATGGGATGGTGCACGAACTATTTTTAAAAGTGATGATTCTCACGTACGAAGATTAATTGAAGGTGCTGCTATAAACATGGGAATATCTTTTGAAGATAAGACATTTACAAATGAAGACCCTTTTATCAGCTGGTTTGCTGCCAAACACTACATATAACATTTTAATTTCGAAACTGATGCTGACTGTGTGAACCATGATGCTCTGCTTCCTCTTCCCCTCTCTTTCCAGATAGCCAACGTCCCTGTGGATGTTTATGGCACCTATACAGCACAGGCAGCTGCAACATCACAAGTTCGAGGATCAAGAAGGTTGGCGCAATTGCCCGCTGAACTTGGAATAAGCTAGCAACACCTGAACCAGCACTTCCGTGATGGGCTGTTATCTTCTTGCCCCGCCCCCCATTTTTAAAAGCTCTTCATAAGAAAGCTACCCTCTCACATTTTAATGTTAACACTGATGAAGAACAACGTTCAGGTGTTCGAAAGTCTGCTTGTTTATTGTACAGTTTACTAAATAACTGTGGATTTTTATTACACATTACTATTATTGTTATTATTATTATTATTATTATTATTCAAAATAAACACTCATATAGATGAAAATAAATAACTTAGCATACATATAAATACTGTATATGCATGCAAAAGCAGCAATACACATTAGAAAAACTAAGATATGCCTAATACTTTCTATTCTGAACTTCCTAACAACAATATGAATAATACTGCCATTACACCATTCCATAAATAACTTACAATTGATTGCATTCTGTAGATTATTATCAGCAACTATGCCAGTGCTGGCAGTACTATACGTCAGTGTGGCACCACAAGGGAATGTGGATACTGATGTTTTGAAAGGCCAGTAGTGCACACTAGTTTTTGGAACTTTGGGTGAATGCACTGAGGTCCTTTAGTAAAAAGTTCCCTGGTAAAGTAGTTTAAAGAAGAGAGCCAAACAGGATATCATCTGGCAAGGTCTAAATCCTATTTAAGACCATTTACACAGGAGACTACTACTTCGACCAATTTGGTACAGTAGTCACCTGATACCCAGGCAAGATAATAATATTCAAATAAGAGTAGCATGAAAGATCTGAAGAGTCTGCCACAACTACTACAGTACTAACTTTCCAGATATGGGAAACCTTATTAACATCTAGTTTTTTTGGCAGCATTTGATGATAGGTATAATGCCTCATATCAAACTGTGGTTCTTAGGCTTTTATAAGTTTTTTCTCATCCCTTCTACTTGTCAGCTTTCTATCTTCCTCCATGGGTTTACTTGGGTATAAAATTATGAAATTACATGATAGTTTTCAAAAGTTTCAAATCCATATTCTCTCTCTCTCTCAACATTCTTACTTCTTGTTATTCTCTTCTTATCTTAAAGCAGCTTCTCTTCTTTTTTTTTTTTTTTTTTTTAACGTTAGTTTAACCAGACCACTGAGTTAATATTAACTCTCCTAGGGCTGGCCTGAAGGATTAGACAAGCTATTTAAACTCTGATAATTTAATTAAACCTAGCGACATATGTTAATCTAAGAACTAATTAAGTTAATTAGGAATATATTACAAATTATTCTAAGAATCTTATATTTTATCGTATAAATGATTAAATTTAAGGAATTTTAAAATATTAAAATGTGAAAATTTGTCATTTTTTGACAGTATATCTTTAAAGGAATATCTTCTAAATAAAATGTCTCTTTTGATTCTATATTTTGGACATACCTTTAAAATATGCTTTACTGTTATTTGTATATTGCATATTTCGCACATAGGTATAGGGGCATGGGGGTTACTCATCAGGTAACCATGTGTCAGTTTAGTGTGACCAATTCTTAGCCGTGTCAACATTACTGAAAACCTGCGGCAATTCTGATAGGATGATGGCCACGGGTCTACAGTTTCTTTTATTTCTCCTAATTTATTATTAAGATTGCTTTTCCTCCAGTTATTTTGCCATTTCTTCTTAATCACCGCTTTACTGTATCTAGTATAATCTTCTAATGGTAATAATTCTGCTGATATTGGGAGTGTTCTAGCCTCTTTTGCATAGGTGTCAGCTTTTTCATTGCCTTCTAATCCTATGTGAGATGGTATCCAACATAGAGTAACAGATATCTTTTGCATTTTCATTTCATGTAATGTATGTCTAATTTCATTTACAATTTGATTTTTTGGAGTATAAGAGTTTATTGCATTTATTGAACTTCTCTTCTACTCACACCAAAAACATCTTCTACTCACACCAAAAACAAAGCTCATAGAGAAAGAATGTGAATGAAACAAGGGAAAAAGGGGACATTTTAACTGTCACCATCACATACTCAACAACTCCCAAGCACTGGGTAGTTACCTCACTGGCTTACCAGCATGACAGTACAGTATTGTAGTCTAAAGTTGAAAAGTATAATGCAATGTTGTCACTATCAGAACTTTAGCCATGCTAAACTGTCTAGTAGGTGAAAGACAGAAGAGAAACTGGAAGAATGTTAATTGATGTAATAAAGAGCAGGGCACATGCAAAAAAGAAATACGGTACACATAGGCTATGTGACTTATTGAAAGAATCATATGTAATGAATCAAGACAAAATGTTCTGGATACAGGTACAATAGTAACTTTTGCCAATGTGATTATAGGGCAGGAATTATTTCAAAAGAAATGAGAAGAGAACCAAAGACATCCTCAACGTCAGAAGGTCTCACGAAAGACTAGCAGAAAAACCCTTAAATACCCCCCATAACAGCAGCTCTGTTCATACCAGATACAAGAATGAAGAGAAAAACTAAGAAACAGAGCAAAATTCCCAGGCCATTTAGTATCAATAAATACTTATCCCCCAATGTATGGGAGCACCAATCATAACTAGTACCTCTGCCTATTTGAAGAATGGTGAAACACTTGAGGCCAGCTGTTCTCCAATGACAATGTCCATTAGTGCTCATCCTTTCTGGAAGTTGATTCCATGATACTGTCCACCCCAAAACATTATTAAATATCTTCCTTACTGGAAGACATACAAGATTTATTTGTTCCATCCATCTCAAAGGGGATATAGCCAAGATACCTCATTGTAAGAAAGTACTAGCTAAAGCCAATAGAGGCTGATTTCTGTGTCACTTGAAAAACAGCCGTCAAATCCTCAAACTGTCAACAAGAAAGAATAGGTCCTAAAATCACTGAAGGGAACCTTCCCCCTAAAGGATTCAAATATCCTTATAACTCTCCTTTCTGATTACATGTAAGTTGCAGGGTCTAAAAACTATATGGAACAAACAATAAAATGTGAAATGACTTAATTCCTATTTCAATGTGGGAGATAAGGATTGGAAATTCTGGCATCCCTTGTGCAAAGAAGTATCTACCAAACCACTCTTCTTATAACTGTAATATTGATAACTGTTGCATTGACCAAGTCTTCAATCTCACTTGAAAGTAATGGCCATACAACTATTTCTTGAAATAAATTACATAATTTTTCTTTAATTATCATTTGGATTTGCCTTCATCACAGATAACTTCAGGCAATCTGTAAATAAACTTCCTGCACCATTCTTCATCTTGGGAGATCCTTTCTGGATGATGTAGCCAGTAACCAGATGCACAGAACCAGCCTCCCTCCATAATCAGACTCATACACTCAATATAACTGATCTTCCTATTCACAGAAGTGACTCAATCACTGATACACACACAACGAGATAAGATAATGACAGTTACTGAAGTGACCTCTTCCTGATTATCAACAAAATCACTAAAAGCCCTACAGTCCAAAGGCTACCAAAGTGGTATATAAATCAAACTGACTGGATTCAATTTTTAATCTTTAAAAGATGGTATTCTCTGATACAGTACATATGTCTTCTGTGACGGTATCCGAGTTTTGTTAATCTGCAACTTGTTGAAGTAACATTTGGACTAACAACTTTGAAAAGTTCTTTCATCTTCTGTCTGGGCTCCATCTGTTAGTGCAGTGCCAGATTGTCCTTAAGTGGAGGGAATGACATTAAGAAAGCCCTACTCCCAAATTTATCACTTTTCCCTCTTTTTATTTTAGATTAAGCCAGCCATAAACTGGCATGCGCTCTTTGTCAGAGTAACCTGTAATTGTGATATGTGTAAAATGCTTCCTGTAGATTGACAAGCCAATTTGCTATGACACCTATAAGCAGGTTTAATGTCTCCAAAGGTGCTAACACTGAATGTTCCCCATAGAAAACCTGTTGTCACATCTAGTAAAATTTCTATGTATAGACTGCATTTTGTATTCCCCATCAAAATGCATAACCTCCCACATCATTCTGTTAAACCAAGCAACAAGAAGTGTTTATCCGCCACAATTTATGTTACCTGTATAGAGTGGTGCTAAAAATGAAGAATCATTTACAGTAAATAATTCTAGGCCATATTTCTACATATTAATGCTGCAACTTTCCTTACCTTAGACTGGAAAAATTAAGAAAAATACATGGTGAATTTATAGTAAAAAGCCACTTATTATAGGGAACTATGACAAGTGTTTGATCCATAGACAATGAATAGGAGGAAACAAGACAGCACCATACAGGAAATCCTTATAAAGAGCCTCTTTCTATTAGAAAATCTGAATCACAATTAGGAATGCTAGGAATTTACTACTATTAATGGTTCAGAAAATACAAAAGGTTTTAATTTGGAGAATAAGCGATAGAATGAAAGGAAAAGAGAGCTTTCTACTGATCTGGAAATGACTTAGAATATGCTTTTTCATTAAACCTAGAAAATACAGCTCATTGCATTAATACAATGCCTTTGTAATATACAATAGTGGAAAAGATGGCCACATAAGAATTATGTTGTGCACAAAGTATATAACATCTATATTTCTCCAACTTAGTTTAATAAAATAAACTACCAGTGCTACACACAAAATTAAGCAGAAGTTCACTGAAAAACTCATTACTGTACTTTATATCATCACCAATGCTATGAAATGTTATAACAGGAGTAGAGGAAAAAAATGAAAATAGATACAGTACTGAAATTGGAAATAGATGGTAATCCTGCATGGGTTCAAAATTTTATGAATCCCTGTTGTTTAAAAAAAAAAAACAGTGGCAGAGATACACAAAGAATAAATCACCTAACTGCCAGAGGTCTATGGGACTCTGGCAGTTAAGTGATTTATTCTTTGTATGTCTCTGCCGACTGTTTTTTTAACTGGCTGAGCTTAACAAAATTTTGAAACCATTCAGAATTACAGTACCAGCTATTTTAAAATTTAGTATCTACTGTATTTTGATTTTTTTATCTTCACTCCTGTTATTTAATTTAATTTTTCATAGCATTGGTGATGATACAAATTACAGTAATGAGTTTTTCAGAGAACCTCTGCTTAGTTTTGTGTATAGCACTGGCAGTTCATTTCATTAAACTGAAGCCTGTCAGGGCAAGAGCAGATACCCCTTGGTGGTGTCTTCTGAAGTGGGGTTGTCTGAGTAGAGATGGTTTTTGGGGAAGCATTCTTGGGAAGTCCACCAACAGATGTAGGTCGTCCAGGAACCACTCCCTCAGGGGCTGTGAAGGTCATGGTTGCAATGTGGCGTGCCTGGAACTTGTTCAAAAGCTCCCTGATCATGCTGAAGGATGGGAAGGTGTACAGGTCTAGATTTGACCAATCTACAGTAGTAGCATGATGTCCGTGGCCCATGCAAGAGGCTCTGGGGCTGGCAAGCAAAACAGAGGAAGACAATGGTTCCTGGAGGTGGCAAACACATCTATCATTGGCCTGCCTCACAACTTCCACAGATCTAGGCTAAGGCCATGGTATTATCTGCGTGCACCACTACTGTCTTGTTGCAGACTAGGGAGGAAAAACTCTGAAGGCCTAGCTGAACTGCCTTCATATCTCTTACATTGATATGTGAACCCTGTTGATCTGGGGTCCATGTCCTAGAGACTTCTTAATTGTCTAGCAGGGGTCCCCAGCCTATGTCTGAGGCGTCGGAAAAGAAGTCTAGGTCGGGGTTCAGAGGATGAAGGGACTTCCCTTCTGACAGCCTTTCTTCTGACAGCCACCACTGCCGATCAGATTTGATCTCTGGGGTGATTGGAAAAACATGACGGTCCAGCTGTGTCTTTCTGTTCCAGTTGGCTTTCAGGTAAAACTGGAGAACTCATTATGTAATCTGCCCAGTCTGACAAACATTTCTATGGAGTCTAGAGTCCCCAGTAGGCTCATCCATTGTTGAGCCAAACAAGACAAAAGGGCTAGAATATTCTGGACTGTCTGTTGGATATCCTCTTGGGAGGCGGAAAAGCCGAAAAACCCGAGAGTTTAGTATCATCCCCAGATAGTGGATTTCTTGTGAAGGGGTCAACTGGAACTACTGAAGATTTATAAGAAGGCCCAGCTCCTAGGTCAGAAGAAGATTCTTGTGTGCCCTCCATGCACTTGTTCTTCGACGAGGATCAAAGAAGCCAGTCACCTAGGTAAAGACTGACATTGATCCTTCCTATGTGGAACCGTTTCGAAAGGGGAACGAGGACTCGAGTGAACACCTCAGGGGCTGTCGAAAGGCCAAAGCAAAGGGCCCAAAACTGGTACACCTTGTCTTGAAAGACAAACCTCAGATATTTTCTGGAAACTGGATGAATTGGGATATGAAAATATGTGTCTTGCATATCTATGGTTACCATCCAGTCACCCTGGTGAATGGATGCAAGGACTGACTGTCTCTTCTCCATCTTGAATTTTGACTTCAAATGACTGAGGGCGCTTACATCAAGGACTGGTCTCCAACCCCCTGATGATTTCAGTACCACAAAGAGACGATTGTAAAACCCCTCCGTGCTGGTATTCTAAACCTCCTCTATGGCTCTTTTCTGGACGATAGAGGAAACTTCCTCCAACAGGGCTGAATGTCTCTTCGAACCTACCAAGTACGCTGTCAATGTGATGGGAGAAGTGACTAATGGGGGCTCTCCAAGAATGGGATGACATAACCCACCTTCAAAACATTGATGATCCAGGGATCCGCTCCTCTTACCTGTCACTTCTCCCAAAACTCTAGAAGTCTGGCTCCTAGAGGTACATGAAGGACTTTTGCCTCACTTTTTCTACACTAGCTTGGAAGAGCTCTTCTTGATGGTCCTGGATGCAAACCAGACATTTGTACGGGACCTAAATGGCGTTCGAGATCTCCCTCCAAGAAAGGGCTGTTGCTGGAGGGGGAGGTGGTCCTATATTGAAAAGAAGATGAGTCCTTGGGGCACCTAGAAGACTGGGTCAACAAGTCTTAGGTCGTCTCCTGCAAGTCTGAAGCTATTTACTCCACCATGTCTTGAGGGAAGAGATGATTTTTGTCCAGGCAAGAACATCAAAGCTGGAAGTAAAAGGGCACCAGAGCTCTCGTTTCTCTAGTAACCCAAAAGTAACGAGGCAGAAAGCTCTAGAGAGCCATCTCTAACGGCTCTGTCCGCACAGGACAAAACCACAAGCCAGACCGAGGCAAAATCCGCAGCGAGATCTTGACGGTCCTCGATTTTCTTGGCCACTGTGCCCACAAACCAATCAAGGAAATTGAGGACTTCAAAAACTTTAAACATGTCCTTGACTAGATGATCCAGTTCTGTGGACAAAAACATAATCTTGGCCGACAAGAAAGCAGAACAACGAGACGAGTCGATTAGACCATAGAAGTCCCCTTGGGAGGAGGCAACAACTCGCAAAGGAGTTTCTCCGGTCATGTAGGACAAGTACCTCCTGCGAACTAAGCAAGAAGGAAAAACAAAAGATGCTTTACCCTGTTCTCTTTTGGTGGAAAGCCAGTCTCCCATCTCCTTAAATGACTTCTTAGAGGAGGAGGATGAGAGGACCATCTTGGCATGTCCTGTCATCTGGCTGGTTCCTCATTAAAAATGTCGAAGCAGGTGAAGACAGGGCAGCTGGGGGAAAAAGGAGGGAAAGTTTGCCATCAAGCACCACAATAAGGCAGCATATGCTGAAGGAGCAGCAGGTTCTTAGTCGATCTCTTCTTACGAGAAAATCGGAGACAGGATGTCATTCTGAGCAGGCTTAGGAGCAGGAGGAGCTTTCTTCAGTAAGTCCCTAACTTGAGCTAACTCTCATTTAATAGGAGCCACAGTAGGCTCACCAGGGTCCACAGGCCAAGGAGACGACACTGGAGGTCCAACTGGAGGAGGCGAAGGAGACTGCAACCTCTGAGAAGACGAAACAGGTGATGGGTGCCCAGGAATAGGCACCGGGCCCTCAGAAGCTGGCGCCGGGTGCTCAGGAGTGGGTGCCAGGTGCTCAGGATGGGGGACCAGACACTCGGAAGCGGATGTCGAATGGCTGAGGGGGCAACTACCCGTGGGCAAACCCCATCTGCCTCCCTTGGACATTTGGTATGTCTTCTCCCAGGTTTGGGAGAACAGGACAGGAACCTTGGTCTAGGAGAACCGACAGGACGAATAGCCACCTCCTCCACTTGCACCGCACTATCACTTAGCACTTTTTCAGAAAGCACTTTTTCCATAATCACTTTAATGGAAGCTCCCAAATCAGCAATGGTACTTACAACTAGATTAATTTTCTTATCAAATCTAGACTCGAGACTGGTTTTGGTGTAGCCTCTGAACTAAGAGAGCGTTTTTCGGCTCTACATGCTGCTTTCCTCTTTCTGTCTCTCTCTAACTTGTCTAAATGAGACTTAAGAACCTTCCACTGCTTATTATCCCAAGCTGAACATTCATTACAGGTTTAATCAATACAGTACTACAATCTTGCCCCCTATATTTAGTACAGATCGTCTGAGAATCATAGCAAGCTTTAGTTTGCCTAGCCTTGCAGATTAACTCACTGCAATAGCAAATACTAAAACTACTTGAATCAGACATAATTCTAAATAATCTGTTGAGAACTAATCAAAATTATAACAATAAACTGCCTATAACCTGAGCGCAATCAGAACAAAACAACGGTACTTCACTAAAAATTAAATAACAACTGGAAATATCCAACAAAGCTGCTGCTAATGGCGTGATGTTAACACCATGACAAGCAGAAACAAATTGAGTAATGGCTGCAAGGTTGTTCCTGATAGTGGGTGGGGCTGTCGCCTAGATAGCAACAAAAAAGAAGCGCTACTGCTAAATTAAAAAAGTTGCCGCACGAAGTAGATACGTTAGCTATGTACAGTAATTACTTGGTAAGTTACCCGAATGAAACTTTAATCTTTCCTTAGAAAAGTGGTAATGAAATACATGAAATAAAGTTTATATATTTAACAAACCATGCAGACAAGGAAGTGTGTATCTCTGAAAGTTTGTGAGCTGAAAGTCTGTATGTAGAGAACTACCTGCATTACATTAATTTTGCATATTAAATAATGAACTGATTTTATAAAATTAAATTCCAAGCCTTAAAGCTGTTAACCTGACTATGGATCAATGACATGTTAAATTTAAGAAATCAGGAAATGTGTATGAGAATTACTGAATATTATACCTTAAGTAAGGCACCATAGGAGCTCATGGCAAAAGGATAAGAGAATTCAAGCTCTTCATGCTCATCCTCCAGAAAGAGCCTGTTAATGATGATATCCTTCTCTCTTCTTATGACCTGCCCTACAATGGCACTTCGATAATCAATAGAGGAGTTTTGACTGTAGGACCTCAGCTGTAAAGGAATCTCTGCCTGAAGGTTGTAACTAAAGTTTAGTTGGCTTGCCAGAACATCCAACATGCTCTTTGCTAAACCCATTACTCTCCTTTCTGAAAGTAAAAACAGGTCATTTCCTGGTATAGTACTGGACATTATTCTGTATTGTATCTGCACAGTATTCAGCAGCATAAAGAATTTTAGCTTTTAGGCCTATCAAATGCAAATTTTAAGAAATCTTCAAAATAATATTTCAGAAAATCCCTCTTAACACCACATATCCCTTGACACAGGATACGGACAGAATGAATGTACTTTCATGCACTATTAATGTACTGGTCAGGATACTACACTGTTGGCATTATGTTTATATCTTGAGTCCTCTTCAAGATTTTGTGGACTTGGGCAAAATCATTGCATGCACAAAGGGTGGCTATACTATTCAAAGTGTACTTTCCAAATTTGAAAAAAAAAACTCATATTGAGTCTTTAACAAGCTTCGAGTCTGACAAAATCTATTGAGGCTGCCTAGCCAAGTGTTCCAACAGAAATAGAAGACACCTACCTAAAAGGCTAACAACTTGAAAGTGAAAATGTTCCTAAGGGACAACTGTGTTGATATAAGGGCAAGAAAAAAAATAATATGGAAATTTCTATAATTTTCCTGAAACATTTTTCAGGTAAATTGGCCACTTTTCAAGTTTTGTCTCCCCAGTTTTAAAGGAATTTTAAATGTCTATTATAACATACCCAATGTCCAAAATAATGTTGTCATATTACTAGGAATTAGGCTACTTTCAGAGTACTGGCCATATCAATTACCACTCCACATTTGATAAACCCCTTTTTCATCCTTGTATTTCTAATCAGACTTAGTCATCTAGTTTATGCTTGAACACATCTGAAGACATTAGGAGACTTCAGGGATAGTTGAATCGAATATAGAATTTAGGCCAAAGGCCAAGCACTGGGACGTATGAGGTCATTCAGCACTGAAATGGAAATTAACAGCAAAGGTTTGAAAGGTGTAAGTAAGTATACCTTAGTTTTACCAGACCACTGAGCTGATTAACAGCTCTCCTAGGTGTAACAGGAGGAAAACCTCACAGCTGCACTGTGAATCAATTGTTAGGAGAGGATGGAAAGTAAGACGGAAGAAAGAAAATACGAAAGTAGGTACAGTAAAAAGAACGAAAGGGGTTGCAGCTAGGGGCCGAAGGCATGGTGCAAAAGATCTTAAGTAAAGCCTACTGTGCACCGCATGGGGTGCACTGATGGCACTACCCCACTACAGATTCTGGGTTAATGATATAAGTACTTCCGTCTAGGCTGCTTACACCTCCTGGGTAACCAGTCACCCCATAATATAGCAAATGCACGTGAGAGATGTACAGTGAACCCCCCGTATTTGCGGGGAATGCGTACCGCAACCCGCCCACAAATAGCTAAAATCCGCGAATACTTAAAAACCCCTCTACAAACATTTAGAACTGCCCATTTTGATAGTTTAAACACAAGAAAAACCCTGTAAAAATGCTTATACCTGAATATTTTAATAGTTTTATCACAAAAAGTGCATTTATTCATGAAAATTATATGATAATACAGTAATTAGTGAATATTTCTCAGTGAAAAATACCGCGAATTGGCGAATTTTCCACAAATAATGGGTAGATATGTTCCCCAGAGAAACCCGCTAAAGCATGAGTCCACGAATCGTGAGAACGCAAATATGGGGGGTTTACTGTACTGACTGTATTTGCACAATTTTCTTCTAGTAATGGATAAAGTACAATAAACGATTATGGCAGCATTTTAAGGTATCAAGCATTATATTACAGTATTATGCTTACCCGCATGATCAATATTGTACAAAACTGGAAAATCATCAGTGAAACTTGCTACCTGAAGAGTATAACCATGAAAGCTTTGGAATCGCTCTGGGAAAACTTCATCATAGTGAACTGTTTTAGCTGGATTCCATTCCTAGGGAAATAGTGGAAAAAATCTGACATTAGTTACAATATACGTCAATTTGCAGTGGTCTTCTGATATTATTAAGGCTGAATTTTTTAAATTTTTCATTCCACATATAAGAACAATTACTACAGCTTGGTTAATTAGCCTATACCCCAGGAGTCTTGGATAGCGTGTATGTTGCTGATTATGTCATTGTGTATGTCTCTGGGCAAAAGTGGTGAAGTCAAGCAACGAGTACAGTATGTCTTTACTGACATTTGCATGTACAAAGTACTGTTTTTTCATTAACTATATATACATTATACAGTATACTGTATAGTTCTTAACTGAACGTTTTGATGGATGCTCCATTGCTGTGTTTGGCTGTGGATGTAACACGCCCTTGCTATTCTGGCACAAACCTCAAGTATGTAATAATTCCTGGAAGCTTTACACTTTGGTAATATCTGTGTTAGTGGCTTTCATCTGGTCTGCCTCATTCAAGTAAATTTTATCAGTGTCTGACAAATGCATGATTGTATTATCCACAGCCAGGTCCAAATAGCCATGTTAACAACAGAACTGTACAATACAGTTTATTGTAACATGCATTAATTCCTTTTTCCTTTTAGTAGACAAGCAGAGTATCTACCTATGGTATTTCTAATTCATTATTCTTAAAGATCATGGTTTAATTTTCTGAATACACAAGCCTAATATTTAAACTTCTAAGTTGCTAGCAAATTATTTATATTTTATGACGACTAACAGCTAATTACAACACGTTCTGACAACCAAGTGTACACAATTTAAGCTTGCAGGATTGGTGGTTTCAATGATAAATTACTAGTATGCTTGTAATATTATTTACTGTACTTAGGTAATAATAGTTTTGCAATAATCTACACAATTCTGGATTTGCAATAAATGCAATGTAATAATTCCTGAATTTACAGTATCACTATGGCCTTCAGTAAAAATGTGGTGTTACTTAAACACATGGACCTGTTGATGACATTTTCATAGTCTGAGAGAGCCCCATAACACAGAATAATAATAGTTCAGCAGTTAAAACTCTCTTTAGGAACCCATTTTTCATAATTACTTTATGTACTACCAATAATCATAACTTCGAAGTTTCACTACAAAACTTCAAGTTTCCTTGAATTTTGTGCTGTCATTCTAGAAATATAAATTTTTACTTCTTTAGGTTGTAAGTTTTGAGTGTCAAAACAAAAAATTTATCAATAGGTTGTAAGTTTTGAGTGTCAAAACAAAAAATTTATCAATAGGTTGTAAGTTTTGAGTGTCAAAACAAAAAATTTATCAATAGGTTGTAAGTTTTGAGTGTCAAAACAAAAAATTTATCAAATGTTTTGTAATAACTTAGAAAACATGAAAGGTATGCTTTTGTTTTTTTTTTATGAATGCACATCTTCATATAGGAAATATACCTGAAATATTAATTCAATAAATTTTTACTTCAAACCATAATTATTTGAAAATATGATTTTTGCATATTTCAGAGTGTTCTAAATGTTTCTGACATTAAGTTTGGTAGCAAATTAGTATGTTAATGATACTGAAAAACATCCCATAATTATGGGAACCACAGTAGAAAGCCAGGGTGTCTGGGGTATGGGAAAACACAAAACGAGGCAAATACTGGGGTGAAGTCTGACCTAACCTTGGGAACCAGGTCTTTACCTGGCCTAGGGGTTTGCCCCTACCCTTGGCTAACCTAACCTTTTGCACTGCAAATTAATGAGCAATGAGGATGCAATCTAACCATGGACACTGACTCCTTACCCAGATGGGGGGTTTTACCCCAGCGGACTCCCCTAACTTAACATAGCCTAGGTTAGTCATGGTTTCTTTGGTGCAAACATGTTACTGGTGTTCCTTAGATTATAGGCCACAGATGTCCATATAAATTAGCCTTGCAGGCCTAGTTTTAAAAATATTGCATCTTTCATATCCTACAATTTTGGGGGAACTCCCATTTTTGTGGGGGGGGGAATGCACAGCAGGTGAAATATAGATGTATTCTAAGGTAATTCTAAGTCGGCTGTCCGCGGTGAGCTAGACTATGGCAATTGACGTTTTCCTATGTTATTTTACTCGCTTTACAAGAATTTAAAGTAATATTTTGTCGGCCGGCTGTAACTAAGCTGTCATTGACCTTTGAAGATTACGCTTGAATTGCCTAAGGCAGGTAGGTCTAAGCCAGCATTCCGCAGCAATCCCCCCACCCTCCATAGCTAATACGGCAAAATTGTAACCAGGAAACACCCCTAAAAATACCAACATAACGTACCCTAGAGTTGTTTACTGGTTACAATTTTGCCGTATTAGCTATGGAGGGGGGGTGGGCTTGGCGCGGAATGCTGGCTTAGACCTACCCTGCATTAGGTAATTCAAGTCATGTAGTCTTCAAAGGTCAATTACAGTTTAGTTGCAACGGCCGACAAAATATTACTTTAAATTCTTGTAAAGCAAGTAAAATAACATGGAAAAACGCCTATTGCCACGGTCTAGCTCACCGCGGACAGCCGGCTTAGAATTACCTATTCTAACTTCCTCACGATGCTTCTACAAGCTCTGATTCTAAATATGCTAAGGTGAACTTTACTGAATGTTTTCAGAGTGACACAAATTAGGTTAGCAATGACTTGGTCATCTATAGCCTATAAGCCTAAGAACATAGTTTTTTCAAGCAAAGCCTGAATTCTAAAATTCCACTTAGCCTATACTACTCGAGGAAACTTAGAGAAAAAAATACGCAAAGCATTGTCCATGTGCCCACATCTCCAGACGACATTAATAAAGCACACGATGCGCAAGGGCAAAACACAAAAATCCTGTCGAGGGTTCCACTTGCGCACACAAGTTGACAACTTGACACAACAACAAAACCAGACACAAAACAACTAGGAAGTACAAGTAAGAAACGCGGTACGCCCAAGTGAATATCACCATTCATAGTAAATATTTCGGTGACCGTAAATATGAGACAGATTTATAAAGTCTAAAAAAATATTTATAATTCTTCTTAAATAAATTATTACCAAGGTAAAGTTTTACTTTAATTAATATTCAATCCTCGTGAGACAAATTTTCGCATACTCCCGCGATCTAATCACCCTTAGAAAATGTACCTTGGTTAGTCTGGTGCCTCGCCGTTTTCTTTACTTCACGCCACACTCAAAGAAAACATTCATCTCTATTTCTAAAGTATAATTACCAATTTCCACCTGGAGTGTGCTAGAATAAAAGGAGGTTTGCAATAATTTGTCTTTTGGATAGTAAATGCCAGAAAGTGTTAATAACTATTTTTCGATAATTTCTCGAATTTTGGACATCAGCAAGTTCCATAAACAGCTCAGTCACATGCATCTTTTGAGTCACCGTTATGGTAAGAAATATAGCCTACAAAGTACACGAAAAACATTTCCAGTAATCCAAACTAACCCAGTACTGGAAACGTGTATCCACAGCAGCAAACGGGTTGAAGAATATAATGTCATAACGAATGGATTCTCCGCCAGGTGACATCTTCATTTGTAGAAGTGAAGATTTGTGGACTTTACTTAATGTTATCAAAATATTCCTAGAAAAGAAAATACCACCTGGATAAATATATGACGTTATTCGCGCTTGCAAAAACATAGCATCTAAGATTATTAAAATAAAACTTGATTAGAACAAAATCACGATGAAATATTTAACATGACAGGATAATAGTATAATATACTGTAGTTCCTAAAGGTAGGAGAACATACCTTACGCACGTATGAGGCTTCAAGTTCACTAAAAGCAAAGGTCCTTTAGTCCACCTTTCCGGCTGCGATGTAACAAATTTCAGGAGAACACTGTGATGGTAGGACAAGATCACCACTTGGTTTTTGCTCTCATTCTGATGGAGGTTTAGTTCACCAAAAACTGAATATTTTCTGGGTTGAACGTATCCTTTCATTGATATTATACGGATGGATGGGCATCCTGGTAAATCAGGATGCAAGGAATACTTTTCCTTAAAAATAGCATTTGAAAAATCGAGATCTGATTTACACAGAACACTCAGGAGATGGAGGGATTGGTCAGATTCATCATGCAGGAGTTCAACTGACGAATCAGCGCTGAATACTGATCTGAAGAGCTTTGCAATTGCTAGAATATGTGCTGAGTCTGTAAAATAAATTACAGTATATGAGAAGCATTTTGTATGTTAGGAAAATACGTGTTTACAGGAACAGTTATAGAAATGTTTATATACGTAGGTTTACTTAAAAAGTAAGTATTTCACAGTTCCAGAAAACAATTTTTCAGTTTCATTACCATTAGGTGATCTTCAGATGCTAACAACACTCCAAATTTTATATCAATATCTAGTTACTATTCTTTCCCTTGAACATTGCCAATTCCCTCATATACAGTTAATAATTTACTAGTCTTTCTTGCTCATGAAACAAACCGATAGTGGAAAAAAAAACGATAGTCTCCAAAAGAGTAATACAGACCAGTGTTGCCAAAGCGCGGAGAAACGAGTTTACAGATCTACTTTGAACTGAATAGATTACAAAAATATCAAAGCAGGTAAAACCCCAAGTTCTTGAAATCAAAATTTGTAATAACCTAAAGGATGACTTAAATTCCAAATGACCAATGATGACTGTTAAGTTCGTGGTAATGCAAATGAAATTTAAATGTATAAAAACTCAAGCTCACAATGACGTAACTGACAACTTGAGTTCAAGCACGCACAAAACAACCCAAATACTGACTTGAGTTAATATTCATTTAAATGATGATTCACGTTCCTAATAACCGATATGTCAAGAGATCACACTGACAAAGTTGATGTTTGGAGTTCTAAAAAAAAACACGAATGAAGTCCTGAAATCAAAACATTAAAATGATGTCTTCAGATGCATTCGGGTCGTTTCGGCCGTGAGTCGTTCGGCCGTAGTACCAGCCCCTTGGGGATGTACGTAAAACATGAAATAATAATGGTAAACACCATAAACATAACGGTAAATACCATAAACATAACGTCTTCCATTGTTTTGAATGTTACGGCCGAAAGACCAGGACCGAAAAAGACCAGGACCGCTTCAGATCACAACTTAAAAAGGTCTTAAGATCAAGGTAACCCAAATAATATTTCGAACCCTCAATAATTCAATGGATAGTTCAAGTTCACACTGACCTAAATTACACATTTACCTCGCGATGACTCACATGATAACAGGAATTCACGATGACACAATGGACGATTTAAGTTCACCTGAATATTTTGAAGCTAATTTGTAAAACAACGTCCTATACAAGCTTTTAGACTTTACTGTCTATTATTGAATAAAATGAAATTATTAATCACACAATTATCACTAATAAGATAGAAAAAATAAAATAACCTTACCACCTGAGTACGGAGGATGTAAGTTCTTTGGGAAATATGAAGAAGATAGAGTGATGAAATCGAAAAACACGAACATCGTTATGCCAAAAGATATACGGAACCGTTTATACATCATTCTGGGGTATCCTGAAAAAAAAACGTAACACACAAAAGAACAAAGGAATGCCTATGGAGATTTCTGACCTGATGATTTTGCCACAACTACAGAAACATTAGTACCATCAATTAAACCATGGAAATGGAAATGTTTTTCGATTGCCTAATACACAGAACTGGCAATGGGTTTAAATACAGTTTACAAAAACCTACTAATATTTCTGCCACTGTTCACTTGTATTTGAGCCAACGCAATAAGGTTAAGAGATGAGTAATCACACCCATTCGTTTGCGTAGACCTGAATACATGGATAATGAAATAGATAAGATTAGGAATACAGACGAGAAATTGAAATATCTTTACTGTGTATTAGACCATGCATTAGAAGCGGCAAAACAGATTCTGTATCAAAAAAATGGAAACTTACAACACAAAAACACCTGCTTGTACTACCATGTAATAATAATTTGAAAGATATCCCCCACCTTATTAAGAATTTTGGAGTTATTGCAGCCTTTAGGAGCAATAAAACAAAGAACTCTCCCCACAATATGTATAGGATGTGTATATCAAATTCCACGCAGGTCTTTGTGATTTGTCACATTGTGAAAACATTGAAAAAGAGAACAGAACATAAAAATGTGCAAGAAATAGTACACGCATGTATAAATTTGATCCTACATTTAAAAAATAATGTAAAATGCATTAATTTTAAGGAAGGTAGCAGATATGTACGGACAAAAGAATTATTATATTTGCGAACTGAGTACCTGACCCCAGCACACATGAGTGTTGTGGTTTCACCCCCTTGTACCTGTCAGGTGTGGGTTTTTAGTTTCTAACGGCTTGTATCTTTGTTCGTACTGTCCCCCTATCATATACAGCGTGAATTTCTACCACTTTGTATCAGTCCTTCGTCAATGACTTAGAAATAAAGTCGAAACCTGTCATGACCAACACCCATTGTTATTTTTCACTTGTGGTTATGATTATATACATAGAGGTAGAATCATCAACTCACAATCACGTGTGGAACAGAAATAAATTTCTGACTCACGTCGGGATCGAACCCAGGTCTCTCAGGTGGAAAGCAAGGGCGTTATCCACTAGGCCACACAAGTCTAAAAGAAGTTGGAACCTGAGAGCAACTGCACCCAAGGAATTACCTGGGCAAGCTAACTGCTTGCATACCAGCGAGTTTTCCCCAACTTCCCGACTCAGCAATGACCCAATAGACAACATTTCATTCGAATTATCCCTTCTGAGTGAATAAGATAGAAATCATCAACACACAATCACGTGTGGAACAGAAATAAATTTCTGACTCACGTCGGGATCGAACCCAGGTCTCTCAGGTGGAAAGCAAGGGCGTTATCCACTAGGCCACACAAGTCTAAAAGAAGTTGGAACCTGAGAGCAACTGCACCCAAGGAATTACCTGGGCAAGCTAACTGCTTGCATACCAGCGAGTTTTCCCAACTTCCCGACTCAGCAATGACCCAATAGACAACATTTCATTCGAATTATCCCTTCTGAGTGAATAAGATAGAAATCATCAACACACAACCACGTGTGGAACAGAAATAAATTTCTGACTCACGTCGGGATCGAACCCAGGTCTCTCAGGTGGAAAGCAAGGGCGTTATCCACTAGGCCACACAAGTCTAAAAGAAGTTGGAACCTGAGAGCAACTGCACCCAAGGAATTACCTGGGCAAGCTAACTGCTTGCATACCAGCGATTTTCCCCAACTTCCCGACTCAGCAATGACCCAATAGACAACATTTCATTTGAATTATCCCTTCTGAGTGAATAAGATAGAAATCATCAACACACAATCACGTGTGGAACAGAAATAAATTTCTGACTCACGTCGGGGATCGAACCCAGGTCTCTCAGGTGGAAAGCAAGGGCGTTATCCACTAGGCCACACAAGTCTAAAAGAAGTTGGAACCTGAGAGCAACTGCACCCAAGGAATTACCTGGGCAAGCTAACTGCTTGCATACCAGCGAGTTTTCCCCAACTTCCCGACTCAGCAATGACCCAATAGACAACATTTCATTCGAATTATCCCTTCTGAGTGAATAAGATAGAAATCATCAACACACAATCACGTGTGGAACAGAAATAAATTTCTGACTCACGCCGATCGAACCCAGGTCTCTCAGGTGGAAAGCAAGGGCGTTATCCACTAGGCCACACAAGTCTAAAAGAAGTTGGAACCTGAGAGCAACTGCACCCAAGGAATTACCTGGGCAAGCTAACTGCTTGCATACCAGCGAGTTTTCCCCAACTTCCGACTCAGCAATGACCCAATAGACAACATTTCATTTGAATTATCCTTCTGAGTGAATAAGATAGAAATCATCAACACACAATCACGTGTGGAACAGAAATAAATTTCTGACTCACGTCGGGATCGAACCCAGGTCTCTCAGGTGGAAAGCAAGGGCGTTATCCACTGGCCACACAAGTCTAAAAGAAGTTGGAACCTGAGAGCAACTGCACCCAAGGAATTACCTGGGCAAGCTAACTGCTTGCATACCAGCGAGTTTTCCCCAACTTCCGACTCAGCAATGACCCAATAGACAACATTTCATTGAATTATCCTTCTGAGTGAATAAGATAGAAATCATCAACACACAATCACGTGTGGAACAGAAATAAATTTCTGACTCACGTCGACTCGAACAGGTCTCTCAGGTGGAAAGCAAGGGCGTTATCCACTAGGCCACACAAGTCTAAAGAAGTTGGAACCTGAGAGCAACTGCAACTTACCTGGGCAAGCTAACTGCTTGCATACCAGCAGAGTTTTCCCCAACTTCCGACTCAGCAATGACCCAATAGACAACATTTCATTTGAATTATCCTTCTGAGTGAATAAGATAGAAATCATCAACACACAATCACGTGTGGAACAGAAATAAATTTCTGACTCACGTCGGGATCGAACCCAGGTCTCTCAGGTGGAAAGCAAGGGCGTTATCCACTGCCACACAAGTCTAAAAAGGTTGGAACCTGAGAGCAACTGCACCCAGGAATTACCTGGGCAAGCTAACTGCTTGCATACCAGCGAGTTTTCCCCAACTTCCCGACTCAGCAATGACCCAATAGACAACATTTCATTTGAATTATCCCTTCTGAGTGAATAAGATAGAAATCATCAACACACAATCACGTGTGGAACAGAAATAAATTTCTGACTCACGTCGGGATCGAACCCAGGTCTCTCAGGTGGAAAGCAAGGGCGTTATCCACTAGGCCACACAAGTCTAAAAGAAGTTGGAACCTGAGAGCAACTGCACCCAAGGAATTACCTGGGCAAGCTAACTGCTTGCATACCAGCGAGTTTTCCCCAACTTCCCGACTCAGCAATGACCCAATATTCAACATTTCATTTGAATTATCCCTTCTGAGTGAATAAGATAGAAATCATCAACACACAATCACGTGTGGAACAGAAATAAATTTCTGACTCACGTCGGGATCAAACCCAGGTCTCTCAGGTGGAAAGCAAGGGCGTTATCCACTAGGCCACACAAGTCTAAAAGAAGTTGGAACCTGAGAGCAACTGCACTGGGCAAGCTAACTGCTTGCATACCAGCGAAGTTTTCCCAACTTCCCGACTCAGCAATGACCCAATAGACAACATTTCATTTGAATTATCCCTTCTGAGTGAATAAGATAGAAATCATCAACACACAATCACGTAAATTTCTGACTCACGTTCGAACCCAGGTCTCTCAGGTGGAAAGCAAGGGCGTTATCCACTGGGCCACACAAGTCTAAAAACTCACTGGTATGCAAGCAGTTAGCTTGCCCAGGTAATTCCTTGCAGTTGCTCTCAGGTTCCAACTTCTTTTAGACTTGTGTGGCCTAGTGGATAACGCCCTTGCTTTCCACCTGAGAGACCTGGGTTCGATCCCACGTGAGTCAGAAATTTATATATATATATATATATATATATATATATATATATATATATATATATATATATATATATATATTATATATATATAATATATATATATATATATATATATATAAATATTTATAACTTATAAAATTAATATGAATAACCAAATTGTGCCATGCACCAACACACTAGTTCCCTCAAGAAATAAAATGTGAATATACATGGAACTGCAGAATGTTATGGACGAAACGCCAGAAAGAGATTTGAGCTTCTGCGGGTGATATGAATCTAGAAGTTGGCACGAGATGATGGGACAGGAAGGCCTGGAAGAAACTGCAAATGAAATTTACTGATGTTTGTGTTGCAAATAATCTCGTAAGTGAAGTATCTCTTTCCTAACAGAAGGTCATCCATAAAAACACTTCGTCATCTCCAAATGGCAGTCATTAAAGACAGAAATATCACGTTGCCAACAACAGAGAGAGAGAGAGAGAGAGAGAGAGAGAGAGAGAGGAATGGAGAGGAACTAACTGAAATGGCAGGAACTAACGAAAAGCAGATATCAGCTGTCATCACCAACTTGTCGATACCACAATGAAATTGGAACTAAAAAACATCAAATACTAAGTTGACAGTGTATCTAGGTCTAATGCAATCATGCTTACTGAGGGTGAACATCGAGAGGTTTGGGCAATTTCATGTACTTTACC